>NC_138185.1:196394084-196973749 GCF_964194105.1 Spermophilus citellus | reverse complement strand
ATATCATGGTGAATACTCCAGTGCTCTTTAAAGATACCCAAGCTCCAGTGCCTACTCTAGCACAGACTGAACAATAGGTTCTTTTCCATCTCATGTGCTCCCCCGTTTCTATGCCTGTAAATTAAGGAAAGTGAATTAGATAATCTCTATAAATTCTCTTATGTCTTTAACATCACCTTCCTTGTATGAATAAACAAAATGAGGTCACTTCCCACCTCTCTGTGTGACACCATCACAAAGCAATTTTGTCTGCTCCTGGGTGCATGGACAAAGAGGGTGCCAGCAATCTGTCTAGAGTTACCTGGAGGCCATGGGGATTTGGAGAAGAGGCTGCTTACCAAAGATAGATTCCTTCCTACAAGGCAGTCTCCATGACCTAATGTTAAGAAAGCAGAATGTGGATCCATGCACTTTGTCTGAACTTTGCCATAGTCCAGCTGCAGCAAAATAACGGCGGGGGGGGGGGGGGGCGGGGGGGACGAGCAACTTGTGTACATTGATACAGCAGGAGTGGGAGCCGTTTATTGTAGGACAGGAGGGGTATTTATACATTACACACAGCTTATCTTAATTAACATAAACTAGATACAGCAGTCAACCAATAAAGAATCTCCACACTTAATGGCTCGCTGCAATATGCCAGGCGCCATCCCGACTTGTTTACAGACTCTAACAGAACTTAAAAAGATACCACCCCCTCTCCAGTCTCTTGATAACCTTCCATAGTGGTACAATTTCCATTCAGATCTGGGATGGCAGAGTGATTCCATAATCCTCTTGACAACATGCCAATACTCTAAGCTTCTGCTGGACAGAAAGGCTAGTGTGGTTTCTTGGGCCAGGGAGACTGCTGCTGGCTCCTCCAGAAACCAGCCCAGTGTGTTTCGTCTGGCAGTCCCCTGGGGCTAGCGGACTGGGCACACCTTGCCAACCAAGTCAACACTCCGGCAACCTGCACTCAGCCCTACATCTCCCCGTGGTCCATCTCAAATAGTCATTCTCTTTTCAAACACTTCACTGACTTCATGAAACACCAAAGATGAAATAAAAACAGAAAGACTGGGATTTCAGAAATATATCCCAGAACATGTCCAGGAGCAGAGAACTGAAGCAATCAGAAAGCTGAGCATCAAAGGAGGGGCGGAGCATCAGCTGGGAGGGAGTGAATTTCATGAATCCTCATTCCCACAAGTTGAACTTCAAAGGCAGGGACGTTTATGCCTCCTGCATCCGTCCATGTCCAAGGTGCTTTTAAAAAGAACACACTAGGAATTTTTGGAATATAAGGGACATTCCTGTATTAAAGACCACTTCAATTCAAGAGACTGATCTTTCCCTCAGAGCCTTCAGTGGTGGGTGCTCCTAGCCAGGGCTCAACAGTGGAACACTTAGTCTCAGGGGCACAGTGGGGCAGGCACCAGCAGGTGGCAGCAGCACAGCAGGATCCTTGAATTGGGCCTGGGATAAATGGATGTGGCCCCTGGAAACTGCCATCAGCAAACCACTGTGCGCTGTGCTCTTCCAAAGGCTTAATTAGTAGCTGAAAGTCACATGACAATCAAGATTGGAAATTTGTTAACTTTCAAATTTCTTTTAACTTGTTACAATTTCACACACATACAGAGAAAAGTATAAAAACCCATCTATTCCCCTGATCCATCATTTGTTAATGTTCTGCCACGTTTCTTTGCCTAGGTTGTTACAGTTGGATATGAGGTATCCCCCAAAAGCTCACCTGTGAGACAATGCAAGGTTTGGAGGAGAAATGATTGGGTTCTAGCCTTAACCTAATCCGTGAGATAAACCCTGATGGAATTAACTAGTAACTGGAGGCAGATGGGGTGTGGCTAGAGGAGGTGGGCATTGGGGGTGTGGCTTTGGGGTATATATTTGTATCTGGCAAGTAAAGTCTGTCTCTGCTTCCTGAACATTCTGTGAGCCGCTTTCCTCTGCCACACCCTTCCGCCTTGACGTTCTGCCTCACCTGGAGCCACGAGGAATGGAGCCAGCTGTCCATGGACTAACACCTCTGAAACTGTGAGCCGGAGCAAACCATTCCCCCTCTACAGTTGCTCTGCTCTGGTCCTTTAGTCGCAGCATCCAAAAATCTCACTGAAACATACACCTATTTTCTTTCTTCCTCTCTAATATGAGAAGTAATCAGCCAGGTGTGGTGGTACACGTCTTTATCCTAGTGGTCTGGGAGGCTGAGACAGGAGGATCACAAGTTCAGGGCCAGCCTCAGCAACTTAGCAAAGCCCTAAGCAACTGAGACCCTTCCTCAAAGTAAAAACTAAGAAGAGCCAAGAATGTGGCTCAACATCCCTGGGTTCAATCCCTAGAGAAAGATAGGAAGGAAGAAAGGAAGGAAGGGAGAGAGAGAGGGAGGGAGGGAGTAGAGAAAGAGAGAGAGAGAGAGAGAGAGAGAGAGGAAGGAAGGAAGGAAGGAAGGAAGGAAGGAAGGAAGAAAATCTAAGTTTGTGTTCTTTCAAGGTGAGATTCAGTGGGAAGTTTGGTTCTAACATAGTCCTACAGTGCTACCCAAGACTTAGTCTCCTTCTATCTTTCTACTCTAATGCCCTTAGGCTGTAGGTTAATCCTCATGGAGACAGTATGGTTGCTGCACCTCCAGGAATCACAACAACATTCCAGGAAGGAAGAAGGAAGATTCCAAGTTCAAGGGCACCTGCTAAAAAGCTAGTTTCAACATGAGAAATAAAGTTAGGGTGCTAGGGAAATAGTTAAATTTGTTGTCTACCACTGGGCCATCTTAATTCAGCACCACATGTGAAGGACTGAGGAAGGATAAGAGTAACAAGCCATCTAAGGGGAGAACCCTAGGAAGTTCAACTCGGAAAAATGCAACCAAAATATGCTTATCACTTCTTACAGCTCCCAAGGAGACCAAGGCTATGACCTTATGACATCACAGCAACCCAGCTGAGCAGGTTAAATAATTTTACAGATGACAAAGAGACCTCAGGAGACCTGGTAGTTTCGTCAAGGACACAGAGCTGGCAGATGGGTCCAAAGCCATCCATCCCCTGGTCATTGTCCTCATTTCCTTCCCATTGATCCTCTCAGGGATGCATTTCCTCATTCCTGTTGCTCATTTAAAAATTCATAATTCTGAGGGCACAAGGAGCACGTTCTTTTTGTGCCCGAAGCAGAACACTGCCCACCTGGCTGCAGGTCTGTGTGCACCGTCACCACAGGGGGCCTTCTAGGGAGGGTCTGTCTCTGAACAGAGGGCCCCAGCCCCAGACTCAAGGCGCATCTACTTAAAGAAGTGGAGTAAAACCTTCATGAAGCCATTGTTTTTCAAACACTGTATGTGGGTCCCCTGGGATCAAGGTGCCTTTTCACTGGCCTGTCTCAGAACTCAAAACCCCGACCTAGAACTCAATATTGATGGCCCAGGGATAGCGGCTCACAATGATTGAGGAATTGCTACAGGCCAGGCACCAACCAAATATTTTACATGCAGCATCTCATTTAATCCCCACACTGACTGGGGGGTGGAGGGATAGAAAGGGTGTTCTCATGTTTCAGGTGAAGAAACAGAGGTTTAGAGACTCCTTTCCTGCCCACATTTATAGGATTAGTTAAACCCACTCCACTCCACTTTGAAAACTGAAAGGAGGGCTATGGAGAGCCAGGCAAATCCTGTTTACCCTGAGCCCATTTGGAACGGAGATATTGTCTCTATAAAAAAGAGATACCAATAGGACTGAGCTAAAAATCTGAGATGGTCTTAGTGTTTGAATCCAAAGGTGCCAGGTTAATTGAATGTATATATGAAAATTCACTTTCTTTTTTAAAAAATATATCTATATATACACATATAGATATATTTTATTTTCAAATTGTTGATGGACTTTTATTTTATTTATTTTCTTTTATTTTTTTTAATTATTTTTTTATTGGTTGTTCACAACATTACAAAGCTCTTGACATATCATATTTCATACATTAGATTGAAGTGGGTTATGAACTCCCAATTTTACCCCAAATGCAGATTGCAGAATCACATCGGTTACACATCCACAATTTTACATTGTTGAGAGCCACAGCCAAAGGGGCCCCAGCAAACTTCCAGCTGCCAGCAAACTTCCAGCTGCCAGCTGATGATTGGCTCACAGCAGCCCCAGAAACATCTAGCTGATTGGCTCCTCTGTGGTGATGTTCATTGGGCTGTTTCCCCACCCTTCAGACTGCCAGCTGATGATTGGCTCACAGCAGCCCCAGAAACATCTAGCTGATTGGCTCCTCTGCGGTGATGTTCATTGGGCTGTTTCCCTGCCCTTCAGACTGCCAGCTGATGATTGGCTCACAGCAGGCCCCAGCAACATCTAGCTGATTGGCTCCTCCACGGAGCTGCTCATTGGGGGACTTCTTTGGCTCCGCCCATGCAACCCAGCCAATCGGCCTCAAGAGCAGGAGGATTGTGGGAGGTGGTGAGGCTTGTGTGGGTGAGAGGCTTGTGGAAGCCGGTGGTGGCAGTTGGGCTCTGAGGGTTTTTCCTGAGGAGCTGTTTGTTTGGCGTGTGTGGTTCTAAAAATAAAGTTAGTTTATTTTGACAAGTGGCTCCTGAATTGTGCCCAGCCAGACTGCGGCATTTGGTGGCTCGCACGGGGAGTGACTGAGGGTAAGTAAACTGCTCGCCCCTGAGGGCAGGGCGAGAGGATGGGTAGCCATTCTAAGTTTCCTCTTTTGTTTTGCTTCATTTTTTTTTTAAGTTGCCTGTCCCTGGAGATGAGTGAGATGGAAGAAAAACCGCTCACATCTGAGGAAAAACTATTTGCAGCTGAGGAACAGATAGGGAGAAAGGACGGATGCACATTTCAGGAGGATAGAAAGGCTGATATAATGAATTTTTGTTCCAATTTTATTTCATTCTGTCTCAGTTTTGTTTGGTGTTATCTTGTTGGGTTGTATTATAGTAGAAATACGGGATCAGCAATTAGTAAAAAACAAACCGGAAGACTGTTAAGTAAATTGTTAGAGGAAGGAGGCATCCCAGTAAAATCAAGAGCAGTCAGGGCATACGTTGATACAATACAAAAATGTAGCCCATGGCTTTTTAAGGAGGAGTTGTTAAATATATCACAGTGGGACCATCATGGTGAAGATTTAAAAAGAATAGAAAAGAACAACCCAGGGACTCTACCAGTTGGCACATTGCCATTGTGGACGTTCGTATCTGGTTTGCTTAGTCCAAAGCCTTCAATTCAGACAAAGGTAGAGGAAGGAGAAGACATATTGATTCAAGTAAAAGAGAAGGTCTCTCAAATTAGTCAGAAAGAGGAAAAGATTCAAGTAAAAGAGAAGGTCTTTCGAGCTAGTGAGACAGAGGAAGGAAGTTTAGAGCAGAAAAAGCCATCAGGGGAAAAGTTACAACAGGAGACTGCTAATAACACCTTTCTATCAGAGAGCGTAAGTGTCCAACCATCAGCACCACCTCTACAGGAGACTGCTACTAACAGCATTCTATCACCAGAGGGCATAAGTGTCCAATCAACACCACCACCTCCATATGCTAGGAGGCTCCCAACCCCCGCAGTTGATAGTTGGGATCCTGAGACAGGATCTCAAGTATTAACATGCCCTGTATTTGAGGTAGGAGGACAGCGAATTTACCAGGGTTTAAATTTCAAAACAGTGAAGGAGCTAAAAGAGGCTGTAACAACCTATGGTCCTCAAGCACCCTTCACTGTAAGCTTGGTCGAATCCATTAACAACTTGAACATGACACCAGCAGATTGGGCTAAAATGTGTAAAGCTGTGCTAAATGGAGGTCGATACCTGTTATGGAAGGTTGCCAATGAGGAATTTTGCAAGGAGACGGCTAGGCAAAATGCAGCAGCTGGTTATCCTCAGAGAAATCTAGATATGTTGTTAGGAAAGGGACCTTATGAGGATCAGCAGCAACAAATTGCATATGATCCTGGCGTATACTCACAAATTGCTGCAGAGGCGATTAGGGCATGGAAGACTTTACAAGGACATGGAGGTTTACAAGGTCAATTATCTAAGGTAATACAAGGAGCTAATGAACCTTATGCTGAATTTGTAGATAGGCTTATTCAAACAGCTACCAGAATTTTTGGGAATACAGAACAAGCAATGCCATTAATAAAACAACTGGCTTATGACCAAGCGAATCGTTGGTGCAGAGATATCATTAGACCATGGAAACAGGAAGATTTAAACACATATATTAAATTATGTAGAGACATTAATGAACAAGAGCAAGTCATGGCAGCTGCAGTAAAACAGGCTTTAGATGCCAGAGACATTAATGAACAAGGGCAAATTGTGGCAGCTGCAGTAAAACAGGCTTTATATACCAGGCCAAGAACATGCTACAATTGTCAACAAACAGGACATTTTAAAAGGAATTGCCCCATAGGAGGAGGGTTTAACAAAACTAGGTATCAAAGGAGTAGAATACCGGGTATTTGCCCACGATGCCGTAGAGGGAGACATTGGGCTAATGAATGCCGTTCTCAAACCACCATAGAGGGTACTCCATTATCAAAAAACGAACAAGGACAAGGTGTTTATCCACAATATCGTGGACAAAGGCATCGGGCTCCATTGCCAAAAAATGGACAGGGGGCCCCAATGCTCCGGGGCCCCAAACCACAAATATACGGAGCACTGGAGGAACCCAGCAACCCCATCAGGGTAGTGACCAGGACACATTGTCCATCAGATCCCTCATCAGACAAACCAGAGGGAGTGCAGGGTTGGACATCTGCGCCTCCGCCAGATCAGTACTAACTCCAGAGATGGGAGTTCAAATCATTCCCACAGGGGTAAAAGGACCTCTTCCCAAAGGAACAGTAGGCTTATTATTGGGACGCAGCTCTTCTACTCTAAAAGGACTTTTGATAAGTCCTGGGGTAATTGATCCCGATTATGAAGGTGAAATAAAAATTATAGCCAGTTCTCCAAAGGGTATATCAGTAATTTCACCAGGAGATAGAATAGCACAGTTACTAATACTACCAAGCCTACATGATAAATTTTCCAGTCATGCTGTAGAAAGAGGTTCCAAGGGATTAGGCTCCACAGGTGTAGATTGGGCTATGCTTTCTTTAAATTTAGATTCTCGCCCCATGCTAAAACTAAATATTAAAGGATATGAATTTAATGGGCTACTGGATACAGGTGCAGACCTTAGCATCATCTCTCGTCAAGAATGGCCAAAACATTGGCCATTACAACAAGCCACTCAAACGCTTTGAGGCCTAGGAGTGGCAACTAATCCCCATAGAAGTGCAATGGTATTAGATTGGAAGGATCCTGAAGGATGTGAAGGAACTATACAGCCATATGTATTGGATCATCTTCCCGTAAATTTATGGGGACGAGATGTCTTAGATCAATTAGGTTTGACATTAACAAATAACATCAATCAAAATGCACCCACTATTATGGCTAGACAAGGTTTTAGGAAAGGAAAAAGATTAGAAAAACAAGAACAAGGTATAGCAGCACCAATACAAATAGATCAAGGAACAGACAGACATGGGTTGGATTTTCACAAAGGGCCACTGAGACAATAAAAATTACATGGAAATCAGAAAGACCAGTATGGGTTCCTCAGTGGCCCTTGACTAAAGAAAAGATACAAGTAGCCCATGATCTGGTCAAACAACAATTAGCGGAAGGACATATACAACCTTCTGTATCTCCCCATAATACTCCCATTTTTGTCATCAAAAAGAAATCTGGTAAATGGAGATTATTGCAAGATTTAAGAGCCATTAATAATGAAATGGTCATTATGGGACCTGCTCAATCGGGGATTCCTCAATTGTCTGCTTTGCCAAAAACTTGGTATGTTTTAGTTATAGATATTAAAGATTGTTTTTTTTTCAATTCCAATTCATCCTGAGGATAGTCCACGTTTTGCATTTACTATCCCTTCACTGAATCATGAAGGTCCTGATCAGAGATATGAATGGAAAGTACTCCCTCAAGGGATGGCTAACAGCCCAACTATGTGTCAAATTTATGTTAACAGAGTAATCCAGCCACTTAGAAATCAAAATCCTGAACTACAAATATTTCACTATATGGATGATGTATTATTAGCACACAAAGCTAAAAACACATTGCTAGAATGTTGTGCCACACTTACAAACTTATTAAAAATTATAATCTAGAGATAGCAATAGATAAAGTACAATTAAATTTTCCAATTAATTATTTAGGAGTTCTATTATCCTCAACCATGGTCCGTCCACCAAAAATTCAAATACGAGTAGATCAACTCAAATCACTTAATGACTTTCAAAAGTTATTAGGAGACATAAATTGAATAAGGCCTTATCTAGGTATACCAACAGGAGAGTTGGGACCTTTCTTCGATATCCTAAAAGGTCCATCAGATCCAAATTCACCCCGAATGTTAACGCCTGAAGCAAGAAAGGCATTAAAAATCATTGAAACATATATGGAAAATATGCATTTGGATAGAATTGATATAAGTTTGCCTTTATTATTTATTGTACTACCAACAAAAAATATTCCTACAGGAGTATTTTGGCAAGAAGGTCCATTATTATGGATACATTTATATTATTCTCCTAACATTATTCTTACTAGGTATCCTGAGGCTGTAGGACAATTAATACTCAAAGGAATAAAAACAGCAAAGGAAGTATTTGGAATTTCTCCCAATAAAATTATTACTCCATATACTATGAATCAAAATGATGAATTAGCTAATGAATTAAATACTTGGGCAATAATCATGTGCAAATCTAATGTTTCATTTGATAACCACTTACCATCTAATCCTTTATTGTCTTTTTGGTCATTGCATCCTGTAATTTTTCCAAAAATGACAAGAAAAACACCTATCATGAATGCTCCAAATATATTCACTAATGGGTCAAATAATGGTACAGCAGCAATAGTTACACCTGATCAAACTTTTACATTTTTAGTACCCAAACAATCAGCTCAAAAGGTAGAGCTTAATGCAGTATTACAAGTTTTTCTGATGTTTAAAGATTCTGTATTTTATTTATTTTCTGATAGTCAGTATATAGTTAATGCTATAGTATCCCTTGAAGATGCTGGTAGGATTTCCCCTTCTTCTACTGTTTTCTCTTTGTTTTCCACTATACAAAGTTTAATCTGGGACAGAAAAGATCCTTTCTTTATAGGACATATCAGGGCACATACAGGATTGCCTGGAGCCCTTAGTTTGGGCAATGATTTAGCAGATAAAACTACACATGACATACATATTTTCTCTACACTAGAAGAAGCTATAAATTTTCATAAAAGGTTCCATAATACTTTACAAAAGCATTTTTAAATAACTAAGGAACAAGCTAGACAAATAATAAAACAATGTCAAAATTGTGTGACCTTTTTACCACAAGTTAATCTTGGAGTCAATCCTAGAGGATTGATACCTAACCATATTTGGCAGATGGACATCACACATTTGCCAGAATTTGGAAAATTAAAATATTTGCATGTTACAGTTGATACTTCTTCTGGATTTTTGATGGGCTCCCTTCATGCTGGAGAAAAAACTAAAGATGTAGCTCATTGCTTACAAAATTTTGCCACTATGGGCATTCCAAAACAGTTAAAAACAGATAATGCCCCTGGTTATACTTCTGCCTCTTTTAAACAATTTTGCTCATCATTTGGCATTACTCATATAACAGGAATCCCATACAATCCACAGGGACAAGGCATAGTTGAAAGAGCTCATCAAACTATTAAAATGTACTTATTAAAGCAAAAAGACGGAATTGGGAAGGGGTATATATTCCCCAAAGATAAACTTAAAATAACCCTTTTTACTCTAAACTTTTAAAATTTGGATTCATCAGGACTTAGTGCTGCAGAAAGGCATATGTGTCCAAAAAATGTACATAAGCCCAAGGTACTTTGGAAAGATATTCTAACAGGACAATGGAAAGGTCCTGATCCAGTAATTGTCTGGAGTCGGGGGTCTGTTTGTGTGTTTCCACAGGAAGAACAGCAGCCGATTTGGATTCCAGAGATTAACTAAAGCGATTTCTACAGACCAAAAAGAAGATGATTTGGCTCAATTCCATAACAGCTGATATCCAAAACTCCAATTTGGCTATCCTTACATCTGCGACAGAACCAGGATGCTTTTTTCAATATCTATTTTATTATTGCCCTTTCCCATATCATGAAGTTCTATTTTGTTTTTTGAGCTCATACAGACCTAGGTTAAGTTTTGCTGATCAGTTCTATATATTTTTTTTTTTACTATAGAGTTTTTAAACATTGCAATGGTGGTTTCACCTGTAAAAAGTATAAGGCCTTTACTATTATGTTATGTGTTGTATGTATTATATTATGTGTGCACACTTGTGTTTTGTGTTATATGTTTGAATGTACGTATGTCCATATATCATATATGATGAGCGCTCATGAAAAAATGGATCCAAATATTTTTTTTATTCATGTGATTTAAATGGTTTAATTTAAATTGGGTAAATAACTGTTAAGGATTGTTTTAATATGTAAACAAAAAAGGAGGTTAACAGATCTGTTTGTTTACTTCCACCTTTCCTTTTCATTATATTTAATAATTCTCACCTTTCCTTTTCATTATATTTAATAATTCTCTTCAAGATAATGTAAATTGTTAAGAAAATTGTTTTCTTTTAGTGCCTTCTGGAATGTTACATAATTTTTTCTTTAGCCATTATTGCCAGAATTCCTATCTTCATCCCAGTGCCGGTGAAGACAAAGATAAAATTAATCTACAGTTTCTGCAATAGCCACCACTGAACTGCTTGCAGAACTTGCCTAAACTATGTGTCACTTGTATGCATTGTGAACTCACTTGTATGCATTGTGAACTATCTGTTGGTGCAGCGACTTGTGGTAGTGTTGGGGTATTTTTGCTGATGATGTCATCGGTGGTACAATTTTTCCAACAAGAGCCATCAATTGGCTTGGTGTATCTTCCTCCCTTCTGCTTGTCATGACAAAGACCTCTCCACAGGTGTGGCTGTATACTGGACCAGTAGTCAATGATGGGTAAGATCCAATTACAATGGTACCAACCTAAGACAGGAGGCTGACACCCTGTGGTCAGCTCATCCGAAGACAGGTAAGGACCTTATGTAGTATTGGACAACCTAAGGCAGGCACGGTCCCCAAGCCACATGCTTGTTGTTTAAACAGAGAGGGGGAGATGTTGAGAGCCACAGCCAAAGGGGCCCCAGCAAACTTCCAGCTGCCAGCAAACTTCCAGCTGCCAGCTGATGATTGGCTCACAGCGGCCCCAGCAACATCTAGCTGATTGGCTCCTCTACGGTGATGTTCATTGGGCTGTTTCCCTGCCCTTCAGACTGCCAGCTGATGATTGGCTCACAGCAGCCCCAGCAACATCTAGCTGATTGGCTCCTCCACGGAGCTGCTCATTGGGGGACTTCTTTGGCTCCACCCATGCAACCCAGCCAATCGGCCTCAAGAGCAGAAGGATTGTGGGAGGTGGTGAGGCTTGTATGGGTGAGAGGCTTGTGGAAGCCGGTGGTGGCAGTTGGGCTCTGAGGGTTTTTTCCTGAGGAGCTGTTTTGTTTGGTGTTTGTAGTTCTAAAAATAAAGTTAGTTTCTTTTGACAAGTGGCTCCTGAATTGTGCCCAGCCAGACTGCGGCATTACATGATGACCTATTAGTAATTGTTGTATTCTGCTACCTTTCCTATCCCCTACTATCCCCCCTCCCCTCCCCTCCCATCTTCTCTCTCTACCCCATCTACTGTAATTCATTTCTCTCCTTGTTTATTTTCCCATTCCCCTCTTTATTTATTTTCTTATATGTGGTGCTGAGGATCGAACCCAGTGCCTCACACGTGCCAGGCAAGTGCTCTACCACCGAGCTACAGCCCCAGCCCCTGAAAATACACTTTCTTTGTAGTGAATATTACCCAATGATAATGGGCCCAGCCACTCTTTTCTGGAGCCCAAAGCAGGACCTGTTCTTAAGAGAATGGCGTGATCAGACTAAACCACCCAGGGCTCCTTTTCCCTAGAAGCCCTTTCTCCCTCAACACACCATAGTAGAGCACACACTATTCATCCCTAAGTCCCTGCAGGCACTTGATAACAGATAGCCTCATGGCAGAATTCAACAGATGGAATCTGCTGCCCTTGGGGAAACTTCATCTACCTACTCCATTTCCTGGCCCCAAGATTCTTTGCCAACAGAGCAAGGGGTGGTTTCCAGTTTGGCCCTTATTATCAATCTGTGGAAAGTCAGAAGGTATTGCAGTGGCTTAGCCAGTGTTTCATGGATGAGTAATACTTTTCAGAATAAAATGTGGTATGTCCTGTGTTCTAATATAGTGAGAAGAGAAACTGAGAGACAGAAAGTATGAGAGAGAAGAGACAGAGTACAATGGAAAGAAAAATGCATGCAAGACAGATAACAGCCTGCCACCAAATCAAAGCAAGCCCAGAAGCAGCACCGAGCACCACTTTGAGAAAGAAAACCCTTTTATTATGATCCTAGAATGCATGTTGATTTCCTGTACTTGCTAAAAATTCTATATAGGAAAGAAAGCTGGATGTTCATTTAACTCTTTGGTCATATTGAGTGTTGTCATTGAGGGGATTTCAGTGAAAAAAAATAGTTATTCCTGTTTTTAATTTGGAAAATACTCTCAACATTTCATCTTAAAATTTCCCATTGAACAGAGCATTCCCTTGGCTTTGTGGAGAATTCTGTTTGGTGACTCTAAATGTTAATCTCAAGTCAGAAATCCAAGGTTTGTAGTCTTTTGCAGAAGCTTCCTTATGATGAAATTTGACTGCAACCAGTCCATTCTCTAGGGGTTCATAGAGGATGTACGTATGATTACCTAATTTTATAGTTTAAAAAAAATCCTGTGAATTCCGCTTTCAGACTAGATAAAGTCACAGGAGCTGGATTAACCCTCCAGCCTGAAGCAACCAAAACAGTAGACGAAGCATGAAGAAATGATATTCAAGGCATCAGACATCAGAAAATGAAAGACCATGAGGCCTACAACTTCCCCAGCTTACCGTCCTGAGAGAATTTTAAAGCCCTCATGCAGGGAGGGAGAAACAAATGCAGAATCTAGCCGACTCCTGATTTGCAGAGTTTGAGCTGAGAGTTTGGTGCAGACCAAGGCAATTAAAGTTGGCAGGACAGAAAGGAGAAAATGGCACAGAGAGAACCCGGCAGGTGAGCAAATCACGGACCATGAGAAGTCAGCAATGCACTCATCATCTCACTCATGTGAGAAAACTACCCAAGGCCAGTGAAAGGACCACTCTATGGGAATAGGAAAGACAGTAGAATGAATCCCTAAAAAACAAATACCAAATGTCTTCTTTGATATAATGAGAGCAACTATGAACAGAGCAGGGAGGAAGAGCAGGAAGAAAAGATTAACATTAAACAGAGACATGAGATGGGAGGGAAAGGGAGAGAAAAGGGGAATTGCATGGAAATGAAGGGAGACCCTCACTGCTATACAAAATTACATATAAGAGGTTGTGAGGGGACTGGGAAAATAAACAAGGAGAGAAATGAATTACAGTAGATGGGGTAGAGAGAGAAGATGGGAGGGGAGGGGAGGGGGGATAGTAGGGGATAGGAAAGGTAGCAGAATACAACAATTACTAATAGGGCATTATGTAAAATTGTGGATGTGTAACCGACGTGATTCTGCAATCTGCATTTGGGGTAAAATTGGGAGTTCATAACCCACTTCAATCTAATGTATGAAATATGATATGTCAAGAGCTTTGTAATGTTGTGAACAACCAATTAAAAAAAATTTTTTAAAAGAATGAATCAGACATAACTTTCCCATGTCCATATATAAATAATGACCAGTGAAACTCTATGTCATGTACAATTGCAAGAATAGGATCCTAATTAGGATAAGTTATACTCTCTGTGTGTATAATATCTCTAAATACACTCTACTGTCACATATAATTACAAAGAATAAAAAAAGAAAAAGAACCACTCTAAAGGATTAGATGGAAGAGTGGAAACCTCAGAATTGATGGGGCATTGGATAGGTGACAAAAGGTCCCACCTAAAGATAGTTTTAGCCAAGCTGAAAGGATCAAACTGTTTCTAAGTGATTTAATTATGTCTCCAAACTAAGCTTAGCCATATTTTTAGGAAGCATGAATATCCTGGCAATATAAAATTCACAATGTCTTCCATTAATCCAAAAATTACCAGGTATCCAGGGAAGCAGGAAAACATGACCCATAATGAAAAAATAATCAATTGATCAAAATTGACACAGATATTAGAATTAGTCCATGAGTGTGGAGAGTGGTGACATGGATCATGGTCTCTAATTGCCTCAGGGCTGTGTTTGCACTGGGTACTTTCTCTGCAAAGGTACAGTAAGAGTTCCCTTGCTTAGAGGGGAAAATGAGACCCAGACAAAGGACAGTCAGCTGATCCCAATTCTAGCACTTGAAGTCGACACACACCAGTTACATTTAAAAAATTAAAAGTGAGGAGATGTAGAGAGCATTGACTTGGACCATGGTCCCTGCCTCATGGCTGTGTTTGTACTGGGAACTTTCTGTGCAAAGATGTAGGTCAAGATTGCCCAGTTGCTATGGCGATGCCCAGCCTGGGGAAATTCTGTGCAAATGCATGAAGTTATATCAGTCTAAACCTTGAGCTCAGGCACCAGCTCCCAGGGATAGAGAATTCTGAGCATAACAAGATAACCCTAATGTCTCATAAATTCTGTGTCCTTCAGATTTCCTGATGTGCAGAAACTTTCCCACAAATAACCTTTTTGATGATAAAAACCTATATAATAAACGTGCTGATCTAGCTCTGGGTCACTGTTCCTCCATCAGAGGACATTGTCCCACCTGTTCCATATAGAATTTAGATTGAATACTTACACTATATATAAAAGTTAACGAAAACTAGATCATAGACCTGAATACAAAAACCAAAACTGCAATTTTAGAAGAAAATCTTTGTGACGTTCTGTTAAATAAAGATTTTTTTTTTAGCCATGATACCAAAAGTCCATAAAAGAAAGCGTTAATAAATTGCACTGTGTCAAAGTTAAAAACTTCTGCTTTTTGAAAGATATTACTAAGAAAACAAAATATTACTAAAAGGCTGAGAAAAGGTATTTGCAAAACTTATATTTGATAAAGAACTTATTATCTAGGATAATTGAAGAACTATTAACACCCCAAAATAAGGAAACAGTCCAGTCTTCTTAAAATGGGCAAAGGATCTGAAGAGACACTTCATCAAAGACTGTGCATGGAAGGCAATTAAGCCCATGAAAAGATGCTCAGCATCATCAGTGACTGGGGAAATGAAAAATAAAACTACAAGGAGATGCCGCCAGCACTTGATAGAATGGCCAAAATTTATCAGTGTGACCATACCATGTAGTAACTAGACTAGAGAAATTGGAGCTCTCAGACACTTTTTGTTGGAGCGTAAAATGGTACAATCACCTTGAAAAAGTTTGACAGTTTCTGAAAAAGAACAACACCATATGACCTAGGCTTTCTAGTCTTTGGTGCCTACCCAAGAAAACTAAAAGCACATGTCCTCCCAGAGATTTATACATGAACATTCTTAGTAAACTTATTTGCAATAGCCCAAAGCTGGAAATAATCCAAATGTACATGAACAGATAACCAAATAAACAAAGTTTAGCATAGCCATACAATGGAATAGTACACAACAATAAAAAAGTGAACTACTAATACATGTAATATGGAAAAATATCACAAAATAATTGTACCAAGTGAAAGGAATATGTACAGTATAATTCCATTTACATAAAATTCAAGGAAATTAATAGTGACAGAAAGATGAGAAGTTTCCTAGAGGTAGAAGTTTGAAGGGGCAGGTGGTAGAATTGACAAGAAGGCAGGAAGAAATACATGGGAGCGGTAGATGTTTATTTACTTGATGGTAGTGATAATCTCATAGATACGAATCTTATTTAAACATTTTAAAGCTGTGTAATTTATTGCATATAAAGTAGACCTCAATAAAGCAGTTTTTTGAAAGAAGAATCACTTACTGCAAATGTATAAAGAAAGGTAGGCTAGTGAAATGTGAGTTCATGAAGCAAAGTTGAATGAAAAAGATAGATCTGTCCCAGGCAACACCAGATCAGGGCAGTTTCTGTATGAAGCTTTCCTCTGTCTACACAGGACACATCTTCCTCCCGTGCTGGCATTACGGGATGCTTTCAGCTCATCTTTTCACAAGGGGTTCTCCATCCTATTCCCAATAAGGTCATCCTGGCAGAGGCTCCTTGTCTTCTTTCTTTTCCTCTTGTCAGAGTGTGTTATGGTTTAGATATGAGGTGGCCCCCAAAAGCTCATGTGTGGGACATTAACTAGAACATTCTGAGGTGAAATGGTTGGGTTATGAGAGCCTTAACCCAATGAGTTCTTTAATCCACTGATAGGGATTAACTTGGTGGTACCTAGGCAAGCAGGATGTGGCTGGAGGAGGTGGGTCCCTGGGGATGTGCCTTTGGGGTATGTATTTGTCCCTGGAGGACATTTCTCTGCTTCCTGGTTCCATGTCCTGAGCTATATTCCTCCACCACACCCTTCCACCATATTGTTTTGCCTCACCTTGGTCCCAGAGCAATGGAGTTGGCTGTCTATGGACTGAGACACCTAAAACCATGATCCCTAAAATAAGTTTTTCCTCCTCTAATTTTCTTGTCAGATCTTTTTGTCACAGCAGGAAAAAAAAAACACTAAGAGCAAATAAGAGATGATTTGCTAATTCACACAAAATTGAATCAAGCTACAAGTCAATGAACATTAAAATCAGCTCATCATGTGTTCATTATCACTGCCCCCAACCTCAGTGAAATTTAAAAGAGGCTACTGCTTTTATCCAAAAGAAACAAATATGATCAGTGGAATTTTAGGCCACATTAAGGACTTCACTAGAGCTGTATTTTGAATATTGCAAATGAATAAAGGTAGGATCCAAGTATGTGAGATTCTTAAGCAAAACTGAAGGAAAAAGATAAAATATATGTACCCATTGGGGCATAGGGGATTTATTGGCTTCCATTTAATACTTTAAATCAATCTTTGTTTAAATAATATTTAATGTCAAGAGGCTAAGGCACGTGCAAGGCCATCCTGGACAACTAGCAAGACTCTGTCTCAAAATAATATTTAAAAAAAAAGAGCTGGGGATGTAACTCAGTGGTAGGGCACTTGCTTAACATGCACAAGGCCCTGGGTTCAATCTTCAGTCTCTCAATCGATCCATCAATCAATATTCCCTGTGCCCTCTTCCCATTGGTTTAAGCAAGCTTACATATAATCTGGACGAGGGATTATTTAACAACTTTGGTCACTTTTTTCCTTCATAAATATACATGATTTTGCATTTTTAGTTCCCGATGGGACTGCAATCTATGAGGTAAAAATACCAGAAGAAATGCTTCTCTGGTTTTTATGAAGCAAAACTTCCCAGAAATCTCATCTCCTGAGGGTTGATCCCAGGGGAATGCTAACCTAGTTTCCAGATAGTGAATTAAGTCATGGGTATGAGTCCTTTAAAGTGCCCACAGTACTCATAATACACACAAAATCTCACAGGCCACAGCCCTAGAAAGCGAAAAATAGCTCAGAGATATCGGTTTTGCCTCTAGAACTCAAACAGTTAAAATGTATGTGTCCTAGGGCTGTTGTATGCCAAGCCCTTTGGTTTAGCAGTGGGGACACAGCTGTGATGGAAACCATCACCATCCCTGGCCGTAATGAGTTTAAAATCTAGAAAAGGAGACACAAGTCCAACCAGCAGTTCCAGGGTGGTATGGTTAGAAGTGGCTCTGAACAGGTGGGGCTGTAGGGCAGAGCATCAGAGAGAGCAACCTGGGCAGAGGAGAAGGGAAGAGCATTTCAGGCTTAGGGGTGCGGTGTCTGTCATGTCCTTGGAGGACAAACCATATTACATTTGAAAATCTTAGAGATGAATAACATGAATGAGGTAAACCAAGGGAGAATGTAATTCAAAATGAGAATGGGGAGATGATCAGGAGCTGTTTTAGAGGATGAATAGAGAACTTTGGTCTTTATCCTGAGAACCATAACAAGATAGGGAGATGATCTGAGCAGTAAAGTACCATGACCAGATGTGCATTTCAGATTTAGAATTCAGTAGCTGGCTGGAGCTCTTCACCTCCCCATATACAGGGCTGGCCCCTGGGCTCTGCCACCTCCATTCACACTCTGCCCCTCTCCTGTTCAGGCTCTGCAAGGGATTCAACCTCTGAGTCTCAGTTTCTTATCCATAGAGAATGATGATGGTACCCTCCTCATAGTGCTGTTACAAGCATTAAATCTGTAAGCACATGCAAAGAATTTGGAATTGTGCTTGTCATTTAGAAAAGGCTGGAAAAATTATCTCCATTTGTGCTTATATGGTTCTTAAGACTCAAATATAACATGTCTACAGCTGCGTTCTGATTCATTCTCCTGAATTTTCTTCCTCTCTCAGCTCTCTCCATCTCCAAAAAACAAAAACAAAAACAAAAACAAAAATCAAGGCAAATACCATTCTTAGAGACAGAATCCCAAACAACCACATCATTAGTTTTAGAGTGAACCACCGCCGTGCCCCTCATAATCAGAAGACCATATGGAAAATCAGCTGTCTTGAACCTAGGAACCAAATAGAGGGGAGAAAAATCACAAGAAGTATGACCAGAGATAAAGAGGAACATTCATAAACGAGTTCACTAAGAAGACATAATAATCTTAAATTTTTA
Source organism: Spermophilus citellus (assembly GCF_964194105.1). NCBI lineage: Eukaryota > Metazoa > Chordata > Mammalia > Rodentia > Sciuridae > Spermophilus > Spermophilus citellus. The sequence goes on along the minus strand of NC_138185.1, from coordinate 196,954,932 downwards.
TTTAAGATACAGAAAACAAATAGTAGAGTTTTAAAATACAGAAAACAAATTTGACAGAACACAAAGAAGGAAGCAAATTCATAATCATAGTTAGAAATTTTAAACTCCTCTTTCAATGATCAAGTAGATTTTTCAAAATCAGAATACAGAAGATATGAATTATCTAAGTATAGGATCATATCACCTACAAACAGTGATAATTTCACTTCTTCCTTTCCTATTTTGACCCCTTTTATTTCCTTCTCTTACATAAATGTTTTCGGTTTTCCCTACTCACTGTGGTGCTGGCTTTGGGTTTATCATATATAGTCTTTATGATGTTGAGGTAAGTTTCTATCCCTAGTTTCTTCAGTATTTTTACCATGAATGGGTATTGAATTTTGTCAAAGGTCCGTTCTGCATCTAATGATATGACTAAGTGTCCTTAGTTCATTTATGTGATTAATTACATTTGCTGATTTGTGTATGTTAAACCATCCTTGCACGTCTGGGATAAAACCAACTTGGTCATGATGTATAATCTTCTTAATATGTTGTTGAATATGATTTGCTAATGTTTTAAGGATTTTTGCATCTCAGTTTATCAGGAATATTGGTCTGTATTTTTCTTTCCTTGATGTATCCTTATCTGATTTTGGTATAGTGTGATACTGGCTTCATAGAGTAAATTTGTGTTTTATGTTTTATCCCTTCTATTTCATGGAGCAATTTGAGAAACATTGGCATTAGTTCTTCTTTAAAGGTCTGGTAGAGTTCAGTTGAAAATTCATCTGGTCCTAGGCTTTTCTTTGTTAGAAGGCTTTTTATTACCACTTCTATTTCATTGTTAGTTCTTGCTCTGTTTAGGTTTTCTGTGTCTTCTTGACTCAACTTAAGCACGTTGTATGTGTCTAGAAATGTATCCATTTTTTCTAGATTTTCCAATTTATTGGAGTGTAAGTAAGTTTTCAAAATAATCCCTAATGATACTCTGTATATCTGTGATGTCTATGGCGATTTCTCCTTTTTCCTCTTTAATTTTATTAATTTGGGTCTTCTCTCTTTTTCTTTTGGTTAATTTGGCTAAGAACTATTTATCTTTTCAAAGAACCAGCTCTGTATTTCATCAATCCTTTATATTTTTTTATTATTTTCTATCTCATTGATTTCAGCTCTGACCTTAATTATTTCCTTCCTTCTTTTGGTTTTGGAATTGGTTTGTTTTTATTTTTCAAGGGCCTGAAGATTCATCATTAGGCTATTTGGGATCTTTCTGATTTTCTCATGTAGGCACTCACAGATATAAACTTTCCTCTTAGAACTTCCTTCATAGTGCCCCAGAGGTTGTATCACTATTCCCATTTGATTCAAAGAATTTTTAAAATTTCCCCTCTGATTTCCTCTGTCACCAATTCATCATTCAAAGGTGTGATTTTGCTCAGTGCTTATGTACTTTCTATAGGGTTTTTTGGTGTTGATTCCTAATTTTCATTCCATTATGATCTGATAAAATGCAAGGAATTATATCTTTTTTTCGCATTGCTAAGAATTGCTTTGTGGCCTAAATTATGGTCTATTTTGAAAAAAGTTCCATGAGACACCGAAAAGAAAGTAAATTGGACTGTTACTGGATGAAATATTCTATAAATGTCTGTTAGGTCCATTTGATTTTGTAATATTTTCAGTCCAAAGAGTGTTTACTGATTTTATACCTGGATGACTATCTATTGATAAGAGAGGTATGTTGAAATCACTCAGCATCACTGTACTGTGGTCTGTCTGAGTCTCTGATTCAAGTTGTACCTGTATTATGTAATTAGGTGCACCAACATTTGGGGCTTAAATATTCACTCTATATTTTCTTTTCAGATCATTCCTACCTGTATGAAGTGAACTGTCTCTATTTAAAGACAATGTTATTCTTTATGAGTTAAATCCTAATAATCTACCCAAAAGCATTCTAGAATGAATAGGTAAATTTAGCCAGCTTACAAAATAATAGCACTCAAGGTCAACATATAAAAGTCAATTGTACTTCTATTTGTTAGCAATAAACAATTGAACAATGAAAACTGAAACACTGCTAAGAGAAAGAAGGCAAATGAGTAAGTATATAACATGTCTATAGATTGGAAGGTTCAATATGATTATGTCTGTTTTCTCTAAATTGTCCTATAGATTCAAGCAAACCCACCGAAAATTGCCAAGGACTTTTTATGTAGAAACTGATGAGATGATTACAATATTAACATGAAAAATGCAAGGGTCTGCAAGAGTCAAAATAATGTTGAAAAAATAGAAAAGTTGGAAGATTTATATCATTTTCTTTCGGGACTTTACTGTAGTTAGAAGAGCTCACTATTGGCACAAGAATAGACATCTATCACAGTGTACAAAATGGTGCTGCAACAACTGGGTAAACATGCAAACAATAAACTCAACTACTAAGTCACACCATTCACAAAAATTAACCCGACATCAGAGCATAGATGGTCATAGAGAAGGGCACATCACTTCTATGATATTCTTTTTAAAATGCTTGACCTCAATTGAATCATGAGAGAAAAATCAGTCCTACATTGAAGTACATTCTACAAAGTGACTGCTTAAGTTCTTTGAAAATGTTTGGATTATGAAAGACAAAGAAAGACTGGAAGAGACTAAGGAGACATTGTAACTAAATTCAATGTGAGGTCCTAAGTTTGATCCTCGAGTAGAGAAAGGGCATTATTAAAATAACTGATGATATTCAAATAGTCTGCAGTTTAGTTTTTAAAAGACCCAATAGGCTTAAAGATTAAAATCATTTTTTAAATATTTTTCTAGTTGTAGATAGTCACAATACATTTATTTTGTTTATTTATTTTTATGTGGTGCTGAGGATCGAACCCAGTTCCTCACATGTGCAAGGCAAGTGCTCTACTGCTGAGCCACAAACCCAGCCCCAAAGATTAAAATTATTAAACTTCTGAAAGAAATAGGCAAATAGTTTAATGTCCTTGGGTCAGACAAAAATTTCCTAAGGCAAACAAAAAAGGCACAGACCATAAAAAAAAATCATGAATTGGATGTCATCAAATACCCTTAAATGACAGAATTCAAAAAATAAAATGGCAATCCCACATACTGGTTGACAATATTTATAAAACATATATCAGATGAATTCCTTCAACTCAATATTTTTTTTAAAAACCAAAGACTTGAACACTTCACAAAAGAAGATATTCAATAGCCAATGAGTGTGTGAAAAATATACATAACATCATTAACTATTAGGGAAATATAAATTTAGATCACTGTTATCGAACACTAACCACATGCCTATTACAATGGCTAAAATTGATAAGACTGCAATAGCAAGTGTTGACAGAGATGTGAAACAACTAGAACACTCATACATTTTGGTAGGTTTCAAATGTTATAACCACTCTGGAAAATAGTTTGGCATTTCTTGTAAAGTTAAATGAATACTTTCATAACACCCAGAAATCCTCATTCTACATATTTACTCAAGAGAAATAAAAGCATGCCTACAATTCTTATTGACAAACAAGAATTTTTATAGCCCTTCAAAACAATGGGCAATAATGCAAAGATCTACAAATAATAATAATAGGTAAAGGAAACTCTTCTTGAAGATTAAAAATCAAATAATACCAAAACATGCAAAAGCATCAATAAATCTCAAAAATATTATGCTGAACAAAAGAAACCAGACATAAAAGACTACATGCTTTATGATTCAATTTATATGAAGCTCAAAATAAGCACCACTAATTTATAGTACTAGAAATCCATGGTCTCCTCATAGGGGTGGCAAGGGATGATTAAATGAAGGGGAAATAATTTTATTTAATAGAAATGCTCTTTCTCTTGATTGAGGTATTGGTTATACAGATGTATGCATCTTTCAAAACTTACATAAAATTTGTACAACTCAGGATGGTTGATATAGCTCTGTGGTAGAGCACTTGCCTAGCATGCATGAAGCCCTGGGTTCAATCCCTTGTACCATGGGGTGGTGCAGGGGGTGGGGGTGTGAGACTGGTACATCTCACATAATGTAATATTTACTTCCTAGAGAAAGAATTGTCTAAAAGACAAAGAAACATAAACAATTTCAAAAATTGGGGAAGCAAGGACTCGTCACCGGTCAATAGTGGTAACACCAGGATAGATAGTGGATTAAACTCATGAGTGGATATTAGAATTTTTGTTATGGAGTCTGGCTTAGATACTATGCTTGAAGAGTAATTTCTACATTGCTTGCTTAGATACTATGCTTGAAGAGTAATTTCTACATTGCTTGGAAATTCTTCTCCCACCAAAGATCAAGTAGGACAACATGGCGGCGGGCAGAGAGGCAGCACTTTCAATACCCCCTCAGGGATGGGGTCCTAAAGACGCATAGATAACGCTTAGATTCTACCAACGGAGAATCTCCTAGCAAAATTCCACTGAAGAGAGACCGGCCGGGATCTACTAGGTTTTTTTGAAGTGACAGTTTGCCCCAGACGAGGGAATCCCTGCCAGGAGACAAGACGCAGAGGTCCAGATCCCCAGAGGTCCAGATCCGCCAGCCGCTGTCCACGCGCCACGGGAAGCGGCTGCCCGCCCGCCCACTCGCAGCCAACGTGACTAGGTCCCGCTAGCCTCCGAGAAGCAGCTTGGCAGGAAGAGGTCTTTAGCCAAGCCTTTATCGAGCCGGGAGCTGAGGCCAACCAGGGATGGACCAGTCCCACCCCTCCCTTCGGACACTCCGGCAAGGAGCCTGGGGCCCGCCATAGCAGAGAGGTGACGTCATCGGTGTCCAGCCAACAGAATTCCTTCTCAGCAGAATCCACTTTAGCAGGTGTATGACTCCCGCCCCATCCAGATACAGGCATCTCTCTGGGGGCGTGTCTGTGGGGAAGCAGAGGGGATCCCCGACCCCCCATATCACCAGCGGCGACTCCCAAGGTCTTAGTCGCCAGTTTACCACAGCACTGGGGCTTAAATGGGATGCGGGGTGGGGCTGCAAGTGTAACTAGATCTTTGGGGAACCGCTTCCAGTGAACAGGACCTGGCTGGCCAGCTGACAGGAGGAAGGGGGGAAGGGCCGGAGAGGTGAAACGGCTCTGGACTGACAAGACTGAGAGACTCCCAGGAGACGCCTTACAGGGATTGCTATTGGCAGGTAGAGGGCAGAGGCTCTGCTCGGAGGGCACAGCTCCGCCTACTGGAAGAGAAGAAAATGGATCTCTAAGACTTCAATTTTTTTTTTCTGCTTCTCTCTCTGTTTCTCTCTCCCCTTTTCCTTCCTTCTTTCTTTCCCATTTCAAGTCTTATTGTTCTTTTCATTCTCCTCTAATCTATCTATCTCTCTCTCCTTCTTTCTTTTTAAGAGCACCTTCATTCCCCTACCCCCCAACTTTCATCCCAAGCATTACGTCTTCCATTACGTGTAATTGTCTAAATGCAAATAGGTGAATGTCTCCAGGCTGTCTATAGGGCTCCTAAATACCTAGCTACTACCAACACCCTGATCCAATCGCCTGTTAGTATCCCCCCTCAGGAGAGCAATCTTCTAAAGTAGCCAAGACATACTAACCCTCATACCATCATAGCACCTAACCTAAACAAAAAGTCCTTAGAACAAACAACAAATCACTATATGCATTCAGAACCCGGAAGCCTTTTATGAATTGAATGAATCAGCTTTAAAGTACAATAAAGCCCAACATTTCTAGGCATAATCTCCCACCACAAAGGAGAGACAACAGAGATATACAAAGCCAAAACAAATGTATAGGAGAAATCAGTTACACAGCAGTCAAACAGAGCTGGAAAGTAACGTGAACAACATGAAAAAACAAGGGAAAAAAGAATTACAAACAATGCAGGACAACTTAAATCTACAGGAAGACCTAGAAGCATCAGAAACATGGACAAGGAAAGAAATCAAGGCATACCTAACTCAGATGGAATGAAATATTAGAGAAGACATGAGACAGCAAATCCAAGCAATGAAAGAATATTTTGAAAATGAATTGAACAAACAAATTCAAACTGCAAAGAACGAGCTTTACCAGGAGATAGAGATTTAAAAAAAAAAAACAAACAGTAATCCTAGAAATGCAGGAATCCATAAACCAGATTAAAAACTCTAACGAGAATATTACAAATAGACTAGATCAAGTAGAAGTCAGAACATCAGATAATGAAGACAAAGTTTATCAACTTGAAAAGAATATAGTCAACACAGAAAGGATGCTTAACTCTCACGAGCAATCTATCCAAGAGATATGGGATCTCATAAAAAAAACAAATTTGAGAGTCATTGGGATAGAAGAAGGCACAGAGGTTCAAACCAAAGGAATGGACAACTTATTAAATGAAATAATCCTAGAAAACTTCCCAGAGATGAAAGATGGAATGGATTGCCAAATCCTGGAAGCCTACAGGACCCCAAACATCCAAAACCATAATAGACCAACTCCAAGACATATAATTATGAAGATAGCCAACGTACAGAACAAGGAGAGAATATTAAAAGCTACGAGAGAAAGGAGGCAGATTACATTCAGGGGTAAACCAATTAGGTTAACGACTGATTTTTCATCACAGACTTTGAAAGCGAGAAGATCCTGGAACAACGTATTTCAAACGCTGAAAAATAATGGATTCCAACCAAGAATACTGTATCCAGCAAAATTAAGCTTCATATTTGACAATGAAATTAAAATATTTCACGATAAACAAAAGCTAAAAGAATTTGCAGCCAGAAAACCAGCACTGCAAAGCATTTTGAGCAAAATACTACAAGAAGAGGAATTGAAAAATAGCGCCCAAAACTAACAGTGGGAGGTATCTCAGTAAAGGGGGAGAAAAATAAGCAAAGAGGAAAAATTAGCCAAACTAAAATAAATAAATAAATAAACATGACTGGAAGTACAAACCATATTTCAATTGTAACCTTAAATGTTAATGGCTTAAATTCACCAATCAAGAGACATAGGCTGGGAACCTGGATTAAAAAAACAAACCCAACAATATGCTGCCTTCAGGAGACTCATATGATAGGAAAAGACATACACAGGCTGAAGGTGAAAGGTTGGGAAAAATCATACCACTCACATGGCCCTCGAAAGCAAGCAGGAGTGGCCATACTCATATTGAATAAAATCAACTTCAAACCTAAGTTAATCTAAAGGGATAAAGAAGGACACTATATACTGTTAAAAGGAACCATCCACCAACAAGACATAACAATTATCAATTTGTATGCACCAAACAATGGTGCTGCAACGTTCATAAAACAAACTCTCCTCAAGTTCAAGAGTCAAATAGACCACAACGCAATAATTATGGGTAACTTCAACACACCGCTCTCGCCATTGGACAGATCCTCTAGACAAAAGCTGAACAAAGAAACTATAAAACTCAATAACGCAATCAATAACCTAGACTTAACTGACATATATAGAATATATCAACCATCATCAAGTGCATACACGTTCTTCTCAGCAGCACATGGATCCTACTCAAAGATAGACCATATATTATGCCATAGGGCGACTCTCAGTAAATATAAAGGTGTGGAGATAATACCATACACCATATCTGACCATAATGGAATGAAACAGGAAATCAATGATAAAAGAAGGAAGGAAAAATCCTTCATCACCTGGAAAATGAACAATATGTTACTGAATGATCAATGGGTTACAGAAAACATAAAGGAGGAAATAAAAAAATTCTTAGAGATAAACGACAATACAGACACAACATACCGGAATCTATGGGACACAATGAAAGCAGTTTTAAGAGGGAAATTCATTTCCTGGAGTTCATTCCTCAAAAAAAGAAAAAACCAACAAATAAATGAACTCACACTACATCTTAAAATCCTAGAAAAGGAAGAGCAAAACAACAGCAAATGTAGTAGAAGACAAAAAATAATTAAAATCAGAGCAGAAATCAACGAAACTGAAACAAAAAAAAAAACATTGAAAAAATTGATAAAACTAAAAGTTGGTTCTTTGAAAAAATAAATAAGATCGACAGACCCTTAGCCATGCTAACGAAGAGAAGAAAAGAGAGAACTCAAATTACTAACATACAGGATGAAAAAGGCAATATCACAACAGACACTACAGAAATACAGAAGATAATTAGAAAGTATTTTGAATCCCTATATTCCAATAAAATAGAAGATAGCGAAGATATCGATAAATTTCTTAAGTCATATGATCTGGCCAGATTGAGTCAGGAAGACACACACAATTTAAACAGACCAATAACAAAGGAAGAAATACAAGAGGCCATCAAAAGACTACCAACCAAGAAAATCCCTGGGCCGGATGGGTATACAGCGGAGTTTTACAAAACCTTCAAAGAAGAATTAATACCAATACTTTTCAAGCTGTTTCAAGAAATAGAAAAAGAAGGAGCGCTTCCAAATTCATTCTGAGACCAACATCACCCTGATCCCAAAACCAGACAAAGACACTTCAAAGAAAGAAAACTACAGACCAATATCTCTAATGAACTTAGATGCAAAAATTCTCAATAAAATCCTGGCGAATCAAATACAAAAGCATATCAAAAAAATTGTGCACCATGATCAAGTAGGATTCATCCCTGGGATGCAAGGCTGGTTCAATATACGAAATCAATAAATGTTATTCACCATATCAATAGACTTAAAGATAAGAACCATATGATCATCTCGATAGATGCAGAAAAAGCATTCGACAAAGTACAGCATCCCTTTATGTTCAAAACACTAGAAAAACTAGGGATAACAGGAACTTACCTCAACATTGTAAAAGCTATATATGCTAAGCCTCAGGCTAGCATCATTCTAAATGGAGAAAAACTGAAGGCATTCCCTCTAAAATCTGGAACTAGACAGAGATGCCCTCTTTCATCACTTCTATTCAATTTAGTTCTTGAAATACTAGCCAAAGCAATTAGACAGACAAAAGAAATTAAAGGCATAAAAATAGGAAAAGAAGAACTTAAATTATCACTATTTGCGGATGATATGATAATATATCTAACAGACCCAAAAGGGTCTACAAAGAAACTGCTAGAGGTAATAAATGAATTCAGCAAAGTGGCAGGATATAAAATCAACACGCATAAATCAAAGGCATTCCTGTATATCAGCAACAAAACTTCTGAAATGGAAATGAGGAAAACCACTCCATTCACAATATCCTCAAAAAAAAATAAAATACTTGGGAATCAACCTAACAAAAGAGGTGAAAGATTTATACAATGAAAACTACAGAACCCTAAAGAGAGAAGAAGAAGAAGATCTTAGAAGATGGAAAAATGTACCCTGTTCATGGATAGGCAGAACCAACATCATCAAAATGGCGATATTACCCAAAGTTCTCTACAGGTTTAATGCAATGCCAATCAAAATCCCAATGGCATTTCTTGTAGAAATAGATAAAGCAATCATGAAATTCATATGGAAAAACAAAAGACCCAGAATAGCAAAAGCAATTCTAAGCAGGAAGTGTGAATCTGGAGGTATATCAATACCAGACTTCAAACTGTACCTACAGAGCAATAGTAACAAAAACAGCATGGTACTGGTACCAAAACAGGCAGGTGGACCAATGGTACAGAATAGAGGACACAGAGACCAATCCACAAAATTACAACTTTCTTATATTTGATAAAGGGGCTAAAAGCATGCAATGGAGGAAGGATAGCATCTTCAACAAATGGTGCTGGGAAAACTGGAAATCCATATGCAACAAAATGAAGCTAAACCCCTTTCTCTCGCCATGCACAAAAGTTAACTCAAAATGGATCAAGAGCTTGATATCAAATCAGAGACTCTGCGCCTGATAGAAGAAAAAGTTGGCTCCGATCTACATATTGTGGGGTCGGGCTCCAAATTCCTTAATAGGACGCCCATAGCCCAAGAGTTAATAACAAGAATAAACAAATGGGACTTACTTAAACTAAAAAGTTTTTTCTCAGCAAGAGAAACAATAAGAGAAGTAAATAGGGAGCCAACATCCTGGGAACATATCTTACTCCTCACACTTCAGATAGAGCCCTAATTTCCAGAATATACAAAGAACTCAAAAAATTAAACAATAAGATAACAAACAACCCAATCAACAAATGAGCCAAGGACCTGAACAGACACTTCTCAGAGGAGGACATACAATCAACCAATAAGTACATGAAAAAATGCTCACCATCTCTAGCAGTCAGAGAAATGCAAATCAAAACCACCCTAAGATACCATCTCACTCCAGTAAGATTGGCAGCCATTATGAAGTTAAACAACAATAAGTGCTGGCGAGGATGTGGGGAAAAGGGTACACTTGTACATTGCTGGTGGGACTGCAAACTGGTGCAGCCAATATGGAAAGCAGTATGAGATTCCTGGGAAAGCTGGGAATGGAACCACCATTTGACCCAGCTATCACCCTTCTCAGACTATTCCCTGAGGACCTTAAAAGATCGTACTATAGGGATACTGCCACATCAGTGATCACAGCAGCACAATTCACAATAGCTAGACTGTGGAACCAACATAGATGCCCTTCAATAGATGAATGGATTAAAAAATGGGGCATTTATACACAATGGAGTATTACACAGCACTAAAAAATGACAAAATCATGGAATTTGCAGGGAAATGGATGGCATTAGAGCCGATTATGCCAAGTGAAGCTAGCCAATCCTTAAAAAATAAATGCCAAATGTCTTCTTTGATTTAAGGATAGCAACTAATAACTGAGCAGGGAGGAAGCGCATGAGGAAAAGATTAACATAAAACAGAGGCGAGTGGTGGGAGGGAAAAGGAGAGAGAAGGGAAATTGCATGGAAATGGAAGGAAACCCTCAATGTTATATGAAATCACATAGAAGAGGTTGTGAGGGGAAGGGGGGGAAAACAAGGGAGAGAACTGAACAACAACAGATTAGGTAGAGAGGGAAGATGGGAGGGGAGGGGAGGGGAGGGGGGGATAGTAGGGGATAGGAAAGGCAGCAGAATACAACAGTCACTAATATGGCATTATGTAAAAAAGTGAATGTGTAACTGATGTGATTCTGCAATTTGTATTTGGGGTAAAAATGGGAGTTCATAACCCACTTGAATCAAATGAATGAAAGATGATATGTCATGAGCTTTGTAATGTTTTGAACAACCAATAAAAAAAAAAAAGAAAACAATTTCAAAAAATAAAAAGAAACAAAATTCAAACTATAAACTAATTACAAAAGATACTAAAATATAAAAAAAAATTAAAAGGATGGAAGTAAAAGATTGGGAAATGATGTAATATTCTAACCAAAATACAAAATGATGTCGGTGTCCCAGCCCATGCCCTTTATAGAGCTAGCATACCTGCTACCAACTCACACTTCCACCTTTGGTTTTGGCCAAACAGTAACTTCTTTGGCCCGTAGGCTATGCATGCCAGCCAGATGGTATCAACTCTTTCAACTCATGTTCCTGAGCATTCCTGTGGGAACACGCTGAAGTTGTGCTCCAGCCCAGACATTCTAGCTCCCCCCCCCCCTGTCCTGCTTCTCTCACTTGCTTTCTCCCACGAGCACGACTTGTACACATCCTGTGTATAGAATCCCTGTCTCTGCTCTCAGGAAACCCAACCTAACACAAACTGTAATATCCCATTCATGGACTTTTAGGCAAAAAAAAAAAAAAATGCTTACTTCTCATAAAGAGGGACACTCCATAATTTTTTAATAAAGGTTCAATTTACCAGGAAGCTTTAAAAATATTAAATTTGTATGCATCCAATAATATAGTCTCAAAATATTTAAGGAAAATATTATCAGGGCTATAAGGAGGCATGGCATATCAACCCATCTATCTCAATAATTGATAAAATAAGCAGAACAAAAAAAAATCAGTAAAGTTATAGAAGATTTAAACGACATATTAAGATGGTCTTTTAGTTTATACTCTTTCTTCACTCCAGGCATTCTGAGCACTAACTTTGTTTCAGACAGACTGGAGTCCTACAGAACATGTTTCACATCTTCTTTTGTCGGTTAGTTTTGTATATGTTCTGCCAATAGGAGGTTCTGACTAGAGATTATAAAGCAGAAGAAAGAAGCCCTTTTTTTCCCCCTACCCTCTGCCCCAACCTCTGTTTCTGATGGAAAATTCAGCAACCATTCCCCTGGGCTCCTGGTTCCTCCTGAGGCAGTGAGGTTGGGGGTGGGGTTGTAGAGGTATTTCTACTCTGGCAGCCTCAGGTGACTGTTCTCATAGGTCTGGCTCCAACAACTGCAGTGAACGCACCAGTAGCCTCAGTGGCACAGCTCTGAGCTCTGGCTCTAGAATGGCAGCAACAGAATTGGTCGACTTCAGGTTGCTGAGCCCCCACAATATGTGTCATTGTGCAGGGGACTGGTTTGAGCAAGACAGCAGTAATGGTTCTCATAGCAGCAGAAGATGCTCTAGCACCCTCACCTATACAGGAACCCTGAAATCTGAGGAAAGCCACTTTAGCTTTTTCTCTGGAAGGGGATGCTAATTACTTCCTACAATTACTAAGCTCCTTTTGCTCTTCTGGCATTTCTAATAAATTTAAACCAATCTCCTATATTAAATTCCATCTGTTTGAAATACCTTGAATGGTTCTCATTTCCTTGGAGCTATGTACTTGCCTGGGTGTCCACTTTCCTACTTGAGATGCCTTCAGTAGTTCATGTTGGGAATAACAGACAGAAGAAACTCATTGCTGCTTTGGCGATACTTTGAATTCTAGTTTTCTTCTCCAATCAGCCTTGCTTTCATTTACATTTTAAAGTTCTAACATATCAGTTTCAAGTATTCTGTCCAGATTTCACTGCTGTGTCCAGTAGAAGGGACAAGAGACAGTGTCCCCTCCATCTTACCTGAAACTAGAACTCTGGCTCCTTCCACCTTACCGTTCCCCACCTTCATTGTTCCAAATAATTGCCAACATTCCGTCTGTATGTCTATAATCCATCCAGCAAGAAGGAGAAAGAGACAAGGAAGTCACCCTTTCACTTTGAGGTAGTTCATAGAAATCTCACATAACCCATACCTATTATCTTATCAGACAAAAGATCTCAACAAACGTCAGAGAAGGTTTTATTCTATCATCTGGTCACTTGCCCATTTAAAAGATGGTTTACTACTAAGGAAGAAAGACTTAGCATGTGGGAATAGGTAGAAACCTCTCTCATAAAATTGCTAGTTTTCCCTCTTCACAGTTTCTTGCTCTAATTCTCACCTCTGAAAAATATCCAAAGAGTTGGGGATGTAGCCCAGCAGTAGAACATCTGCCTAACATGATGCAGCCCTAGGAACACTCCCCAGCAACACACACACACACACACACACACACACACACGCATAAAATCCAAGATGTGTCTAGAACTGAAATTAGCCAGTTTAAATATGTTATAGAATATAAGAGATTACTGTAGAATAATCCTGGCTGTCTGCATTTTCCACTCGTACCCCTGCAGTACCTTGTAAGGGACCTGAGGGCAGCTGAGCTATGTGGATCAGTCTAGGGCTATTTTTGCCACTCTCCCACTGATCTGCATAGGCCTCGCTCCACCATAGAGCTCTGGATTCCACCTGGGACTGATAGGAGGAGCATGGCAGGGCCTAGGCCTTTACTCTTTCCCTTATGTCTCTCTGAAGTCTCGAGCTCTGATTTTCTACCTTTTGAGTAATTGGCCAGCTTTTTGGCCATCTGCTGGCTCTGAGGAGACTTGGGAAGAATATGGCAATACTCTAATTTTTTTCCAATGATAGGAAGAAATAGTTTATAAAAGAAGAATGATTTAAAACCAAAGGCAAAAAAGGAGATCTTCATGAGAAAGATTAACCTACTGATTTGGACAGAATTGCCCCTAAAAGATTTATATTTTCACCTTTGGCATTCACTTGGTGTGTGTGTGTGTTTCCCTCTTTTTTCTATCCAATACACATCGACTCCTTCAGGAAAATCAGAAATGACTCAGTCTGTAGACAGTTAATGTATATTATAGTTAGAAGTGTAATTTCTTAAAGTTAGGTCCCGGGCTAGTTTTGGCCTCCTTCAATGAGCAGAAGAAAGAAGCCCTTTTCTTAAGAGTAAACCACTGCTAACTCTACCTGACTAGTTGCCTCTGACACACCCATCCTCACACTTTCCTCCACTCCCCATAATCTGGAGCTGTTCTGTAAGTTCTATGTTACTCTTTACATTGCATTTATGTCAACCTTCCCCCCTAGACTTAGCTGGAATCTTTTGGAGGGCAGGGAGCTTGCATGTCCTTGCCCAAAGATGAGACAACTTCATCCTAGAGGGTAAAGCTTTCCCCAGAGATATCCAGGAAGGAGAACCACATTTCCTGTGAAGGTAGATTTGGCCCAATGGCCCAACCTAGAATTTCTGAAATTAAGTTTTAAAAATCCCTAGAGCAACATTTCACAGCCGTGGTGGTGCCTGTGGCTGATATTGTTATATCAGGAACTTTGCAGGTGGGATGCAGGTATTAGTGATTTTTAAAGTTCCTGGGCAGTACTGGGGGGGGGGTTGGTAGAAAACCCTCTAGTAGAATTAGAAAATCTGTATGTTTGCATATACATAAGATTTTTTTTAAAAGAACTTAACCTTTATTTTTGTTTGTTTGTTTTAATGTGGTACTGAGGATCAAACCCATTGCCTCACCCATGTTAGGCAAGCACTCTACCACTAAGCTACAACCCCAGCCCTACATAAGTTTTGTTTTATAAATCTTAGTGATGTAAAGGATTTGTATGCATGATTTTTTTAAGAGAGAGGGAGAGAGAGAGAGATAATTTTTTAATATTTATTTTTTAGTTTTCGGTGGACACAACATCTTTATTTTATTTTTATGTGGTGCTGAGGATCAAACCCAGCGCCCCGTGCATGCCAGGCGAGTGCATTACCACTTGAGCCACATCCCCAGCCCTTGTGTGTATGATTTACTATAAAAATAAAACCATACTATAAATTTCAGATAGTCAGTTATTTGCTAAATGCTTTTATTGCATTTTACTGAATTCACATCTGTAGTTAACATTTGATTGCAATTATAGTTTAGTTATTAATATGAATTGATGTTTTGGTATTTGTGTTAATGAAGAAATAAAAGTAAAAGTCACAAAAGCATCTCAGATGTTTACTTGATTGTCAATAACAGGAGTAACTCTCTGCTGAACCAGATAATAATTTTGAATGCTGGAAGACTATTTTCTCATCATTTTGTGCTTCATAATGTGATGGTACAGAGAAGACATATTTTTAAGTTTAATGTGTGTTATTAACATTTTACCCATAACTTTCTTAAGTCTAAACATCAACAAGATGATAAGCAAAGCTTTCGTGGTGGTACTTGCCAATTTCCATGGTATAAATATTCCTATCATGGTAAAAGTTTATCGAACAATGTGACTCTTGCACAGAAGAGATGAACAGTTTTTTGCCATTATATAGTACTGTGCATAGACAGATATTTATTATACCATAAGTGGTAATTATCTCATATATATATATATGTGTGTGTGTGTGTGTGTGTGTGTGTGTGTGTGTGTGTGTGTATCTCCATCCATTGTGGTGGACTGCTCACTCAGTCTCAAAGAGGCTGTGCTTCATGATCTTTCTATAGAATGGGATGAGACCTGCTCTGTCTGTTTCTCAGGGTTGCAGAAAGCCTCTACATAAATAGTCCATTTGCAAATGATCAAATGATTTGGTTCACAGCTTTATATCTTTAAGGCTCCATGACTACTTGTGAGTCTCTACAACATTATTGAGGCGGTAGAATCATTCCATAATTAAATGTGGGCTTTGTAAATTTCTTCCCATTTTATCTTTTGCCATGACATATTTAATAGGTCCCAAATTGAAAGTGATTTGTGTTGTTTCTAATCTTTTGCTCTTAAAAACAACACTGAAGTGTCTTCAGAGATAGAGCTTTGTTTATATGCCAGTGTATGTGTATGTATATATGTCTGTATGTCTGTATGCACCTGAGAGAGAAAATCCTAGAGCAGAATTCCTGGGCAAAACATAATGTACATTTAAACTTCCCATAGATATTGCTGAGCTGTCCTTCAAAGAGGCTGCCCTTGTTTACATGTCCCCAGTGACTGTATTACTCATTCTCTGCATTCCTCTTATTGTAACATCTGTAAAATTTTACAACCCATTCATACCCTTTTAAATTCACTTGCATTAATTTTTTGGCAACCTGCCAGTTCATACCTTTTGCCTATTACTCCTTTGCCTTATTGGAATTTTTTTCACAGGTTTGTAATAACATTTTAGCTTTGGTCAAAGTTGGCCTTTGATTAATAAAGGGAAAAAATGTGCTCTGTGGAGTCAGACAAGGGTTGAAATCCAAAATCTTTCAATTATTAACACTTAAGAAATAATAAGCATTGGTTAAGGGAATATAGCTACATTCTTTTGAGCAAATTACACAAAGTCTCAGAGGTTCAGTTGCCTCTTTTGTAAAATGGGGATGATTAAAACTGTCGGGATTTTTGTGAGCATTAAATAATATCTAAATGACTTGATAAATATTGAGAAACTGTAACAACAATACTCACTACCTCTCCAAGCCTCCCAGTCTACAGCGAGTTTCCAGTGCCAGCCACTGTTTCCATAGCAGCTTCCCCCAGGATCCAGAAACAAACCAGACCTTTTGCTTCTGACTTGTCACCTGGGGATCAGATCAGCCACGGCCTCAGTCCTCCTCCAGGGCTGCCTGGGGAATTTCTGGCCCCAGATGAATGTTCTCTGGCTGGTCCATCTCCCTGCAGCCTTGAGACACGCTTCAACAACCCATTTCCTCATAATTTTTTACTCGCAATGCAAGAGGGTTCTGCTTGTTAATTGCTGAGGCTCTTTGGTTTAAATTAATCTAGTTAATAGCTGAGACCACGGTTCGCTTCATCAATCTTGTTTATGCTGTGGCTCTAAGTACATGTGTATTTAAAATGTCAGGCTTCCTTTGGTTTACAGCCACTGTTTTTCTTCCTTGACCCCTAAAGTTCCTTTGGCTTGGAGGGGGGTGTTTTCTGCATATTTGCTCTGGTTATGTGCTGCCCCTCCTCACTCTCACAGTAACTGCCAGCCAGAGCCCGTAAAAGACCTGGCATTTCCCTGAACTCAAGATTGCAGTGGAATCTCCCTCACCCACTACAAGATGACCCCTGGGGGATAATGGACTCTATAGGAATCCCGCAAGGTGACAGCCTCATCCACTCTGAGGCCTTGCCTGAGAGATCATTTCCTTACTTGCAGTCAGTCTGCCCTCTATGACCTCAGCCTAGGAGTCCCAGGTTTTCCCAGAGTTTTCCAACAGCAACAACAACACCTCTTACAAAACGGTATTTCCCAACAATTTCTAATAAAAAGAACTGCCTGCAGTATTTTAAAAAAGCTAAGTTTGTTTTTAAAAATATAGTGTGTATGTATGTATATATATACATATATATATATACACATATGTATATATGCACACATGCATATATGTATATTTACACAAGAATATATATACAAGAATCATCTGAAATATATATTTATAAATATATATGATATATAAGTATATAGCTATAGCTATATCTATATCTATCTATCTATCTATATATCAGATGATTCTTGTGGTAAATGAAAACACTTTTCTATTAAACTACCCATATTTGAAAGCTGTTAATCCTACTTAAACTTTGCTTTTTTCCACAATTAGATATTCCTTGTTTCTGTAATTAACTCTTCTAAAACATGGCATCCAGACCTTCCAACGTGATAGTTCTCCAATGCAAACAGACCCCATGGAGTTTGCTATTGAAATATGACACTCATATGTGAAAACCACCTTCACTATTTATTCATTAAGGTCTTCATCCTTTTAACAAAGTGCGGATGAGTATACATTATTGACATTGGGTAAGGTGTTAAAATAAACAAGGAACAAGACAATCACGATTCAGGCAGAGAGAGAGGAGGGGGAAAGGAAAGAAGGCCAAGGGAAAAAGAAAGGAGGAGAGGAAAGAAGGAAAAAAAGGAAAGATGAAGAGAGGGAAGAGAGGGAAGGAAAGAAAAAGAGAAAAAAAAAAACCAGCATGCATTAAGTGCTAAGAAAAAAGCAAGCAAAGACCGGAACAGGCTGGTCAAAAAAGAGGTATCTGAAAATGTGCTATTTAAGCTCAGATCTAAAGGATGAGAAGGAAGTAATATTTTATGCTGGGGATAAGGGAGAGGGCAAATGAAGTATTTGAAGGACAGAGATTTAAGTAGATAAGAAACTGGCATTTCCCAAGAATCTCAAGAATGTCAATGTAGCTGGAGCTTGGAGCACATGACCGAGACCTAAGCAGAGACTGGCAAGATAAACAGAAACTAGGTCATCACATGAGACTCAGTCACTCTAAAAATTAACTTTGAGCTGGGTGTGATGTCACACACCTCTAATTCCAGAAGCTCAAGAGGCTGAGGCAGGAGGATCGCAAGTTTCAAAGCCAGCCTCAGTGAATCAAATGTATGAAAGATGATATGTCATGAGCTTTGTAATGTTTTGAACAACCAATAAAAAAAAAAAAGCCAGCCTCAGCAACTTAGCAAGGCCCTAAGCAACTGAGTGAGCCCCTGTCTCAAAAGAAAAAAAGAAAAAGGGCTGAAATGTGGCTTAGTGGCTAAGCATTTCTAGGTTTAATCCCCAGTACCAAAAAAAAAAGAAAAACAAAGAATTTTGATTTTATTCAATATGAAGTATAAAGCCTCTAGAGTGTCAAGAGCCATATGTGAGCTACGTGTGGACTACACCAGCACTGTAGCCTTTGAATAGGAACATCTGCTGTTTGGGAACTTCCCATGACAGTCCCACAGGGTAAAAATCGCCCAAACACATGTGAATTTCTATTCAGCTCTGCCTGGTCCCAGACAGCACCGGAGATGGGGTGACCTGCCAGTTGTACAGCCTCTCAGAGATGGGTGTGACTGCCAAGATGCCAATCAACCTGCTGACTGCAAGACATCACAAGCAAGACTCCACCCCGAAACCTTATCCCTGCCTTTCCTGTACCCCCTTAAATAAACCATGAGAGCCAATTTTTATTCCTGTGTGGGCTGGGCCTATCAGGCACTCTCCTTTAAAACTTCAATTCTGATTCTTTGTCTTTGGTTCTTCACTAATTATCTGACTTATTTTCTCTGGTGGCTTACACCCTCCTGGGCAGGAAGAAGCCCCCCCCCCCCCCCCCCCCCCCCCCCCGGGAGGCACAGGCAGCCTCCAGGTACCAGAGGATTTTAAGGTGGGCATGGCAGGATCTGGTTTTATTGTAAGGTCAGTTTTCAGAACTTCTGATATAAGCACAGTTATGCAAATCAGTCTTTTCCCTTCTCCTGGGGATTACACAGAAACAATAAAGAGAAGTGGGGGTGGGGACACAAACTCGATTTTTGCTCTACTGGGAGGTAAATAGAATTCACAGTCTTCAAAATATGCTAAAAGATGCCCCCAAAGCAGTTAACATAGGGCAGAAAGTAAAGACAAGAAATACAGAGATTTTTACAAGAGTTCAGAGGTGTCAGATCTAAGAAAGTGGCACAAAGTTCTCCTGCAAGTGAAGGGCTCCCCAAAGTATGAAACTCTGTCACTTACTTACAACACAAGTATGGAAATGGGGAAAGGGAGGGCTGATGACAGATGACCTCCTGGATCTAGCTTGGGCCAGAGAAATAGTGAAAATAGACCACACTAAAAATCCCCCATTCTAGGCCTATTTTCAGAAAGCAATCTGCCTGTGAGGCTGTTGATCCTAAAGAGCACTTGGATTTTAAAGACTAGAAAGTTCCTTGCTGTTCCACTTCCAAAGAATCGCCCTCAAACAGTTTCCACGAAAAATGCATCTCAATCGACAATGAGTAATAATTAGGAAATGGATACGATATGGATATAAAAATACAATATGGAAAAAAAAAACATTAAAAAAACAGTAAAACCAACAGGTAAAATCAATACCAGAAAAATATGTTGTCACATCAAACAGATAGAAATCATGAACAACATTTTTGCTAAATTTTAAAAATGAGGTAGGATAGAAAAGAAAGAAAAGATGGTGTTGTAGTTTGAATCTAGAATGTCCTCTCAAAGCTCATGTCTTACAGCATGGTCCCCAATGCCCCAAATGCCAGAGCTGGGATTTATAAGCTCATTGGATCATGAGGGCTCAAACTCCACAAGTGGATTAATCCATCAGGCAGTCCATTCAGCCATCAATTAATGCACTCACTGATAACCATATGGACTACTGGGAGGTAGACCTAGTAGGAGGAAGTAGGTCATGAGGCGGGCTCTGGGAGGGTTGACCTTTTCTCTGGTCCTCTTTTTCTGCTCCTTGGCTGCCATGAGCTGACATGTTCTCCTCTGCCATTCCCTTCCTCCATGATGTTTCTGCCTTGGGGCCAGCTGACCATGGACAGAACCTCTGAAAGCATGAGCCAAAATAAAATTCTCCCTCTTGAAGTTGTTATTGTAAGATATTTTTGATCATAGAAAAAGCTGAGTGACACAGTAGGTAAAAAAAGTAGACAATAGGGGAAAAAATTAAGAGATCACAGCTTTAAATCTGAAAGCCCCGTGATCAGAGTATTTGCACCTTTAAGCTCTGCCCTGTCCTTCTTCCTGGCCAGTCATTCCCAAATTCTTAGAAATTGTGAAGTCCTATAGTCAGTGTAAGTTCACTCACCAGTGAAAATTGCCTTATTTTGATTAAAGCTTAAATGCACTGATACCGTATATAATGTATTGTCAGATTAGATAAAGCAAAGGGAGATATATTTTTTTAAAAATCCATAATATAGGCACATTTTAAATATTATCCAGATAAGAGACAAAGGCGACCTGAAGATCCTAGAGGAAGACCAGACCACCATCAATGTCGCCATCCCTAATCAGAGAACTGAGTTCACCAGGCCCCATGTCCTTCCCACGTACCTGCCAGTGCCCACCCCTCACAAAGTTTCCTCTAAAAGAAAGACCGAGACCCTGAAGCAGTTCCTGCCCTTAAGACTCCACATTCTGCTCTGAGAATGTGCATCTTTCACTTTCTAATAAAGCTCTTCTCTTTGCTAAAACCTGATGCACCCCTAAATTCTTTTCTGGGGATGCATCAAGAGCCTGGATGTTCCAAGTTCAGGTCTCCTCTGCCTCAGGGGACACCTCCTCAGAACCCCTCACCATGACAAAATGACCCCGTGAGGTACGTGCTCCTACAAAGGAAAAGCCACAGAGCAAAATTACAAAACAATCAAGGAAGGAATGGCAAGGCTTCAGGAAGAGGCAAAATCTGAACTGGTAAAACTCAGGAAAACACCAGAAGGAAAACTCTGGAAGTAATACAGGGAACATAGGCATTTCAGAAAAATAAAGGACACCAAAGACAGAAATTTAAAAAAATAAAAATAAAACCAAACAGAAACAAAGGAATAAAAAGGATTTGACAAAATGGTGATAGAGAACAGAGGAAGGAAACTCAAACACTTTCCATTGGAAGAATGAAGAAAACCAAGATGAAAAACAGAAGAACATTCAAAGATAAAATTGAAGAAGTTGTTCCTGAATTATCTTAAATTTATGTATTGACATGACACACCTCGTGTCCAGGAAAGTGCTATAGGAGGGAATATTAAATGTATTGTTCCCAGTGATGTACAGACAAAGAATGGGAGAGAAAGAATGGGACAGGTGTTGGGAGGTAGATTAAGTTCTCAGTTGGCCTTAACTGTAGAAGTGAGAGCTGAATGTATTATTTATTTGTTTGTTTGTTTGTTTAATTTTTGGTACAGGGAATTGAACTCAGGGGTGCTTTACCACACAGCTACATTCCCAGCACTTTTTATTTTTTATTTTGAGGCACAGTCTCACTAAGTTGCTTAGGGCCTCACTAAATCATTGAGGGTGACCTTGAACTTGCAGTCCTCCTGCCTCAGCCTCTCAAGAAATATCAGTATAAGCAAATATAACAGTTCAAAACAGATGTAAGATATTGACAAAAGTCAAGTGATGGGAAACAAGGGAAGAGGTAGTAAAAGGAAGCCACATTTTTAAAAAAATGAACAGATATTTAAAAATGAAGGAATAAGGACATTAAATGGAATTACAATTATAAATTATTTTTAGATTCTTTTTCCTAAATATCATGAGTACTGCAGAGAGGACCATGGCAAAGAAAAAAAGGGCATATCATAAAAAGACTCCTTTACAGGAAACAACATAGATCAAAATAACAAAACTGAAGCCAAATGAATCTGTCAGATTAGTAATATAAATGACTTAATTTCCTTATTAAAATAAAAATGATTTTCTATTTGGAACACAAAGCAAAACCTACCTCTACGCAGGACACACAAAATATGCAACTGAAAGATAAAATTTACACAGCAAAGTTGGCCGTGGAAGTTTGTGCTGAGGTACGCTGTGCAAACAAAGCAGAGGTTAAAGTCATCTTAAACACAAGGTAAGCTAGAATTTAGGCCAAAAAGCATTAAGTGAAGTAAAGAATAAATAAGATATGGCATACTTAAATATTTAATAAGGTGCATCTAAATTGAGATACATCAAACTGTATACCCTAAAAATTAAAAATGTGTCTTCCTTCCAAGGACCTAAGGGACTGTCACCATATATTAAGTCCACAAAGAAAATACCAACAAAGTCCAAATAGGAGAAATGGTACAGACAACATTTTCCATTCAAAGTCAATAAAATTAGAAATTAAAAACAATGGGATTTCCATAGAAAAATTCTCTCAAATCATCAAAGAACAGAATTCTTTATTCTTTTTTATAGATGCATTATAGTTGTGCATAATGGTGGGATTTGTTGTTACAGAATTTGTTGTTAAAGAATGAACAGATATTTAAAAGTGAACGAGTGAGGACATTAAATGGAATTAATTTGTACGTAAGCACGATGTAATATAATTTGGCCACTATCATTCCCCAGCACTTTCCCCCTTCCTGCTCCTGTCCCTTTTCTCTTCTCTACTGATCTCCCTTTGATTTTCATAAGACCCCTCCAACACCTTTCTTTTCTTTCTTCCTCTCTAGCTTCTGCATATGAGAGAAAACATATGACCCTTGACCTTCTGAGTTTGACTTGTTTCGCTTAACATGATGGTCTCTACTTTCATCCATTTCTCTGCAAATGATTTCATTTTTCTTTATGGCTGAATAAAACTCTATTGTGTATATATACCGTATTTTTTTTATTCATTCATCTGTTGACAGACACTTAGGCTTGTTCCGGAGTTTGGCTATTGTGAATTGTGCTGCTATAAAGATGGGTATGCATGTGTCACCTTAATATGCTGCCTTTAATCCATTAGGATAAATACCAAGGAGTGGTATAGCTGGGTCATATGGTGGTTCTATGCCTACTCTTTTGAGGAACCTCCATACTGATCTCCGTAGTGGTTGTACTAATTTACAGTCCCACCAACGGTGTAAAAGTAAAGATCATAATTCTAATGCAAACTGTTTCAGAGCGTGGGAAAAAAAAGGAGGAAAATGTTCAAATTCTTCTTATGAAACTAGTATAACAATGATCACGGAATCTATCAAAGCTTGTATTAAGCCAACTATAGATCAATAGGACATATAATTATCAACTTTAAACTCAACAGACTAGTTAGCACTAAAGCATCATGACCGAGTAGAGTTTATTCCTTGACTGCCCAGGTGATTTCACCCACATTAGGAAAACAATATAATTTATCATAGTGATAGCTCTAGAAAAAAAGAAAATCACATAATCATGCTCATAGGTGCTGAAGTGGCATTTGACACAAATCAATAAACTAATCTTTATACAAAACAGTAAAGTAGGAACCAGTGGATACTTCTCAACATGACGTATCTGTTTTATTCCTGAAATAAAGTTAAATAGGGCACCCTAGGAGACAGTATCACTAAAGTTGAGAAAAAGTAAGCACACTACCACTGCTATGATTCAATAGTATCCTGGAGTGACTAGCCAAGACAGGAGAGAGGGAGAAACTTTATAAAAGATTAAAGAGGAGAAGGCAAAACTATATTTATTTGAAGATATTACTCTATATCTCTAAAAACCCAAGGAAAATCGATAGAAAATTCACTGTTAACAAGAAGAATCCAGTACCTGAGTTGAATACAGCATAACTACCCAAAATCCATAGTTTCCACATATATAAATTACAATATAATGGAATTTTAAAAAATTTAAGTAGCAACAAACAAAAAAAGGATAAAATATCTAGCAGCAATCTGAGTGAAAAGTGTGTAAGGATATACGAAGAAAAGATTTAAACCCTGCTGAGGGATCCAGAGAAGACTTGAAACAAGCGAGTCTGTGAGCAGCTCCTACTGCAGGCCAGGTGACGGGCGCGCATCACCACTGAGAGTGTTAGGGCCTTCTCTTCCCGTGATCCGCACCCGCCTCTGTCATACCTTGTTTAGTGACCTCTTTGGGGATTGTTCAGGGTGCTTCAGTGGTCAAGTGGAGAAGGGAGACTCCCTTTTCTAGACAGGATGTGACTGAAGACCCCAAAGCAGAGGGCCGAGCCGGGCTTCATCAGCCCTACCCGACAGAGGAGAATAATCAGGGAGGAACCCGTCACCTGTGCCAGGCTTCCACAAAGAAGGCAAGAGAAGAAGGGGAACCCAAGGAGGACCAGCAAGATGGAGGCCAGGACAGGCTGGATTCAGGAGCCACTCTGGGCCTCCGTGTGGGCTCTGAGCAATGGGAGTAACAAGAGGGCCTCCACGTGAGACTGTTGGGGGCACTCAGAAGCACAAGCATCAAAGTGCTCAGAGCAGTACCCGGGTCAGGTAGGCACTGGGAGGTCTTTACAGATACTCCTGGACTCACACGCAGCCACCTCCCAGTCAACCCGTCAGGAACTGAAAATATCTATCTACGCCTCGCCTGCTGAACTTTGGCTGAGCAACATGGCACACGCAGGGCATCCGGGTTTCCCCTTGTGATCTGGGAGCTGTGCTCCTCCCACAGACCGTTAGTTCAGGAAAAGGTCCAAATTCCAAATTCAAAGTACAGTTTCAAGTGAATGCATAGCACATTCACACCACTGTGAAGTCGAAACATCAGGGCGTCTGTAGCTCAGAAAAAGCCAGGTGCTCCCACCCCACCACACCTCACCTCACGCACAGGTAGATGAGCTGGAACCAGTTGGTTCTGGTCTCTTCCACTCAGCATGGGCCCCAAGAAAACACATTCAGTTTCTCTGGCATGTGAGAGGCACCCAAATCCCCAGTGTTCCTCATATGGCCGCAGGAGACATAGGACATGGCTCATGTCCAGGGCTCTGGAAGGCAGCCCCAAAGCCAGCCGGAAGAGATGATAATCCACTGACGACCCATGAGGCTCCTGGTGCTTTCCGCCCCAACTTCCTACACCTGCAGTTTAGAATAACAGTGGCCCCAACTTGGAACTTGGGTTTTCTTTTGTTTTTTTGGTGCTGGGCCTTCACCACTGAGCCACACCCCCCACGTCATCTACCTCTCTGACATGGCCACTGGAATTCACCTAATGGGCATCTCAAAAACAAAGCAGCCAAAACAGAACCTTCATCTGCATCCTTCCCACACCTGTTTCTACCACGGCATTCCCCTGCATGGTAGATGGTGTTCTTTTATTGTTGTTTTTGTTTTTTGGTACCAGGGATTAAACCCAGGGGCACTTGGCCACTGAGCCGCATCCCCAGCCCTGTTTTATATTTTAGAGACAGGGTCTCACTGAGTTGCTCAGCACCTTGCTTTTACTGAGGCTGGCTTTGAACTCGCCATCCTCCTGCCTCAGCCTCCCAAGCCACTGGGATTACAGGTTTGCGTCACTGAGCCCAGTATAAATGGTATTCATTTCACCAAAACATTGGGAATAATCTCCAAATCTCTGTTCTTCTTTCACTGCCCACAGCCTATCTGTTGGCAAAAGCCCATTGGTTACACCTTCAAAATGTATCCTGAACTCAACCTTCTCACATTCATCCCACCTCTATCCAAGCCACCAGGGCTTGAATCCAGAGGCACTTAACCAATGAGCCACATCCTCAGCCCTTTTTTGTATTTTATTAGAGACAGGGTCTCACTGAGTTGCTTAGCACCTTGCTAAGTTGCTGAGGCTAGCTTTGAACTCAAGATCCTCCTGCCTCAGCCTCCTCAGCCACTGGGATTATAGGCATAAACCACTGCACCTGTCTCAAGCCACTATTATTTCTTACCTAGATTATCACAAAATCCTCCAACTAGCCTTCCTCCTTCTCCTCTTGTCCTGACTTCTTCTAGCAGCCAGAGTGATCCAAGAAGACAGACACTTTATCTATCTTGCTCAGTTTATAGCCACATCACCTACAATAGTACATGGAACATTAAAAGTTAATAAATATAGAATTTATTGAATAAATGAATGAACAAATTGGGGTCTTTTACAAGCTCAGCTTCTCTGTTTAAACATCTTTAGAGATAAGGCACAGATCTTATTTTTTCCACCATGGGCCACTAATCACAGAACTATTACACACCCTGGAGTTGAATTTAATAGCACTTAATGATGAGGAAGGCAGGGGTACTATGGGAAAGGAGCCTGAGTGACCCAGTCAGGCTGGCCTGGTTTGACACATGCCCACCCACTTTTTTATTTTTTTTATTTTTGGTACTAGGAGTTGCACTGAGGGACATTTTACCATGAGCTACATACCCAGCTCTTTATTTTATTTTATTTCATTTTTGAATCGGGTTCTAAGTTGCTGAGGCTGGCCTCACACTTGAGATTCTCCTGCCTCAGCCTCCCATGGCACACGCCCACAGCCCTTCAGTGTGCTCAAGTGCACAGCTGCCAAATGACCTTGGGCAAGTCACTTGGCCTCTGAATATCAGCATCCTTATGTTTAAAGTGGGGAAATAGGGCTGAGGGTGTAGCTCAGTGGTAGAGCACATGCTCTCCATGCACAAGGCCTAGGGGAACAATATAATCTGCCTCATAGAGTTGCTGTGGCATCAAGGGAGATTGTGCACAGAAATCATTAGCAAAATATCTGGTCCCTAGGTGAAAGACTTTCAATCAGTATTGACTATTATTACAATCGTGGGCATAGGCACCTGTGAGGGTTAAATATAACCACATGCAAAGTCTAGGATGCATGAATAATAAATATCCTCAGCATTCAACCCTGTGTACCCCCACTCCACCGCCCACAGAGGGAGGGGAAAATCCGGATATCAGCTGCACAGATATTTAGTGTTAGAAAAGGGGAATTTGATACCAGTAGAGACTAATCAGGGAAAAATGTAAAGGAAGAGACACAAGATTTAAAAATACAGAAGAAAGCCCCCAGGAAGCCCAGGGACCTTTTAAATGTCCACTTATTGGAAACCCAGGGAAAAGCGTACCAAAGACCAAAACGGCCAGGCTGTCCACACCAGCCCAGTCAGAGGGAGTGCCCCCACAAGAACAAGGCCATTGAAAAGCTGGACCCGGGCCCAAGTGCCCAGGATGGACAGGCCACAATGCAGCAGCTGAATAACATTGGACAGCGAGCACTTAGATAGCCGCCACGTACGCGGGGAGTAGGGCCCACTGAGCGCCAAGGAGACTTGGCAAAGCACTCCCAGGTGAGTGAGAACTCGCTACCTGGCGAGGAGGAGTGATCCAAGCGTGACCTGCTCTCTCAAGTTGGAAGAGCACAGGAAGCAATGGGGACCCAATGGACAGAGCTTGGAGGTACAGAAGCCAGCAGGGCATGGAGGGGGCACAGGAGAGCATTTCCACCATTGAGGCGCTGCTGGGGATTGAAGTTGTTTTTCCTCCTTGTCTCACAACACACATGAACGCAGACTTACATAGATCTAATGGCGGCAACTCTTTGTTCAATGGCCTAATCAGGGTCACAGGAAGTACTTAGAAGAGATGTCAGAATTGTCCCCAAAAGATAGGATTGCACGATGTTTGCAAGCTGCTAAATCTCAATCCACATAAACTCAATAAATGTGTCTTTGTTAGGAGGGCAAGTTGCTCAGGCCACATAATATGAAAATTTGGGGCTCTTGTACTATCTCAGAGAACATTCCCTGAGTGGCTTTTCCATGATAAAAGATGACTAGCAATGTTCTTCATTTGTCATCAATGCTGGAATTTTGTTTGCAACTAAAGAGACTCTGAAATGACTCAGTCCCCAGACTCCACTCTATCCAACTCTCAAACTTCTTTTGACTTCTAATCAAGTCACATACAATGAAAAATATTTCCTTTTGCTTCTCGTTGAATAAGGGTGTCCAGTCTTGAACAGGACACCGGGTTGTAAAATACACATAGCTGCTCATTATTGTCAAGGTCAACAATGAGATTCGCACCTTCACCTTTGCCATTAGGTCTTACCTTTTCTCACCAAAGACAAACAGCAGTTTAATTCTTTACCTGAAATTCTTTACGAGGGCCTTCTTCACCTGACACAGCTCACAGGTCTGTGCTAGCACAAGCTTTCAACTTTCTCTAAGGTTAGTATTCAAATCAGGTCTTGACATAGGTTCTGTGTTGTTCTCACCATTGAGCAAGCTGAGAACACTCAAGCTCACCGAAAGATAAAGACTCAGACCGTCTGAGGATAGGTGATAGCCATAATTATGGTGACGACAGATGTGTGGCCGTAGCAGTTGCTTTGGTGTGAGCTGTCTCTGCTGAGATCCACCCACATGTGTCCATGAGCACGTGCTTATACTAACTGAATGCATGCTCATTATCACTTTGGTACCTATTATAAAAGAGAAGACTGGCTTTGCAGAAGCATAATACGCAGTTAGCAGTAAGGGACTCAGCAATTTAAAAAGTATAGGATGTACACTTATTGAAAGCCTGGGTTTTATTATTGTGGTGATGCAAATGAGCCTCAACTTTTAAGCCTGTGCGATAAAGCTGATCCTTGAATAGTCATTAATGCAGTGATATTTACAAATCGATCATGTAAGTTTTGAATGGCTCTCAGATATTCTTATGGCTGAAAAATAAAAAAAGAAAAAAAAAAGATGTGTGGGCTAGAAATGATACAATAAAAAGCAAACAAAACTTGCCTGAAGCATCTTCCAAAGATTGTTTAGGGTCACTTATTGAGATGGCTACACACGTGATCCCAGCCACTCAGGAAGCTGAGCGGGAGGATCAAAAATTCAAGGCCAGTCTCAGCAACTTCATGAGACTTTGTCTCAACATAAGAAACAAAAAGGGCTGTAGATGTAGCTCAGTGATAACACACCCCTGGGTTTAATCCCCAATACTAGAGAGGGAGAGAGAGAGAAGAGAGGAAAAGAAAAAAAAAAATCACTTCATAGGGTAAAACTTGGTTGAGACCTAAGCTGTGGATCTGACTTAATGTGCTTAGATAGAAGAGAAAAAAGCAACACTGAAATGATACGTTTTTACACGTTCCAAAGACACTTGAACTCTAAGAGACTAAAGTCTACCCCATTTTTACCTTCCCATTAGATGAAAGCCATTAATGAATTTGATATTTTATTGTGCTTGGATGGCCTCATTTTAAACGATGTGTGGGTGAAAAGGTGTTGATCTGCAAACTGCTTCTGGTGGAGTTAAAGAAAGTTCCAATCCGACTTAGCTATGGACTTGGCCGTGCTGCCTTGGTTATCCATTACAGAGATTGATTATGAACCTTAAGACACAGCAAGCCTGCTGCAATCAGTATTTACTTCAATTTGTTCTGAATGTCCCTCGTTGTCTTGTGGACATTAACATTTACACTTTGATTTTCAATTATCTCTCCTGGCTCCCAGTTGAAAATTTTAAAATTTAAATTTAAAATCATCCCACTGAAGTAAATAGAATGACATTAAGAGTTCTCCCTTCCCCTCCAATTCTCCCCTTTTCTCTCCACTCCCCTACCCCCACCACACACACACACAAAATTTTGCAGACCTTTTTATTGCCCAGAAACACACAAGGTATGTTTTTCCCGATAGGTTAATTAGGGAGAAACTTTTCCCATTTGGGTTTGTGGGACACCAAAACTGAACTAGATTAGAAGGTTTTCTAATCATAATCATAATCATCATAATCCAGAACTACATTTTCTTTTCATAAACAGTTACCCCTCAGCTGCTCCCATGGACCACACACCATTCAGAGTCAGCAAAGGAAAATCTCCATCACCATCCTATTGAGAAAAAAAAAAGATCAAAGTTTGCAAGATACGGGAATATGAGGATGGAATTCCTTCAACGTGTAGGAAAAATATGAAGGTCTCCAAGAATTTAAGACAACCAGAGAGGCAGGACTGTGGGGTCAGGAAGTGGAAAGTCAAAGTGAGGGAGGAAAGCTGGGGGGAGTCAGACCCTCTGGAAGCCTGAGAAGCAAGCCCACGTTCTCCTCCAGTAGAAAGAAGAAAGCAATTAAACTAAAGGAAGAACAACTCCTAGATCTCTAGGAGGCCAAGACTTCTAGACTCCCAGTTCTTTGGGGTGTTTCTTTGAATCTTCAGAGAGGGCAGCTTAAATATCCATCTAACTCAGCACATCATATTCTCCCTGGAAGGAGAGATAACCTGGTTTTCAGAAAGCTACACCTGCTCCCTGAGCTTCTGGGCTTTCCCTAGGGCACCACAGGGTCCTCAGATAACTCCCCAACCTGAGTCCCCATGGCCAAGTCCCAGCAGCAATTGCTCACGGGGGCCTTGCCTCACTGTTTACAAGTTGGTTGCTACAGCAAGAGAACAGGATTGGGTACATATCCCTGAAGCCCTCACCACCCCCACGTGTAGCCCCCTCCCAACAGTCTCTTTAAGACCATGGCCAAAACACATTGCTGCTGTTTTCCAAGCGCTTCGATAAATATTTTTCTGACATTTGCAACGATCATGTAAGGCAAGTATTTGTACTGTACTTCTGGGCTCTAGTTGAAGAGACTAAGGTTCGGAGGGTGAGGTCAAGTAGGGAGCCCAGGCCTTTGACTCCAGAAATAGTGCTCTTCTCATACAGTGTCATTCTTGAGAAATTGCCAACACTAGACTTTTTTTTTTTTTTTTAATGGTAATACTGGGCAATTGAGCACAGAAGGTGACTTGTGCTAGGTAAGCACTCTACCACTGAGCCACATCCCCAGCCCTTTTTACTTTGAGACAAGGTCCTGCTAAGTTACCCAGGCTGACTTCTAATTTGCTGATCCTCCTGCCTCAGCTTCCCAAGTGGCTGGGATCACAGGGGTGCACCACCACACCTGGCCTCAAACGCTCGACTTTTCCAGGCATAAATTACATTGCTGAATTTATGGCTGACACTCTCTTTCTTCCTCTCCTCCTGCTTCATGCCTCAAAAGCATTCTCGGAAATGTAGCAGAAAAGATACTACAGTAGATTCCAGCGGGTAGAACATGGATTAAAGAAAATTCAGGGAACTTTTTCCAAACAAGGCTCTTGCAATCTTGTATTATTTGACCCCTTCCCCAGCCTTTTGCATATTGAAAAGAACTGAAGTGTACTGTTTACCAACTGAATCACAACAGTCCTTTGTTGTTGGGTTTTTGTTTTGTTTTTTAACCATTGCTTGCAGAATCACACTAAGGCCCTGTGAAGAGAATGCAAATGGTACCAATAGATTTTCTTTGCTTCTATTTCACTGTAACTCTGTTTTGTTAACTGAAAATGCCCTGCATGAAAACAGAATGGAGACATGCTCTCAGGAACACTTGTTTCTTGTACTGTGTTTGTAGAGGGCTTCCCTCGCTAATGAAAACAGTTCTTTTATCATATTAAAGGTATATGGGAAGTCTCACTTCGTTTTCAAGGACACCCAAGTTTAAGGTCTAAGGGAAGTTTTGCTGTTGAATAAATACAATGAAGTATAACTTGGGCGATTTTGTAACAGAATTAAGAGTTTAAGAGGAGATTAGATTTCCTCCACCCTTGTGAATGGATTATGGCCATTGTTCCAGGGATGGGTCAGTTATGGCAAGAACAGGCTCCTGGTAAAAGGGTAAGTTCAGCGCAATTTTTTCTCTCTGTCCTGGGTGTGCGCGTGTGCTCACTTGCCGTTCTGTTATGTTATAGCAGCAGAAAACAGACTAAAACAAGATGCATCTGATTATTTCACTGAACCTTATTACAGCTGCAAAGCTTCACAGCTGGCACAACGGCATGCTACATTAAACTCAAGGCAGCCATTGTGAAATTAGAAATCCATATCCCTGCTGTCGGAACCCAACCACATGATGCGTTTTGCCTAGAGACTATGCTTAATATCCAAAATATGAAATAAATGCAAAACTTGTGTGGACCTCATAAGAGAGGGGTTTGTTGGTAAAATGCCAAAGAACCTTATTACACAGTACTAGATGCTAAAATGACACTGGTCTAAGTTTTGGATCAGCCACAAGAACAAGAATTAGCAAATACTGCAAAGGGCTTGCTCAACTGTTTGTTAAAAATCAGTTTTGCACTTATGGGATACAGCTAAGCAGTTCTTATAGGGAATATCATAGCTATAAACACATTTAAAAAGAAGAAAAAAAATAAGTATGTATAAGACTATCTTATGTAAAACAGAATAAATCAATAAGTAACAAATTCCCTATGTAAAAAGTATTACAAATAAATGATGTAGATGTTCCATACTGAAAGAGGCAAGGCTGCACATGATGATTTCCTTCCAAAGACTATGGAATGGGAAGTGGGTTTCAAGAAGAGAAACATTACAGGGGAGAAATATAACAAACACTGCCTTAGCTAGTGATCAAGGGCAATATTAAGAGTCATAAATCATGTTGACAGGTTGTACTCTTTTTTTAAGAGAGAGAGAGAAGAGAGAGAGAATTTTTTAATATTTATTTTTCAGTTTTTGGTGGACACAACATCTTTATTTTATTTGTATGTGGTGCTGAGGATGGAACCCAATGCCTTGCGCATGCCAGGCGAGCGCACTACCGCTTGAGCCACATCCCCAGCCCTAGTGTGTACTCTTGATGGGATGATGTGATAAAAATGACATTTCCATAATTTCCTCCTTAAAACCAAGAACCTTAATGTAATCATGAGAAAAATATCAGGCAAGTTTCAGTAGAGGGTCTTCCTACAACACACATGATCATGATTCCTGAAAACTGTTGGGATCATGACAAAGTCTGAGATATTGTCACAGCCAAAGAGACAGGACAAATAATCACAATGCTGTGTCTAGTTGGGGTCCTCATACACAAAAAAGACATTAGGCAAAAATAAACTTAAACATAGAATTACCATATGACCAGCAATTCCACTCATAGATATTTACCCCCAAAAAATCTTAGTAAACTGTGTGCTTTAGTCAATAAAATGAATTGACATCAGGTCATTAATTATCATAAAATGTACCCTACTAATGTATGATGTTAACAACAGTGAAAATTGAAGTTCAGGTTGTTTGGAAACCTTCTTATGCTCTCTGCTTAATTTTTCTGTAAATACAAATCTGTTGTAAAACATGAAGTCTATTCATTTTTTAAAAAAAGTATGTAGTAACTTAGGTACATCTGAGAGTTCTAAAAGTAAAATTTACTTTAAAAAAAACTCAAGTCAATAATCTAATCTCCCACCTTAAGAAAATTAGAAAAAAAGGGGGCAAATGAACCACAAAACAAGCAGAAGAATGGATATAGAGAAATTAGAGCAAAAATAAATGAAATAGAGAATGAAAAAGCTATAAAGAAAATCAATGAACCCAAAAGTTAGTTCTTTGAAAAGATCAGTAAACTTGCAAACTTTTTTTTTGTTTGTTTTTGGTCCCAGGGATTGAATTCAGGGACACTGGACCACTGAACCACATCCTCATCCCTATTTTGTAGTTTTTTTAGAGACAGGGACTCACTGAGTTGCTTAACACCTTGCCTTTACTGAGGCTGGCTTTGAACTCACAATTCTCCTGCCTCAGCCTCCTGAGCCACTGGGATTACAGACGTGCACCACCATGCCCTGCCAAGTTTCAAACTCTTAACTTGACCAGCAGAGACTGGATTACTAAAATCAGGAATAAAGAGAAGACATTATTATCAATCTCACAGAAATTTTTTAAAAATTATAAGGGAACGCTATAAGTAATTGTATGCCAACAAATTACATAAAATTGTTGAAATTTTAAAATCTAGATAGATACAACTACCAAAATTGACTCAAGAAGAAATAGAAAATATGAATAGACCCATAATAAATGAGGAGGTTGAGTTAGTAATTATTTTTTTTTAAATTATCCACAAAGAAAAGCACAGGCCCTATGTATTCACTGCTGAATTCTTCCAAACATTTAAAGAAAAAAATAATAAAAAATGCACTTTAAACTCTTCCAAAATATAAAAGGGGAACTAATTCCCAACCCATGCCATAAGGCCAGTACTATCCATATATCAAAACCAGATAAATATAATGCAATAAAATTGCAGACCAATATCACTTGTACTTGTGGACACAAAATTTTTCAATAATATACTTCCAAACCAACCCAGGATCACATAAAAGAGAATATATACCATGGCCAAGTGAGATTATCCCAGGAATTCAAGGTTGGTTCAAAAAATCTATTAATGTAATAATAGCACATCAATAGAATAAGAACAAAACTCAACATAGTCATTTCAGTAGATGCAAAATAAAAATGTGAAAAAATTCAAACCTTCTCAAGATGACACACTCAACAAGCTAGTACTAGAAAGGAACTTCCTTAACCTTAAAAATGGTACCGGTAAAAAAAAAAAAAAAAAAAAAAAAAAAAACCTGCTGGGCTGGGGTTGTGGCTCAGTGGTAGAGCACTTGCCTACCATGCATGAGGCACTGGGTTTGATCCTCAGCATCACATAAAGAAACTAAATAAACAAAATAAAGGTATTGTGTTCATCTACAACTAAAATATTTTTTTAAAAAAACCCCAACTGCTAACATCTTACTTAAGGCTGAAAGACTGACTGCTTTTGATATTTCCTCTTGACATTTCTATTCAACATTGTGCCAGAGATTCTATCCAGGGAAATTGGCAAAAAAAAAAAAAAAAAAAAAAAAAAGGGAATAATCAGCATCCACACTGGAGAGAAGGAGTAAAACTACCTCTATTTGCAGATGACATGATCTTGCATATAGAAAACACTAAAAGAATCCACTAAAAACAATTCAAACTAATAAATGAGTTCAGTAAAATTGTAACACAAGATCAATACACAAAAATCAATTAAATTTCTAAACACTTGCATTGAATAGTCCAAATACAAATTAAAATACAATTCCATTTGTAACAACAACAAAAGATAGAATACTTAGGGATAAATTTAACAGAGGTTATACAAAACCTATACTCTAAAAATATTGTAGAAATTAAAAGAAGACAAATAAATAAGAAGACAGCCATGTTCATGGATAAAAAGATCCAATATTGTTAATATGAAAATACTCTTCAAATTTATATACAGATTAAATGTAATCCCCATCAAAATTCCAGACACCATCAAGAAAGAAAAATTATAACCTGCAGAAATGGGAGAAAAGTTTCAGAAATTATATGTCCGATATGGAACTTGTATTCAGAATATAGCAAGAACTCTGACAAGTCAATAATAACTCATCTTTAAAATGGGCAAAAGATCTGACTGTAAACATCTCCAAGATATACAAATGTTAAATAAGTACATGAAATAATATTCAACATCATTAGCTACCAGGGAAATGCTTATCAAAGCAAAATGAGAAAACATTTCACAGTTAGTAGGATGGCTATAATCAAAATATACTTAAAATTATTGGGTAATATGCAAAGAAATTAGAACCTTCCTAAACTATTGGTTTGAATGTTAAATAGTGCATCCTTATGGAAAATAGTTTGGTATTCCTTCAAAAACTTAAACATGGAATTACCATATGACCAGCAATTCTACTCATAAGCGTATACCCAAGAAAACTAAAATATACACACTTATACCCAGATGTTAATAGCAGTATTATTTGTAATAGTCAAAAGATAAAACAATCCAAATAAATGTCTACCAACTGATAAGTGGGTAAATAAAATATAGCTTACCCATAAAATAAAATAATCAGTTAGCCATCAAAAAGAAATTAAACATTGATACAAGCTACAACATGAATGAATTTTTAAAATATTATGCCAAGTGAAAGAAACCAAAAGACCACATGCAATGAAATCAATAGATGATTCAATTACTATGAAATGTCCAGGGTAGATAACTCCATAGAGACAAAAATAGTGATTTCCAGGAGATGGAGATAAGAGGAATTAGGAATGGCTGCTAATGGGTATGAAATTTCCTTATGGGATAACAAAAACATTCTGAAATTAGGTAGGGGAGTGGTTGCACAACTTGGCGAATATTCTAAAAACTGTGAATTGTATACTTTATGAGGGTAAGTGTGTTGATATGTGAATTATAGCTTGACAATAAGCAAATAATGCTGTAACAATTGGATATCCACATGCAAAGGAATGAAGTTGAACCCCTTCCTCATACCATATATAAAAATTAGCTCAAAATGAAGGAAACACTTAAGTGTAAGCACCAAAACTCTAAAATTCCTAGGAAAAAATAAGAGGAGGAAATCTTTTTTACCTTACCAACAAGTGCAACGAACAAAAGAAAAAGAAATACATAAATTGGACGCCCTTCAAATTCAAAACTTTTGTGAATCAAAGGAAACAATCAAGAAAATAAAAAGCCATAGGCTGGGGAGATATCATTTGCAAATGTCAGATAGGGACTTTGATCTAGAAAGGACCCTTAAAAACACAATTGTAAATACAGAAATAACCTCATAAAATATGACCAAAGAACATGAATACGCATATTTATTTCCCCATAAAATAAAATGGGAATTGGCAATAAAAGGAAATGAGGCACTGATTCAGGGCACAACATGGATGAAACTTGAAACCATTATGCCAAGTCTAAGAAGTGAGTCCTAAGACCTCATCGTAAGGTTCCATTCACAGGAAGTGTCCTGAATGGGGAAATCCATAGAGACAAGAAGGCAAACTAGTGCTTATCTAGAGATGAGGAACGTGAGTGACAACTAAGGTGTATGAGATTTCTTTGTGGGCTGACAAAATGTGCTAAAATTTTATCAGCAGGAGAGACCAGGTTGTTGGAGAGTGAAGAAAAGAGATCAGAGGTGAGAATTTCTCCTATGGAAGGGGCTGTCTCTCCTTCTCATCTGGGTTAGTGAGAGGGGCTCCGAGGAGGCCACTGTAGCTTGGCTTGAATCCCTGGGGTGACAGACTCCTGAAAAATCTAAAAGACAGGAGACTAAAGCAACAAGGGAGGTTCTGGCTGCTGGATGGGACAGCCTTCTGCTGGGCTTCCCAGGAAGGGTGGTGGCCTGGGGAGTCACTAGGAGAGACTTGGGACTGCAAAGGAACTGCGTGGAGGGTGGCAGTGTCCTAAGGGATACCCAAAGTCTGCGGGACAGGGGTTGCACGCACCTTCATCAAGGGAACCCCTGCCTCGCCCACTGTCCTCCCTGTGCCCCCAGAGCTGGGGTTAGGGTGGGAGGCCGACTAGCATGTGACCCTGTCTGTCTCCCAGTCTGGTTGGTGTGGCATCCTGGATCACTCTGTGATCTGGTTGCCTAGGTAACCCAGATGATTGCCCGGATCTTTAGGGTCCAGCAACTGTGTCCTCGTGCATGGGCGTGCCTTCCTACAGCCCCATGGGTGGAGCTATGCACGCCTGTTCTTTGTAATATAACCCCTTGCCCTGTTTAGGATAGAATCTTCCATGGAAGTGCCTTGTGTGTGTCCCCTTCTCTTACTGTGCCCTTGGCTGTGGCCTACCCAGGTGTCAGTCAACCTGCTGACAGTGGACATCATGAAGATAGACTCAGCCCCCTGAAACCTGACCCCTTGCCTCATTTGAATAGCTTCTCCTCAATAAAAGGGGTCAGCGCGTGCTCTCTTTCTCTCTTCCCCCCCCCCTCTTTCTTTCTGCAGACCCTTAAGGTCAGAGGAGCCGTCACAGGACCCCCAAAGAAAAAGGTATTTCTGTCTCTTGTGTGGTTATTTCACGCAGCCCAGTTCCCCTGGAGTGACCCCTGAGTGTTTTGGTTGTGTGCAACCCAGCAAATGGTGTCCCTGGGTGGGCAAAAGTTCTGAGTGTTTAAGTTGCCAGGAACTCAACAGGTTAGGGTAAAAGAATGAGGTCCTTGTTGGAGGTAGGACACAAAAAAGCTCAATAATCAAGATAAATAACATTGATAAAATATTTTTTTAAATTAAGATATTCATGAATGTACAAAGTCTCGACCTTTTAAAGAAAGTAATGGTGCTCTGCCAAGCCATTTTGGCACCTGAGGCAAGAGGAAAGATGTGTCCTCCCCATGCATTATTTAATGTATATTTTAGTGGTTAATTTTGTTCCAGACCATTAACACAGTTGGGAAAAAAAAAAGGAAAAATTGAAAAGCATATTGAAGCCACTTTAAATTTAAATATTTTATTTATACCCCAAACAGATTTATTATCATTTTAATTGCCTGACTTTAAGGGAACACAAACTCATCAATAACATTTTCAAAACCAACTTCTTTGCCTGTCTCATTTTCAACGGAGAGAACTGCTGTGTCTGACAATTTCTCTTGACAAAGTGACAATCTGAAAGTATTCTTCTCATTAATTTAAACTTATCCTGTGTAAAATGTTGACATTTTGTTTATTGTGGGGCTTTGCATTCATTGTATTTCTTTAAATTTTTGCATTAAGCTATTCTTTATTTCGATTACCAATTGTGGGAGCCCCTTAAATTTTATGTCCTAATCTCAGCCCTGGTGTCAGCTATATCCATACCTGGTAGGTAAGACCTATCCTGACATCTTACCTCTCCCCCCTCCTCCCTGCCTTATCTGAAATGATCAGAAATTTTGATTAGCAAACCGAGGAAGGAGGGGAGAGAGCATTGGTTTAAGGGCTAAGCTGGGAAATCGTGAAGACTCCAACCAGGCCCTGTATTGTATTAGGCAGGGTTCTCAAAGAAATAGAATCAACAGAAGTTCCAGATAAAAGGCTGGGCATGGTGGCACATGCCTGAATCCCAGTGACCGGGGAGGCTGAGGCAGGAGGATCATAAGTTCAAGGCCAGCCTCAGCAACTAAGTGAGGCCCTAAGCAATTTAGTGAAACCCTGCCTCAAAATAAAAATAAAAATAAAAAAGGACTGGGAATGTGGCTCAGTGGTAGAGTGCTTCTAGGTTCAATCCCAAGTACAAAAAAAAAAAAAAAAAGATATGGATTTAAAAAAAAAAGGGGGACCTCTCTCAGCCTCTGAAATTGGGCAGGTCAGTCCCCCACAATCTTAAAAAGATTGGCTCACACAATTATAGAGGCTGAGGAGTCCTACAATCTGCCATCACAAGCTGCAGGGGCTCCATAAACATGATGGTAGGGTTCCAGCCCAAACCCAAAGCCCCAAGAATCAAGAGCACCGGTATCCAAGGGCAGGAGAAGAGAGCTGTCCCAGCCCAACAAGAGAGAGCAACTGAGCCCTTCCTCCTCCTTTATGTTCTACTTGGGCCCTCAGCCGATTGGCTGCTGCCCACGGGGATTGAGAGTGATCTTCTCAGTCTGCTGATTCCAATGCTAGCCTCTTACAGAAATAGCCTCACTGACGAGAAAGACTATTTTACCAGTTATCTGGGCATCCCTTAGCCCAGCCAAGGTAACGTTATGAGCTCAGAGAGGAGAAAAATTGTACTTCTAAATGTAGTTTCAGTTTCCGCTGTTACGTGAAGCTTTGCATCCAAATTACTGACATTGACTGATTTTGTCACTTGATATGAACAGAAGATTTTTCCTTATCTGAGAAATCTGGGACTTGCCCTGGATCTCATTCATGAGTCAGGAAAATCAGCTTCCCAGAGAAAGGTTGAGTCAGGGCCTGGGGTGGGGTCACCAGTGTGCTTGCATTCGGCCACATCTTAGAAGTTTATTCATTTTCTTTATCTCATTGGTAATGTAAGGTCAACACACCATTAAGCAGTCCTCTACAAACTAAGGACATGATTACAGTGACTGCTGTGGTTGGGATATAGTTTTAAACTGTGCCCCAAAGTTTCCTGGGTTGAAGGCTTCATTCCTAGTATAGTAGTATCCAGAGACGGTGGGACCTTCACAGGTTGGGCCTAATAGGAAATCCACAGGTCACTGGTGATAGAGTCTCAGAAGAGATAGTGAGACCCCAGTCTCTCTGGCTTCCTGTTTGACAATGTGATCTCTTGCTGTCACATATTCCTGCCATCTGCTATGAGGTCTCCACCACAGCTGAGCCTGTGTTGTGCCCTTGAATCTCCAGAACTGTGAGTTACATAAACCTCTTTTTCTTTTCAAAGTTAGCCTACCTCAGTTATTTCATTATAGTAATGAAAAAAATGAATGAATACAACAGCTCCCTAGAGCTTTATATTTTCATGCTTCTAAGACCCTGAATTTAGGTAGATCAGATTCATTACCTGAGAGATGTGGCTCTTTTTCAGCACTATTTCTACAAATGCAAGAAACATTTACTTTTTTTTCCCCTTTAAAAGGAGTGATCTATAATGCTGTTTCTGCCCATACTGAAGTTTGTTTGAGCCGTTCACTTCTTTTTCTGACCTTTGAGTCAAAAGCTTAGAGCAAGACCTTTTCTAAACTAACAATGTCCCTTTAATAGAATGAATTTTAAAAAATCAAGAAATCCCTGGAACTACTTTCTTTTCCCCAATTACAGTGGTTCCTTTTCAATTGCATTCAACATTATCTTGGTTTAAACATCTTCCCTTTCAACTAGATTCCCCAGTAATTTCCTAAGGGAATTCTGAGTCTTCTCTGTTCATATATCTATTAGCTTTTAAGTCTCCCTCCACCAGGAACGCTTCTCCTGCAATAACTCAATTATTTCAAGGGAGATTGGAAAAGGAAAACCTACCAGCAAAGACAATTATGTCCGTCTGAAGTGGAGTTTGTGCAACGGGCTTCAAACTTTTTTCGAGAAAGGAGAGTTGACTCTAGGGAGAACGAGAAACGGAGAATAAACCCGGGGCTGCTGAATGTGGAGAGTGCACCCACCTTCCACACCGTGAGTATTGCAGCAGATTACAGCAAATTGGCGATTATTGTTCTCCGGGAAGCCCGTTTGCCCAGGGGTTCCACACATCCATGCTAACAGGGCCCCCAGGGGCCACATCAGTGTCTCGGGCTGGCTGGGCCTGAGAGAACTCTGTGGGTTAGAATTAGAGGAAGTCGCCTTTCTCTTCTCAAAGGAATATGAGCTGTCATTTCTGGAAACCCGTAGTCCCTCTGGGGCCCTACGTGGCCGGGACTTATGCTGCTTCCTCTTAATGCTGCTCGAAGAAACAGGGTGATGATGAAGAGCAACTGTCACTTGATAACAGCTTAAAAAAAAAAATAGAATGGGGAATGTGAAGCCCCATCTAATGGGGACAGTGCCACCCAGCTTCCTCATTGTCACCATGTGGGAGCATCGGCTAGTAGAGCCAGGTACTGCCACTGAGGAGATCCAGGTACTTGTGAGGAAGGGTCTTGCTTAAATGGCTGAGGCGGCCCCAACCTTGCAATCCTCCTGCCTCAGCCTCCCAAGTTGTTGGAATTACAGGTGCATGCCACCGTGCCCAGAATTTTGACCTTTTTAACACATGTACAGACCCAGACTGAAAGGCTAGGTTAACCCCATCTTGGAGCTGGATTTGACCAGAGTAGCCCAAGTTGGAAGCAGCTGCTACACATACTCAGATTTTTTGAATATTAGTATAAAGAAACAAAGCAGCTAAGGGTCATTTGTTCCATTCTCTTTTAGTCTACATAATCATGACACTAGCATAAAGGAAGGCGATGGGGGGAGGGGAGAAGGGAGGAAGGGGGAAGGTACTAGGGATTGAGAAAGAGCAACATCTGAATGTCAAAATGAACCTCACTGTTGGGTACAACCTTCCTCTGTTCACAGCTTCCTAGTGTCACATTCTGCTGGAGGTGCCACTGGGCTTCCTGTTGGACCTGCTGCTTCTCTGACAGGTGATTCTAATCTCTTTGAGGTACAAGAACTTCCAAGGTAAAACGATTCTTTATAATGTCAAATTTGGGCACACTTTTATTTAAGACCACCCAAATAGACCCTCCAAACTTTATATTTACATGAAATGTTAAAATACTCCAGAAATCTAGCTGGGCATGGTGGTGCATGCCTGTAATCCGGAAGCTGAGGCAGGAGGATTTTGAGTTCAAAGCCAGCCTCAGCAATTTAACAAAGCCCTGAGTGACTTAGTAAGATCCTGACTCAAAATAAAAAATAAAAACGACTGGGGATGTGACCCAGTGATTAAGCCCACCTGGGTTCAATTCCCGGTACCAAAAAAAGAATAGATTTGAGAACATTGGGACAATCTACATATATTTGGTACTTACAACATTGAAGAGTATTTAGTACACAGGTTAGAGAATAACATATCAATCTAAGTCTTTTCCTCATTTTTAAAATAAAGATGGCCTGGCTGGGACCTAATGCCCCTTGCAGATCTTAACATTCCAGCCTTCTAAGACCATTTGTCCCATTTGCCATCTGTGCTGACATCCTGCAGATTTGACAGGTTGCTCAGAAAGGCTACCCCACCTTGATAAGAGTCCTGTTTGGCTATTCTCCAGGGACTCATTTAGTTTATGGCTTTTGATAACATCCTACTTACTTGTTTAAGCTTTAGGAAAATGCTTCCTTCCCCAAACCCAGCTAGGACAATAGAATGAACAGGGAAAGCGTTATGATCTGTAAAACATTTTAAACCCTTTTTAACACCATAGATTCAAGAACTTCTTGGACGTGGACTTGGGTTTCCAAAAGTCAATTGTTTATTCCACCTGGTCCACACAGTATCAAAACACCTGGTCAAGACAGTCAACGCCATTCCCCAGTCAGAAAGTGAATGAGTTGAACAGTTAGACAAGACTCTTACTACCTCCTTGGTGAAGCGACCAGGTGCTTGCTTTGGGGTCGGTTATTGGCTGAGTCGACTCTTCCAGTGGGTCGGATCCACAACAAGCAAAATCTTTGTGTTGGAGGGTGTGTTCCACTGCCCAACTCCATGATCTGTCTGCAAGGTCAGTGTC
Source organism: Spermophilus citellus (assembly GCF_964194105.1). Lineage (NCBI taxonomy): Eukaryota > Metazoa > Chordata > Mammalia > Rodentia > Sciuridae > Spermophilus > Spermophilus citellus. Next base: position 196,911,804 of record NC_138185.1, on the reverse strand, counting down.
CTCTAGGGATGGACAGTGACTTTCTGTGTAACCTCAAACAAGCTATTGACTTTTTTGAGCTCTGGTGTCTTCCAAAAAGGGGTCATGAAATCTACTTCATGTGATAACTTTGATAATGTCTATAAAGAACTCAGCATGGATCAAGCACTCAATAAGTGGCATCTCACTGCTAACTCTGAAAGACCATCAACACATATGTGCAATTTCCATCAAAAACCAGTCACATGCCACCCACCAAATCCACTCCAAAGATGGCGTGTGTGTAAGGAGCTGAGTCAATGATAGCTAATAAGATGCTGAGAGTCACATATTGGACCCCTGGTATCTCCCTGGAGAGTAGACTGGAAATTATGTGATCTCGAAAAGGAAATGATATGATTACATAAGATGTTTTGCATCAACTCTGGTATGTTGAAAGAACTTGATAAATATCAGCAATGACTGAAACATAAGCTCCATCAGTTCTGCTCATTTTCTAATGCCTTCCCAATGTCCAGCTTGGCGCTGATTCAAGGTAGATGCTCAATAAACACAGGCTGAATGAGTATTATTATCATTATTATTTTTGGAAACTTAATCAATTTCCAATGGAGAATACTGTGTACCCGAGTGGACAACATGCTCATAAATCCTTAGGAAAAAAACAGGGGATTTGTAATATCTACCCGGAGACAAAAAACACAGACCCAGAAGATGTATTTGCCTTAATTGGCAAACACTACGATGTAAATGAAGAAAGTGTTCTAGCAGCGGGTGGGTGTTTTCAATGAAACCTAAGAAGTTGGAAGCAGGGGACCCTTCCTGCCAGGTGTGCCTACAGCACGGAAACAGGTACCTCAGCCTTTCACAGTTTGATGACATTAACCGTTGAGGTCAACCAGTGACCTCCCCTTATCCTGAAATTGGCTCTCGAAGCAGCCTTCTGGCTATATTTTAATTAGCAATTGCAAGTAAGAAGTATGCAGGCATATTTGGTTTGCATGATGATTTTTTAAAACTTTTCAAACTTGGTTGCAATTGCAAGTAAGAAGTATGCAGGCATATTTGGTTTGCATGATGATTTTTTAAAACTTTTCAAACTTGGTTGCTAATGTCATCCGTATATCACACGTCACATAACAAGGTCATATTGTTGTGCAAATGTTGTAGAGTATTCTTTCCCAGACTGAGATGGCTGTGAAGTCACTAGGCGATGTAATCTTAGGAGACCATCATCTTATCTTGCACGCACTCCACTCTTGACCAAAACATCATTATGTAGCACCTGTCTCTATTTATGAATCAGAATCTCTCTCCTGTAAATCTGAATCTCCAACTTATGAAAAATCAGAAGCTTAGGACACTCTAAGCCCTGAACAGCAACAATTAGGTGGAGATCGCATGGGCTGAACATTTTAGGAAGGGGATTGTGCTTTTCACTTACGCCTCGTCAATTCGTTCCTTTACCTACCTGGCTTCATAGGCATTAGAATAGTCCACGTCTCCAGAGACTCGTGCCTACTGTCTATCTCTTATGGGTTTGATTAGTGTGTCAGTCCCTTGGGCCACCTCACCTCTCAACACACAAACCAATCAAATGTTCAGACGGGGGCTCAGCTCTGCCTGAGTTGCCAGAGGTCCTGCCTCTGCTGACGCCAACGTCCTCTGATCATCTTCATGGATTCCTCAAAGCCCAGGGAGCCAAGTGCCAAATGATTTCTGAAGGGCAGGAACATCATTCACCAGTTGAGTGGCAAATGAGACAATGACCCAGTTAATCTATGAACCTACTGCAAATGCTTGAAAAAGCTCTGCTTGTTTATGATCGTCCTTGAAGAACTCAGCCTTAAATGTCGCCTAATCATCCTGCGCCTGACAAAGGCCAATGGGAAACTGCTATTGACAGACTCATTCCTGCGATGGCTCCCCTGCCATCTCCTGGTGGCTTCCTTCATTAGCTCTTCCTCCCTCTCAGAAGCCCGTGACCTTGGAGGCTGTGGCACTTCCCTTCTTGCCCCTGTAATGGAAGGAAGGTGTCTCTCTGCTACCCTGGGAGCTGCGGCCAAAGGAAAACCACAGATGCCCTCCCAGCGGGTGGCTGTCCTTCTCACTTCATCTCGGCAGGAAAGGGGCTTTGCAATCCACGTTTTTTTTTTTTTTTTCTTCTCTTCTCACATCAGAGCAAAAGCAAACAATAATTTAAATAGCATCTTTTTATAATAAGAAGAACCTTCTGCTTTCAACACGAACAGAGAGGAAGCCATTTGTTGCTCCCTAGAATGAGCTGTCAGCATGTACTCCACATTACTTCCCCACTGGGGTGAGAGCTGAGCAGGAGCCATCTGTACTCCTCAACTGATGTTGGCATTTGCAGGTCACACAGGAGGATAATTTGTGATCAGACCCGGAGTCCACAGGTTTAAGGGTGGTCTAAACCCTCAGTGTCACTTCTGTGACTCCAACTATGATAACAGCCATCCTGGACATCCCAAGGGGACCTTCCCAGACAAAATATCTCAGCCACTTCTCTTTATTATTTAAGTAGAGAATAAATATTGAAAAATACCAGGGATGTGTAGAAAACCTTGTGTTGTGTTCTACATGCAGAGGGCAGGAATGTTGACTGTGTCTACTGCTATGTTAATGGATTCTTCTAGAATGTCAGGTCTATAAAGGCCTGGTCTATAAAACTGCTTACTGCTCATTTTTCTCCTAGAGAAAACCTAAGAATAAGAAGGGGCTTGGAGAAAGCAGCTCCTGGCAGCCTCAGGCAGCTGTTACCCTTTTGTTCCTGAATCTGTTATATGTCTGAGGCTCACATTCTGAGTTTCCCGTGTGTGGAGTTCTTATTTCTCAGAAATTCTTGGTTCAGAATCATCCCCAAGTTTGCTCAAAAGGCTCAGGACCAGGAAGAATAATACTGAGGCAAGGGACTTGGAGTTAAAAGGAAGCCGTAACTTTTCTCTGAACCCTTCTGACCTTGACGTCCATGCCTAAGTTCAACGTCCACTTGCCTGAAAGATAAGAGTCTAAATGCCTTTGACTTCTGAAGATGAGGATGCTCCTTCCTGTCTTCAGTAACTCCCTGGCTGTAGAAAACTCTGGAGAGAAGTGCTACGTGTTTCAATTCTCTTCACAATGTTCACACAAACATTCTTCCTGTCGATGGTCTGAGACTCCTAAACCTTATCCATTCCTGCTGAAAGTGAGTCTGATCAGAGTATTCAAAGCAGGAAGGGGAACGGGGTGCAGCTCATGGGCAGATACCTTGCCTAGCGTGTGTGAAGCCCTGGACTCAATCCCCAGCACCACAAAAGAGAGAGCAGAGTCAGAGAGAAGAGCAGGGCAGGGCAGGGCACTCAGACCTGGTCCTCACCCCACTTGCCACCATGAGACAGGGAGCACCCCTTAAAGGTAGAAAGAGCTGGTTCTCCAGCAAAAATAAGAGTTAAATTCTAGAAATACGGTAGGTACTGAAAATAATGGAAATGAATGAATGATGGAGATAAAAACCAAGCTAACAAACAAACTCATGGAATCCCCGATCCCAGGAGGAAAGGTAGGTGGAGAGCTGCAAATCCCAAACGGTTTTCACCTTTTGTCCTTCTCAGGCAAAAGTCACCAGACTCCTGCATGATGAACCTCAGGCACCTTACCATTCCTGTTTCTGTTCCCTTTCTCTCCAACACAAGCAAGCTTACCCCAGAGCCTTCTCAGGTACCCTGGGCAGTTCAACTGCCTGCCCTCACCGCTGCGTGTTCAGGGACATGTGGGGCTGGCCACCATCTCAGCCTTCCTACCTCCACCTGCACATCGGTGAGACCTCAGAGTACCAGATGGGTAGTGAGGCACATGTCCCCTCTTCCCCTGTGTCTCCCAGACTCAGCTCCTAAAGAGGTGGGGAGGGAGGAGAGCACAGAGCCTGCCAGACCTGGCTCTCACCTGCCTCATCAGTTCCCAGCCAGCAGACTGTCAATCAAACTCAAGGCAGGAGAACTGGCAGTCACTGGCATCAGGCTTACTTCCAGGCCTATTGTGTAGGGCACAAACTTTTGCTTATGAGTCAGTTTTTTTTTCCCCAATTGGAAATGTAGAGGTCCTCTTGGACACATCCCGGACTCCCAAATCATGTAGGTGTTTACTGTGCTCTCTGCTCTCCGCGCTGATACTCTCCCTTGAGAACATCGGACTGATGGGTGACATTTTTGGAAGGCACAAAGAGTTCCTGGGAATGAAAAGCATAGTATTCGACATCAAAATAACACCCCGCAGCACTGCTTGTCAAAGAAGCCTCTAGAAATTAAAAAAAAAAAAAAAAACCACCTTGCCCTTCCTAAGGGGCCTCTCCAAGACTCTTTGATTGGCCCTGGGATGTTGTTCCCTGTTGCTAGCTGGCTGGCCTCTCTGCTTCAGTTTTTGCATCTGTCTCTGAGACACCCCAATAAGGTGCAGGGCTGTTGTTCTCTGGGGTGCTGGTTCTATGCTCAAAGCTGGCCCCATGTGAGCGGTCCTCCTCTCCTGTTCCCAAACCAAGCTCCATCCCTCGTGCACCTTTCTCCCCACCTCTTCTCCTTGGTCTCCTGTGCCCTGAGTCCCAGCCCTGGGCAGCCTCAGGTAGAGGGCAGGTAATTGAGAGCCACCTTGCCTATCCCATCTCCTTTTAGTCACCATTGAACCTCCTTCCTGACAGCGAACCAGGAATGGAGATCAGACTCCAACTTCCTTCTCACCTTCCTCACCAATCATCAGGAGACATAGGACATGAATGGGAAGAAATTTGAAGACATTTAGTTTGCCTGCAAGGCTACTGCATGGCCCCAGTTTTTTCTTAGGTAGAAAAGAGAGTTAGTATCTTTAATGGGGTTTAGTCCTTCAAGGCTCACGCTTTGTACTCGGGACTTAGCTTATTCCATTATGTCCCAAGTTGTCAATTCTACTAATATTTCAGCAAAATTGACACAGGTGCATTAAAATATGTTGGAAACCATAACCTAGAGCTGATATAGACTGTAGTAATGAATAGTAAAATTATCATACTACAATTCTATTTTGTTATATAATTATATACTACACAATCATATTGTATGTCATATTTAAGTTTTTATAGGTGTTCCACATCTGGTATGATGGGACAAGACGGGTTGATGATGTGATCCTGGAGGGTAACAGTTGTAATATCTGAGCTTGGTCTATAAAGAATCTGCCATGGTTTCTGTTATGATTCTTTGCATTTTTTATTATTTCCTCTGAAATAAGATTTGAGCAAAGGTGAATAAGGATAAACACTGATGATTACATAACCAAATGTCCCACTCCATAGGCTCAAGACAGCACGTAATATTACTTGTAATAGAAGCTATTATTCTCACTGTCAAATAAATGAGTCAGAGAAACCACTTTTCTAATTTATCTGTTATGACTTTTCTTTTTTCCTCCAAATGAAACCTCAAGGACTTTGGCCTCTTGAAACAAAAATTTCCCTGCTCTGGAGGACACCGTAGATAGGGACTGGATTTCCCAGCAGATATCACTGCCTTCCCTAGTTCTCTTTAAAGAAACTGTCATTGGAGTTCTCCAGGCCTCCAGTTACCAGAGATAAGGTTTGGTCTGGGTTTGTTTTGTGCAACTAAGTGATTAATACCAATTTACTCTCTCCTGTCACCAGGAGAATTATGCCCAACAGGCAAAAGTGAAACAGCCCTGGGTCCTCTAGTCCGCAGTGCTCATGTGTCTCTTGAATTACAGGTAAGAACCAGCCCATCTAAACGGTAAGGGGGTGTGTGTGTGTGTGTGTGTGTGTGTGTGTGTGTGTGTGTCCTACATCTATAAATCAGTAGCAGGTAAGAAATGAACTTACCAGTAACTAAACAGTGAGGGGAAGGACAAGCTGATCTTTATAGACGGGGTGTTTTAGTCAGCCTTTCTCTGCTGCAACTAAAAGACCCGACCAGCTCACAGTCTTAGAGGTCTTAGTCCATAAAAGGCCAGCTTCATTCTTTGGGGCTCAAGGTGACACAGAACATCATGGCGGAAGAGTGTGGCAGAGGGAAGCAGCTCACATGGTGATCAGGAAGTAAAAAGAGAGGTCTCCACTGGCCAGATACAAATATATACCCCAAAGTCACGCCCCCAATACCCACTTCCTCCAGCCACACCCTACCACTTCACTTACCACCAAGTTAACCCCTATCATGGATTAATTCACTGATTGGGTTGAGACTCTCACAACCCAATCATTTCCCCTCGGTACCTTCTTGCTTTATCTCAACATGTGGGCTTTTGGGGGGACAACTCATAGCCAAACCATAATACTGGGGCAGGAAATGTGATCCACGTATCTGGGAACAGAGTTAGATCAATGGGAAATTCTTCCCTATGTCGGCCAGGGATGGCAAAGGTTCATTATTAGGGAGAAGGTATGAGGAGTTAATCCAGAGGTAGATCTCAGGTAAGGAACGCCAGGGAAAGGGAGCTTTACAATTGGGAGAGAAGTAACTGAGAGACAAACCAGTTCCAGGTGTGGCATTTGGGAGGAAAAAAAAAAGACATGTTCAAGCCAAGTTCAAGGAGAGAGGGCAACCAGAAGGAACTTTGTTTTCTTCCAGAACGGGGGTCAGCAAGAGAGAAGCTCAGTTGGCCATGCTTCCTAAAGTGCAGGAAGGAGTTAAGAGCAGAAGACGGGCTCTTCCGTGAGGCGTCTATACTACAAATCTGCATGGTCCCTGCTCCTGAAGAATAAAGGATTTAGCTGTTAGCAGGGGTTTCACTATTGGAACGAGATCAGAAGGAAGAGAGAAGGGAATCATGGCAGAGTGGCTTAGAAAGAAGAGAGCAGTAACCTGACACAGGTTTTTGCCCCAGTTCTGCCATTTGTAGCAGAGGACCTGGGCCTGGGAACTCACTTCACTCATCCACAGAGGACAATCCTGTCCACTGCCAGCCATGCCACATGCACACACTGAACCCATATTTCCAAGAGCTTCCCAAAGAGGCCCACATGGATATTCCAGTCCAGGGTGCAACTGGGCTATTTCTAAGTTTCCCTCCAGCTCTCTAAAATTTAGCCTGCTCTGGAGAAAAGAGCTCAGGCTTGGGATTCATTTCTTTGAGACAAACCCAGTTGGATTCCCAACTCTGGCAGATACTAATTGTGAATTCAGGCAAGTAACCCTCCCCATGGTTCAGGGAGTTCTTTAGAATAGGCAGGATAATGAGCCCCCTGTCAGTCATCAAAAGAAAGAAAGACGGCAACTAGATCCCACCCCCCGAAGCTGGGTCTGCCAGGTGACGGGTTCTTGATTACTGAGTGAAGCACCGATGACAAGAGTCACCTCCAGCCAAGCCTTACAAGAAGCTTCCTGGTGCTTTTTCTACTTGGCACTGTGAGACGGAGAGGGGATGGCTTAGCGAACATGGCCCATTTATTTCTCTATGTGAACTCTGTCACCATCCAGTTCTCCACAAAATCCTGTTAATATTTCTTTATTAACCAGGATTAGGGCATAAACTATCTAAAGTAAAACTGGCATCTTTTGCAGGTATGAAGACACGAATTGGTGTGAATATACGGCATATACAACCAGAGAGATGAAAAATGGTGCTATGTATGTGTAATAAGAATTGTAATGCATTCTGCTGTCATATATAAATAAAAATAAATAAATAAAAATTTGTTTTAAAAAAACTGGCATCTTTAACATTTGAATTCTACATCTTTCCTATTTGTTCACATCTTTTGTGTGATCCTGAAGGGGAATTTTAAAGCTGTTTAAGTTTATTCCTGTGCAGTTTATCTGCTTTGTTCTAATATAATGGAGAGCTTTTCACCAAGGAATCAAGCCTCTCCTCCTTATCAGAATAAACTAATCTGGGCTTCCTCAGTCTCCTTTGCCCTGCAGGACTTTGCCACTCGGGCTTTCTGCCTTCTACCCAGCGTGGCTGCTCAGCGACAGTTGGGATGGACTTGCTTCTTGGTGTCCACTGGCCAAGCATTCTGGTCCCACGCGTGGGATTAATGTTCACTGGTTTTTTCTTGGATCAGCAAGGGTGTTATGATCTGCCTGAATGGAAAGCCAACCAGCAGTGGCTTAAGCACCTAGGTTGGTGAGTTGGTTGGTTGGTGGTTTGTTGATCTCCCTCAGTAAGTTCAGGTGTGTGATTGCCAATGTTAGTGGAGTTGCCAACCTCAGGTGAGAGACTCTGGGCTGTTAGGACTCAGGTGCCTTCTATTCACTTGGCCTTTACCTTTGGGTCCCAAGGCAGCCTTTCAGCTAAAGCCTGTAGGCAGGGACCAGGATCGGGCAAGAGAGGCCTATCCCTCTGTTCTAGGGTCAGCATTGAGACTGGTACAGCACCTTGGGACCCTCATAAGTCCCTGACCCAGGCCCAGACTCAGGCCCACGCAGGAAGAAAGACCCCAAAGGTCACAGCAGTCTAGACTTCACAAATCAGCCTGTCTCTCTTTGTCACAGGCGAGGATTCGGTGGCCAGTCTTTTGGCTTCCTTGGTAGCTGCCCGTTGGATCAACATCCTTACTGCTTCACCACAGTTGAGTCCTTAGGCCTGCGCCTCTCTTTTCTCACCATACCCTGTGTCCCTCTGTCCTTAATCTGGCCCCATCTCCATGTTTGCCTTGAAGCCAGGCACATACCAGCTAGAATCATTATCCCCCTCTCCTGACGCGCCCCCTCTCCACCCCTGGTGCTCACATGGGATGAGGTTGGCAGTTCCTCTCCTTGGAAGTCTCTGTGTGGACTCGGAGTCAAGGGCATATTGCCAGGAGCTCCTCTCAATGCTCAGGATTGTCACGTACCAGTAATGCAATGTCTACCCACCTCACGTGGCCACAGCACCAGCACCTTCCATATTCTATTCAAGGTCTCAGAGAGGTCTCCTTTGGGCCAGTGGGTCATGAGCCCCCTGACACCCAAAATTCAAGACCTGCGTGGGTTCTCGACCCTCCATTTAGCAGCAGGGATCTAGCATCCACTTCCCACCCCATCATCTGTTGCTGGCTCCACGTAAGCCCCCTAAGCAGCCCTCCATGTGCTGTGAGTGGACCCCTCTCAGGGCTCCCCTGCTGTGGGTGGTAATGACACAACTCAATGCACACTACTACCCGCTGTTGATTCTCCACAAAATGATTCCAGTTGCCAGATCGCGTGTTCATAGATTTCAGATCACAAGTGGAGAAAACGATTCTGTCACTCTGATGGTGGCCTAAGAAAGCCATTTTTGTCACTTCCTTCTAGTCTTTTGACCATGAAAGAATTTTCAAAAAAGAAAAAGAGTAGAATTATAGGCACCTTGGTCTTCCACACATCACCCTTAGCTTAGAGTCACTACTCCACAGCTCCTGCAGTCCATGGGCGTGAGTCTCATGACCACTTAGTGACTGACAGGCCCTACTCAGCCAGATGTCTGCCATCGCCCCCAGCAGCTCTGTCCGCCACACTCAGGATGACCAAACTGAGCCCTGTTTCTGAAGGGCACTAACCAGAACAGTCGTGTGCTCCAACCTGGGCACCACCTGTGCAATGTGGGGGAAAGGACATCCTACGAGTGACATGAGGTAGACACAAAGCAGACTTTTAAGGTAAACTTATGGAACAAAAAGTCATTAAGAGAAGATCTGAGCCCCACCCCCCCACCCCCCACCCTCTCATCATCCCAGAGGCCAAGCAGCAGGGCTCAGCTGTTCTACCTGGAACTTCTCTTGTTGCTTGGCTGGGGGACAAGGAGAGCAGGCTCACGGGAGAAAATAGCTAAAGACCGGCTGTCCAGGGGGAGGGCAGGCCGATGCCAATGGTACCTGGTGTGAAGTCAAGACCGTGTGCAGTCCTTCACACTGGGGGAGGGACAGCCACTGGTCCCAGATGGCTTGTTGCCAGGCAACCTGCAGAGAGTGTCTGGGGTCATCCAGTGGACAATCTTGTTTGTTTCTTCAAAGGAGGGGATGCTGCACACTGACAGCATCGTGTGTTTGGGGACTGGGATACAGACCTATGGCTGTTGTGATACGGATTTTGATGATTTATCTTTTTTTAAAAAAAAAAATAGTGGTTAACTAAAGGTAGCGCAAATGTTTAGTTTGAATTTACAAATAGAGATGTGTGCGATTTCTGTATATTCTTACCATTAAATAGTCTTCCCATCGCATGGCTTTTTAGATACAAAATTTTCCTAGAGGGCCAGGGTGTAGCTCAATGGTTGAGTGCTTGCCTAACTTGTCAGAGGTCCTAGATTTGGCTCCTAGCATCATAAAAAAAAGGAAAAAATTCCTTTTTTTTAGAATACTGCTTGTTTATTTTTAAACTCTGTATTATGAAAATAACCAAATATATAAAAAGTACCAAGGAAAAGTATAGTGAGTCCCCATTACCAATCACTTAGCTTCCCCAATTTCAAAATATCTGCAGCCCCTCCCTATCTGCAGGTTCCACATCTGAGGATCAAAAATGCTCAAAAAGGAAGAATGTTGCCTATGTACTAAACCTTTATAGAATTTAAAACTCACCATTCCCTAAACAATACTGCATAATAACTATGGACACAGCACTTACATTGCCTTGGGTGTTATAAGTAACCTACAAACGATTTAAGCTATACTGGAGGATGTAAATAGTACATGCATTATTATACACAAATACTACACCATTTTATGTAAGGGATGCAAGAATCCACCAATTTGGGTATCCTGATGCCACTTCCCTGAAAACACCAAGGTACAGCTGTACTGTCAATCTTGGTTTATCCAAACTATTACTGTCCTTTTCCTGCTGGGCTTTTTAAAAACTGTTCTGTTGCAATACAATTTACATGCACTTAAATTCATGCAGTATAAGTGCAGAGGCCAATGCCTCTAGGTAAATTTATACACCTCTATAACCATCACAAAAAGCCATTTTTAGCAACACATTTTTCAACATCATGTCATATTCAGTGGTTCTGCTTATAGTACATACCTGCTCCTCCCTCAAGCCCTAGCAAACTCTGACCTGCTTCCTTTCTCTACAAATTTGCCCTATAAGCATTGAAACTATAGATCAAGTTGGGGAGTATTTCAATCTTAAAATATTAAACATTATCCATAAACATGGAATGTTTTCTATCAATTTAGTTCTTTTCACTTGTTCCACATTTTGTAGTTTTTTTTTAAGAGTATAAGTTTTATACTCCTTGGTATTATTGTTATTAAATATATTAATAATACATTTACAGAGTTGGGATTGTAAATTAGTACAACAACTATGGGAATCAGTATAAAGTTTCTTTCTCAAAGGAATAAGCATGGAATTATGCTACAATTGGTATTTATTCCAAAGAATTAAAGTCATCTTACTGCAATGATGCATGCATATCCATGTTTATAGCAGCATAATTCACAGTAGCCAAACTATGGAACCAGTCTAGGATTTATCAATGGATGAATAAAAAGATGGGATCTATGTATAATAGAGTTTATTTAGTCATGAGAAAAGTGAAATTATGACATTTTCAGAAAAATGGATGGAACTTTAGAAATAAGCCAAACACAGAAGACCAAGCGTCATAGGCTCTCTCTCATATGTGGAAGCTAAAAAGAAAAAGCAAGGTTGGGGGAGGTCTCATGATGAAAAAGGGAGATCAGTAGAGACTAGGAAAGATACCAGCAAGAGGGAGGAGGGAAGAGAAAGGAGAAATTCTGGGAAATGATATTGGCCAAATTATGCTGTTATATTATGTGCATTTATGAATAACAACAAACATCACCATTATGCACAACTATAGTTCATCAGTAAAAATATAGAAAAAATAATACAATTATTAGATTTATTATTAAAATGATTCCTTAGTATTTCATTCTTTTGATGCATTGTAAATAAAATGGTATTCTTAAATTTTACTTTTGAAATATTCAATTTCAAAATGTATGTATAGAAATATATTGATTTTTACACACTGATCTTGTATCCTGCAACTTTAGGGAACTTCTTAATGGTTTCTAGTGGTTTGGTTTCATCTAAAATTCTTCAGGGTTTTCTACATACAAGATTATATCATCTGAAAATAGTTTGTTTTACTTCTTTCTTTCCAGCGTGGATGACTTTTGCTTCCTTTTGTTGCCCAACTGCCCTGACTGAATGGAACCTTGGGGACAAGTGACAAGCTAGGGCATCTTTGTTTAGTTGCACCTCTTTGGAGAACAGCAGCTGCTGTTTCACCGGTGGGCATGATGTGAGCTGTTGGGCTTGCCCAGCTCCTCCCTCCAACTTGCTCAAAGTCCCATTTCTAATAACTGGCTGTTCTAGGGCTTGTAAGAGTATTAGGATCTGCTTGTTGATTTCTGCACAAAAGATAACAGGAATTGTGATGGGGATTGTGTTGAATCTGTAGATCGATGAGGGGAGTGCTGTCATCTTAACAACATTCGGTCTTCTGATCCATGAACCTGGTGGCTTTCCTAATGTGGACATCTATCCATTTTCTCAGCTGAGAACCTCCAGAGAGCCTCCAACTCCTTATGCCATAAATGATATACTAAAAACATCCTAGCAATAATTATATCTCCTTATGAACCCATGTGAGTAATTCTTCTGGAAAATACAACAGGACTAGAATGGCCATATGTATGGTATGAAATATTTAATTTAACCAGACAGCCCTAGATGGCTCTGCTATGACAATCTGCCCTCTCACTAGCAGTTCATAAAGGTTTCTATATTCCCCAAATCTATATCAATCTTTTGTATGACTAAGTTATCCAATTTTTGACACTCTTGTGTCTGTGACATGTTATATCTTGTAATTGATTAAACTTATATTTATCTGATAACAAGTTTGAGCATCCTTTTGTATATTTGATGACCTTCTGAGTTTCTTGTCTGTAACTCCCATGTCATACCTTTGTTCATTTTCTATTGGAATTTCTGCCGTTTTCTTAATGAGTGTGGGAATTCCTTATATACTCTAGGTCCTTTCCATTCAACTAGGAGCTGGTCATCAATGTAGAATCGAGGCCTCCACTCCAGACTTCCCTGAACCAGAACTTGCAATAGAACAAGATCCCCAAGGTATGCCTATCAAAGTTCAAGGACTTCTGTCCTAGCAGTCAATCCCTTTTCAGTTTTGAACATTATAAATATCTTCTCTTGACATATAAAAAGATTGGAATATTTATTGGAAAAATATTTCATTTGGATTGAAACAGATGTAATTTATCTCTTAAGGATCGTCCTTTTGATTAAAAACCACATGATTGGAGATACTCAAGATGGCACTTTAGAGATGGTTGCTTTGTGGCATAAAGCCTAGAATTCAGACACACAGCTTCTCAGCAAAGTGACAGGGTCTGGGAATTGACTCTGGACCTTCAAAGCAGACCAGGAACTCAGGTGGTCAGATTTGATGAAATGAAGAACAAAATCCCCAGCGCTGCTGCCCCCCGACAGTGGCACAGCAGGTGCGATCACCCCGCACTAAAATAGTAGAGCAAGACATCAATTACAGGAACCCCGATTTTAGAGGTCTGAGGTGTGTGTGGATACAGAGACACCAGAGATCAAAGACACTGCCGAACTAAAGGTGTCTTGCACAACAATATTGTGCAGGAAATAAAAAGAAGCTGAATTTCTCCCGGCTTCCAGGGAAATCAGAGGAAGGAGATATTTTGCTTCTCCAGTGTGTGGGGGTGGGATGGCAGCTGGGGACCTGAATCCAGGCAACTGTGACTAACCTGAAAAACAGGTTTGGCAAACTTACAATACAAGGCATAGGTGTGTCTCAGAGACCAGGGGAAGGGGTTTTGAAGGTGGTAGAATAGCAAAGGTCACTTTCCTGGCTGCTTGGTGACATGAAGCCAAGAGAGAAGACGGGCCACTTCTCAGCAAGGTGGGGGAACAAAAAAATGGGGAGGGGTGGGTAGTGGAATTTAACGCTGGGCATTTGGAGCAGATCAGGGACTCAGAGATTGGATATAATAAAATAAGGATGGAATCCTCAGCATCACAGCCACTACCATGGCAGAGGGCACCAGCCAGAGAGGTCAGTTCCATGAGCAAAGTAGAGGGACAAGGGAATTAAAGGAGCCCGATTTTTAGGAGGCCTGAGGCATGTCTGGGTACTGAGAGTTAAGAGAGCAAAGACACTGCCGGAATAACAGAAAGGCACGCTGCACAATATCCTAGGGCAGGAAAGAAGTTCCATCTTTCCCAGCTACGTGCAGGAGACAGAGGAAGGAAGAATTTTGCAGCCAGGGCACAGGGGCCCAGGAGCTGAGGGAGTTGATTTCTGGCAAACCCGAGTTTGGCCCAGAATACAGGCCTGGCAAACCCACACTGCAGGATGCAGAGTGTGCCTCAGTGACCAGGAGAAGATCAAATGTGGAGAGGGGTTTACACAGTGAAGTACTGGTTGTGAAAACCCATCCAACTCCAATCCAGCTGCTTGCAGGACCAGCTGGGAGACACACACCTGGCTGGGAATTTGAAAGGGTGGGGGCGGGAGAGATTGAATTTGGAGACTGAACCCAAGATGGGGAAACGGTGGACTAAGAGTTGGCTTTTCCACCACATAAGTGGAACCCAGGGGACATCCCTGGGGTGTGACCTTCCAGTGTGAATCAGCATTTGCTGGTGCACTGATTTAAAATCTCCAGACCAATTAGCATTCAGCAAAGAACCTGGTGCATACCTACGCCCAAACCACCTCCAGGAGTTCTGCTTACAGGATTGACCTCTCTCACTCAGACAACCCCACCCTGAGGGTGAAGCAAGCATCAAACTCCAGATGACCCAACCTAATGCTGCTGAGAAGGGAAGCCTAGAATCTTCTGATATCCAATGGAAACAATTTTTAACTTTTTATTGATATTTATTTTTCTTTTTTCTTTTCTCTAATTGTGACCTTAATAATTATGGACATTTGTATATATATATATTCATATTTGTGTTTCCCCCCCTCTCATTTCTAGCATTTTTGAAGCCAGTTATTTTTCATGGATCAGCATTTGGAGAATACTTTCCAGTTTTTTTGCATATTTTTTTAGTTTTATTTGTATTTTTAATTTTTAAAATTTTTACTTTGTATTTTTTTCTCTCACTTATCTGTTTCCCTTGATTCTCTTTGTCTCTTTTCTTCTGCTAAGAGCCAGTCTCTGTTATACTTTCTTTCACTCTTCCTTTAATTTTTTACTTCTATCTTCTCTCCTCTTCCCATAAAATCATCACCTACTACATCACTTCTGTTCTCTCCCTGTCCAGCATTTGAAATTATAATCCCTTTTGCAAACTTACTGTTTTAACTGTGGGCATTAACTGATCATATCGTCTCTGTTTTTTGTGACAATTAACAAAGTAGATACCAAAGCAGGAACTATTTGGTTGGATGCTATAAATTGTTTGCATATGTTGTTTTTATTATACGTCTCCTGCTAAACTGTGAGGCACTGGAAACCTTCAGAGTGACTACGAATCCACACAGTAGAAACTCTACTGCCTCAAAACCATAATGTCAAATAAGTAAACACAAAAACAACATGAAAAAGCAAGGGAACAAATTGCCTCAAACCAACCAATGTAATTCAATAACAGAATCTATTGACCACAGTGAAAGAAATGACAGAAAAGGACTTTAGAATGTTCATAGTTAAATTGATCTGTGAGGTAAAAGACTATGTAAGGGTGAAATTAAAGCAAGTGAAAGATCACTTCAATAAAGAGAGATTCTGAAAAAATTTTAAAAATCAGATCTCAAAATGAAGGAATCAATAAACCAAATTAAAAATTCATTAGAAGGCATTACCAGCAGACTAGACAACTTGGAAGACAGAATTTCAGGCAATGAAGACAAAATATGTAATCTTGAAAATAAAGTTGACCATGGAGAAGAGATGTTAAGAGACCATGAACAAAACTTCCGAGAAATATGGAAGACCATATTTAGACCAAACTTAAGATTTATCAGGATAGACGTAGGCTCAGAGGTACAAACCAAATGAATCAAAATCTTTTCAATGAAATAATATCAGCAAATTTCCCAAACCTAAAGAATAAAATGGAAAATCAAATTCAGGAGGTTTATGGAAACCCAAATACACAAAGTTATGACAGACCCACAGCAAGGCACATTACTATGAAAATGCCCAACACAGGCATATGGATAGAATTTTAAAAGCAGCCAGAGAAAACTGACAGGTCACACTTAAAAACCTTCCATGATATACAAAAATTAAAAGAATTCACAACTACAAAGCCTGTACTACAAAACATTCTCAACAAAATATTTCATGAAGAAGAAATGAAAAATAAAACTGAAAACCAGCAAAGGAAGGAACTACACTAGAACAATAGTCAATCAAAAGAGAAACTAACTCAAAATAATAATTCAAAATGACATAGGGGGATAGGAAAGGCAGCAGAATAGAATAGACATTATGATTGCTGTATGTATATAGGTGACTCTATGACCAGTGTGATTCTGCAATCTGTACAATCAGAAAAATGAGAAATTATACCCCAATTGATTCAAATGTATGAATTGCCAAGATCATTGTAATGTCATGTGTAGGTAATAAAAAAAATTAAAATTAAAAAAAAGAAATCAGTTAATATTTGCCAAATGAATGAGCTGAAGAAAAAAAAATGACAGGGAATCATTTCTCAATAATAACATTAAATATAAATGGTCTAAACTCCAATCAAAAGACACAGACTGGCAGATTGGATTAAAAAACAAGACCCAACAACATGCTGTCTCCAAGAGACTCACCTCATTGCAATGACATCAACAGACTGAAAGTAAAAGGATGGGAAAAAAAACATCATACTCATGGATCTTATAAACAAGCAGGGGATTCTATCCTCCTACTGGATAAAGCTGACTTCAATCCAAAGTTAGTCAGAAGGGACAAGGAAGGACATTTCATACCAATCAAGGGAACTATACATCAATGAGCATACCAATATTACATATTATGCCCCAAACAATGGAGCATCTACATACATCAAACAAACCCTTCACAATTTCAAGAATCAAATAGATAATGACACAATAATACTGGGTGACATTAACATGCCTCTCTCACAACTTGTAGATCTTCCAAACAAAAACTAAATAAAGAAGATATAGAACTTAAAAATACAATTAATAATTTAGCCTTACAGACATATATAGAATATTTCATTCATTAATGACTGATACATATTCTTCTCAGAAGCAAATGGATCCTTCTGTAAAATAGACCATATCTTAGGCCACAAAACAACTCTTAGCAAATATAAAAAAAAATTTAGAGGCAATACCTTGCATTTTATCAGATCATAAAGGAATGAAATTAGAAATCAATGATAGATAACCAATGGATAGCAGAGGAAATCAGAAATGAAATAAAAATATATTTAGAGGTAAATGAGAACAGTGATATAGTGATATCAAAGTCTCTGGGCCACTCTGAAGGCAGTGTTAAGAGGAAAGTTCGTTGCATTGAACTCATTCATTAGAAGTCTAGAAAGTCAACAAATAAATAACCTAACTTTCATCTCAAAGCTCTAAAAAAAGGAGAACAAATCAACACAAAAATCAGTAGATGATGGAGAATAATTAAAATTAGAGCCAAAATTAATAAAATTGAAACAAAAAAAGTTCAAAAAATTGATGAAACAAAAAATTAGTTCTTTGAAAAAATAAATAAAATTGACAAATTGTTAGACAAGCTAATGAAGAGAAAGAGAAAGAAATCTCAAATTACTAACATTCAGGATGAAAAAGGAAATATCACCACAGACACCACTGAAATACAGATAATAATCAGAAATTACTTTGAAAATCTATATTTCAAAAAAATTGAAAATCATGAAGATATCAACAAATTTCTAGAGACATATGACCAAAATTGAATTAGAAGGACATAGAAAATTTAAACAGATCAGTTTCAAGCAATGAAATAGAAGATGCCATTAAAAGTCTACCAATTGATAGACCAATGGTACAGAATAGAGGACACAGAGACTAACCCACAAAATTACAATTATCTCATACCAGACAAAGGTGCCATAAACATGCACTGGAGAAAAGATAGCCTCTTCAACAAATGGTGCTGGGAAAACTGGAAATCCATCTGCAACAAAATGAAATTAAACCCCTATCTCTCACCATGCACAAAACTGAACTCAAAATGGATAAGGACCTAGGAATTAAACCAGCGACTCTGTGTCTATTAGAAGAAAAAGTAGGCCCTAATCTCCATCATGTGGGATTAGGCCCTAACTTCCTTAATAAGACCCCTATAGTGCAAGAATTAAAACCAAGAATCAATAAATGGGATGGAATCAAACGAAAAAGTTTCTTCTCAGAGAAGAAACAATCTGTGAGGTGAATAGAGAGCCCACATCCTGGGAGCAAATTTTTACCCCTCATACATCAGATAGAGCACTAATCTCTAGGGTATATAAAGAACTCAAGGGGCTAGGGATGTGGCTCAAGAGGTAGCACGCTCTCCTGGCATGCGTGCTGCCCGGGTTTGATCCTCAACACCACCTACAAACAAGGATGTTGTGTCCACCGAAAACTAAATATTTTTTTTAAATTCTTTCTCTCTCTCTCTCTCTCTCTCTCTCTCAGATCTCTCTCCTCTCTCTTTAAAAAAAAAAAAAGAACTCAAAAAGCTAAACACCAAAAAAACCAAATAATCCAATCAACAAATGGGCCAAGGATGAATGGATTTAAAAAATGTGGCATATATACACAATGGAATTTTAGTCAGCAATAAAAGAGAATAAAATCATGGCATTTGCAGGTGAATGGGTGGAGTTAGAGAAGATAATACTAAGTGAGGTTAGCCAATCCCAAAAAAACAAATGCCTAATATTTTCTCTGATATAAGAAGGCTGATTCAGTGTATGGTAGAAAGGGGGAGCATGGGAGGATTAGATGAATTCTAGATAGGGAAGAGGGGTGGGAGGGAAAGGGAAGGGTCAGGGGATTCGCAATGATGGTGGAATGTGATGGACATGATTATCCAAAGCACATGTATAAAGACACATGTTGGGTGTCAACATCCTTTATATACAAACAGAGATATGAAAAAAAATGTGCTGTATATGTGTAATATGAATTGTAATGCAAAGATGAAAAAACAAAGTATATGTATAAAGGCATGAATTGGTGTGAACATACTCTATATACAAAGATATGAAAAATTGTACTCCATATGTGTAATAAGAATCGTAATGCATTCTGCTGTCATGTATTTAAAAAAAATAAAATAAATTTTAAAAAGTCTACCAATCAAGAAAAGCCTAGGATCAAACAGATTCTCAGCTGAGTTCTACAAGACCTTCAAAGAAAAGTTGACACCAATACTCCTCAAAGTATTCCATGAAAAAGACAAGGAGAGAACCCTTCCAAACTCATTCTATGAAGCTAGTATCACCCTGATACCAAAACCAGACAAAGATACATCAAGAAAAGAAAACTTCAGGCAATATCCCTAATGAGCATAAATGCAAAAATTCTTAATAAAATAATGGCAAATCACATACAAAAACATATTAAGAAGATGGTGCGCCATGATCAAGTGAGGTTCATCCAGGGATGCCAGGTGGGTTCAACATATGGAAATCAATAGGCGTAATTCATCATATCAATAGACTTACAGAGAAGAATCATATGATTATCTCAATAGATGCAGAAAAAGCATTTGACAAAATTCATCATCCATTCATGCTCAAAACACTAGAAAAACCAGGGACAGTAGAAACATACTTCAGCATTGTAAAAGCTATATATGCTAAACCCAAGGCCAACATTATTCTAAATGGAGAAAAATTGAAAATATTCCCTCTAAAAAACTTAACAAGACATCAATGTCCTCTTCTACCACTTCTATTCAACATAGTCCTTGAAACTTTAGCCAGAGCAATTAGAAGAAAGAAATTAAAGTATACAAATAGGAAAAAAAGAGTTCAAAATATCCCTATTTGTCAATAATTGATCCTATATTTAGAAGACCAAAAAAACTCCACAGAAAGCTTCTAGAACTCATAAAATGAATTCAGCAGTGTAGCAGGATATAAAATTAACACCCATAAATCAATTGCATTTCTATACACCAATCACAAATCAGCTGAAAGAGAAATCAGGAAAAACTATCCCATTCACAATAGCCTGAAAATAAAAATTCTTGGGACTCAATCTGACAAAAGAGGTGAAAGACCATTGTAGAGGTCTCTATAATGAAAACTACAGAATATTAAATAAAGAAATTGAAGAAGACCTTAGATGATGGAAAGATTTCCCATGTTCTTGGATAGGCAGAATAATCATTGTCAAAATGGCCATATTACCAAAAGTGCTATACGGATTTAATGCAATTCCTATTAAAATTCCAATGATGTTCTTTATAGAAATAGAAAAAGCAGTCACGAAATTCATTTGGAAAAATAAGAGGCCCAAAATAGCCAACTCAATCCTCAGAGAGAAAATTGACACAGTAGGCATCACAATGCCAGACCTTAAATTATACTATGGAGCTAAAGTAACAAAAATGGCACATAAACATACATGAAGACCCGTGGTACAAAATAGAGGACACAGAGACACACCCTCATATACATGGTTACCTCATACTAGACAAAGGCGCCAAAAACATACATTGGAGAAAAGATAGGCTCTTCAACAAATGGTGCTGGGAAAACGGGAAATCTATATGTAATAGATGAAATTAAACCCCTATCTCTCACCCTGCACAAAACTCAAAGCAGATCAAACACCCAGGCATTAGACCGGAGACCCTGTACCTACTGAAAGAAAAAGTAGGTCCAACTTTCCATCATATCAGCTCATGAACCAACTCCCTCAATAAGACACCTAAAGCACAAGAAATAAAATCAAGAATCAATAAATGGGATGGTAAAAACTTCTTCACAGCAAAGGAAACAATCAAGAACATGAAGAGAGAGCCTACAGCATGGGAGAAAATCTTTGCCACTTGAATCTCAGTTACAACATTAATCTCCTGGATATATAAAAACTCAAAAACAACAACAACAACAAAAACTTAACACCAAAGAAGCAAGTAACCCAATTAATAAATGGGCAAAGGAACTGAAGAAAAGAACAGAAGAAATTCAAAAGGTCAAAAAATATATGAAAAGATGTTCAACACCTCCAACAATTAGAGAAATGCAAATTAAAACTATACTGAGATTTCATCTCACTCCAGTCAGAATGACAATTATCAAGAATACAAGTAATGATACATGTTGACCAGGATATTGGGGAAAATGTTGCTGGTGTGACTGCAAATTGGTACAACCACTCTGGGAAGCAGTATGGAGATTCCTTAGAAAATTTGGGGTGGAACCACCATTTGACCCAGTTATCTCACTCCTCAGCTTATACCCAAAGGACTTAAAAACAGCATACTACAGTGATGCAGCCACATCAATGTTTACAGCAGCTCAATTCACAGTAGCCAAGCTATGGAACCAACCTAGATGCCCTTCAACAGATAAATGGATAAAGAAAAGGTGGCATATATACACAATAGAATATTACTCAGCCATAAATAAGCATGAAATTATGGCATTTGCAGGTAAATGGATGGAACTGGGGAATATCATGCTAAGTGAAATAAGCCCCCCAAATCCAAAGGCCGAATGTTCTCTGGATGTGTAGATGCTAACCCACAACAAGTATGTTTAGGGAGAGGAAGATTAGAAGTTCATTGGATTAGACAACGGGAAATGAAGAGAAGGGAGGGAAGGGGAATAGGAAAGACAGTAGAATGATTTGGACATAACTTTCCTATGTTCATGTATGAAGACACGACCAGTGTAACTCCACGTCACGTACAACCACAAGAGTGGGATCCTAATTAGAATAAGTTCTACTCCATGTAAGTATACTATGTCATGTATGCACTCTACTGTCTTGCATAACTAAAAAGAAGAAATAAAAGTAAAACTGACATATCTCCATTTCATTCTGTAATGTGGCTTAATCTCATGGAGTGAGTGAGTTCCCCCTCCATCTTGAGGCTATCTTTCCATGTGGTGTTAGGGGGCATCCACTTCTTGCCATTTAGTGGTCACTTCCCAAGAACCTTTATCTGACAAGCCACACAGTCCTCATTGGTCTCTCTGACAGTAACTTCTCATACACATTTGAATCCTTCTGAGCCTTCTCCTCTGTTCCTTCAGTCCGTCTGATAGCTCTTATGCCAAGGTCACCTGTTTTTGTTTTATTTTGTTTTTATCATAACTCTGAACTCTACTTTATATTTGATGGGGCAAGTGCCCCTCTATATGTTTTTTTTTAAAAAATAGTCTTAGCAATCTACAAACATTGACTTTAAAAAAAAATTGTGGCTTAAGAAAATCCCCAAAAGGTTCAAATCAAATCTTCATTGTGATTATATTGTTTAGATAATTGGAGGGGAAAGGAACCATGTGTTTAAAATACATGTTGTTCCATCCTGGACTGTGGGTCTTTAGATCTATTAGATCTCTTACATCTTTTATAGAGCACTTGATGTTCTGGGTTAATTCTTAGATTTTTTTTGTGTGTGTGTGTGTGGAGGCGGCAGTGCTGGGGATCCAATCCAGGGTCTTGCTGAACCACTGAGCTATACCCCCAAGCCCACCACCATTTTATTTTTTGATGCTGTTGTGAGTAGTGTGTTGTTTTTATATTTCCTAGTTATTTATTGCTGAAATAAAGAAATGGTTTTGTCACTGATCTTTCATCCAGCAATATTGCCATGGTAGCTTTAAAGTACGTGTGTATCTGCCTTGTTCCTCCTTTCAAGTGGTAGAGCCCAGTCTCCTCCCTTAAGTGTGTATTCACTTCTGACAAGTAGGATATGGTGATGGTGTGTGTTTTAGAGAATAAGTCGTACAAGGTACCAGTTTCCTGTCATCTTCTCTGGGGTCACTCACTCTGAGGAGAGGGGAGCTTTCTGATGCATGGTGAAGACCATGCAGCCACTTGGGAGGCTGAGGCAAGAAAATTACAAGGAGCAGGAGCAACTACATGGAAGGATCCACATGGTGAGTACCGAGGTCTTCTAAGGAAGGGACTCCTCCAGCCCCAGTCAAGTCTCAGGTGACTGTAGCCCCAGACAACGCCCTGAGGGCGACATCAGACCCTCCGTCAGAATCATCCAAGCTACCAATAACCACATACCCTGATTCCATTCATTTGAAATGCTCAGAATAGGAAAGTCCATAGAAACAGGAAGATTCTTGGTTGCGCAGGACGGGGTGGAGATGAGAGATGAGGGGAGGCAGCTGCAGGCATGGGAACAGAGGTTCGAAAGTGTTCTGAAGTTGACTGTGGCCACGCTGCACATATCTCTGAATAACTAAAATCCACTGATTGAAGAATTTCAATGGATGAATTGGGCAGGATGTGAATTACAGCTCAACAAAGCTCTGTAGACAGAAAGGGAGAGAGGGCAGGCAGGAGGGAGGACCGGCAATCACAGGGATCACCGTCAGTTCATTTCTAAGGAACTCTGCCTACCATGGGATAAAGTGGCTTTTAGAAAAAAGAGCCCTTGAAAAATGTAAGAATCTAGAATCTAGTCTAGAATCACCAATTCTGGGCTAACGTGACGACCTTCTTTACATTTACCTAGTTAAGAAGGACTAGTGAGATGTGGAGGTGCCTGTAATCCCAGCCACTTAGGAGGCTGAGGCAGGAGGATGACAAATTTCAGGCCAGCTTTGGACACCGAGTGAGGCCCCCAGCATTTTAGTAGGAGACCCTGTCTTAAAGTATAAAGGTGTGTGTTTGGGGGGGTGGGTAATGGCTCAGTGGTAGAGTGCTTACCTAGCATGCACGAGGCCCTGGGTTCAATTCCTGCACTAAAAAAAAAAAAAAATGCTGTTGATAGGCACTGCCTTTGGGTGGGTCTTTCCCAAAACACATATAATCCAACTGAGGAGTGGTCTCATATCTGTATATATGTAATGTGCCAAAAGTGTCTAAGGGATTCCAAATCTAATAATTCATCTCCTGAGCAATTTGTAACAAATGCCATTAAAATTGTTTTGCTTTACAAAATAAAACCAAATTCCTTTTGTGTCCAACTTCCCAGAGCCCTCCAACTCCTCAGCCAGCCTTGCACATCCCTGCCTCCACCTGGGGAGGCTGAGGGCTCAGCTCACTGCCTCGATACATGGTTGTGCTGAATTTAAGCTGTTGAAAGCACACTCATTTCATCAGAGCCACTGCAACAGGTGAGCTCACCAAGAAATGACACAGTCAGATGCTTCTGTGAGTGGCTTTGAGAGCTGTCCCCCACCCCACCCAGGCATGTTACCTCTTTACAAAATCACACCTCCTGCCAGGAGCCAGGATCCTCACCCTCTCCTGGGTCCCTCCCCGCATCTCACACCTGTCCCCACCACCTGCGAGGGGCCAGGTATGGGAGTTACTCTTGTTTAACACATAGTTACGGCAGCCCCAGCCACCGGCTCCTGGCCAACCCAAGACTGGAAGTAGCCAACTGGATGTTGGAGATAAGCCCCCGTCACAGGCAATGAGTGTCAGGTAGCAGGAAGGCAGGAGAGGGACTTGGACATCACAGCAATGGCTTAATGCTGGCTGCAAGGACACTTCTATCTCAATGGAATTTTGGAGTTGACTGTTCCTTAGACACAGAATTCCTGTCCTAAGTCACGGTTCTAAGACTTCAAAGATCACACTATACTCAAGATACACTATTTCAAAGGGTATTTATATACACACACACACACACATAACTATATTGGGCCTGGGGTCTGACTTGGCAATACGGCACTTACCTAGCATGCACAAGGCCCTGGGTTCAATTCTCAGCACCACAAAAAAAAAAGTGTGTGTATATATGTGTGTGTGTGTATATATGTGTGTGTGTGTGTGTGTGTGTGTGTGTGTGTATATATATATATAAATAAAATAAAAATCACATAAAAACACATACAATAAAATTAGTGCTTACATTTGAATGGAAATGTTTCATTCAGAAAAGTAAAATTTTTAAAAAATTGAAGAAAAGGTTGTTATATAAGGGTTAAGTCTTATTGGTTGATTGATTTTGTGGTGCTGGGGATTGAACCCAGGTCCTTGGGTATGCAGGACAAGCACACTACCAATTGAGCTATATCCCCAGCCTCAGGATCATGTTTTTTTAAGAGCCCATCCCTAGGTGCTCTAGGTGAACCTGGTCTAGAAAACAGCGGTCGAGGACAGAATCATTTGCCAACATCAGTTGATTCTTGCACAATGGAGAGTCAGTAAAATTCCAGAGTCTCTGCCTTAAACAAACATCGCACACACAGGATGTGCCGGATGCTGTGTTTGGTGACATGAAACAAAAATAAATCAGGCACGGCACTTGTCCTCGAGTGCCAGGCCCTGGTGGGTGAGACTTGGAGATTAGGAAATAATTGCCACACGATACGGAGCTATATGACAAGGTGCTTCAGAGTCACAAAGAGAAAGCAGTTGATCCTTGGAAGGGATGAGAAAGGCTTCAGAGAAGATGAAACTTTCGAGATGTGTCTTATTGGAGCTCCAGCGTGATGTGCTTCTCTGTGACCAGCTTTGTGTCAGCCTGTTCAGGCCACCATGAAACTTGCTGTTTGCTGCTCTGGAGGCTGGGAAGTCCAACATGTAGGTGCCAGCAGATTCCGTGTGTGGTGAGAGCCTGCTCCTCATAGAGGAGGCCCTTCGTGTGTCCTCTCACGGCAGAGGGCAAGAGGGCTCCTGCTGCCTCTTTTATAAGGGCACTAATCCCACTGCTGGGGGTGCAGCCCTCATGACCTAATCACCCCGACAGGCCTCACCCCTCAGGACAGCCAGAGGGTTCCTGAGAAAACCAGCTGTGCCGGGTGGACTCAGCCAGTGGCAGGCAGGACGGGCGGACTGCCTCACACAGACAAAGCCAGTGACAGATGGGGGAGGAAGGTCAGATGTGGGAGACATTGTCACACATGAGCTTTACCTACAGAAATGCAGAGGCCATGTGCTTTGGGGACCAGCAGTGCCACAAAAATCAGGAGAACCCTTAGGTGTCCTGTGGTACTGGACAACCCAAGTGGGGATTTTAGGAGTCTCACACACATGGGCAGGCCTGGCATCATGGTGCACACCTGTGCACACACAGGCTGAGGCAGGAGGATCACAAGTTCCAAGCCAGCCTTAGCAACTTGGTGAGGCCCTAAGCAACCTAGGGAGACCCTTTCTCAAAATAAAAAGGTCTGGGAGTGTGGCTCAGTGGTTAAGTGCCTCTGGGTTCAATCCCAGATACCAAAAAAAAAAAAAAAAAGTGGCTAGTCTCTGCCCACAAATACTTTCTGAATTCTGAAGTTGGAATTCTGAGAGCTGCTACAGCCTAGGAACCCAGGATTCCCCTACACCTGCTGCTGGAGGAGAGAGAGGCTGGCACTTAGGAGAGATGCGAGCAGGATTAGAAGGGCCTCTGGGGCCAAAATTCAAATCTGTGTGAGGTGAGAAGCTAAAATCCTAACCTGAAAACCACCAGATCAGAACAGAATCTCTTAGAGTCTTTCAGGGCCAAGGAACAAACACCTGTTTGGTTCTCACCTGGAAACCCTGGAGGGGCACATCTTAAGAACATATATATTTTTAAAAGTAGAGAAAAAGGTAGACGAATAGATACAAGAATAGAGAATGTCACCAGACATTTGGAGTAGGTTTTTATAAAAAGATGAATCAGCCAAGCAAGATGGCATCTCCCTGTAAGCCCAGTTACTCAGGCAGGATAGCAAGTTCAAGGCCACCCTGGGCAATTTGGTGACACCCTGTCTCCAAATTAAACAAATAAATAAATAGGACTGGGGCATAGCTCCGTGATAGAACACTCGCTTAGAATGTGCAAGGCCCTGGATTTGATCCTTAGTACCTGGAGTAAGAGGAGGAGGAGGAGGAGGAGGAGGAGGAGGAGGAGGAGGAGGGGGGGGGGATGGGAGGGGAAGAGGAAGGAAGGGAGGAGGCCAGGGGAGGAGGTGAGGGGAGGAGGTGAGGGAAGAAAAAGGAAGAAGGATGAAGAACAAACATCATCAAATAGACATTCTAGAACTAAAAATTACCATAACTAAAAGTAAGAACTCAGTGAATGGATTTAATGGCAGATTATGGATCGAGTTTACTAAAAAAACAGGTCATCAGAAACAAGGAAGACAAATCAGGCAGCGGGGGCGGTGGGGGGTCCTTGGTCATCTACCCAGCTTCTCTCCTTTTGGTCAGTGGAGGCTCAGCCCTCTGTGGCCTGGCATGGTCTATCCAGAAGCTGAACTCGGCTCCATAACTTGGGCTGGGCCCTGGCTAACCTACAGCCCACCTTGTCTCCCACACAACGGACACACACACTCTGCTCTGTTCCTTCACTGCAGCTTTCTTCATTAAACTCTTTGCCCCTGTGAATACTGATGGTGAGCCCTGGTCATCAAGTGTTTGCCACACCCCTCAGAGTAGCTGTATCCTAGGAATCTGTGCCCCAGTGGGGGTCAGCCATTCCAGGGCTGATCCCTGTGTCTGGCTGCACAGCCATGGGATTGGAAAGCCTCTGATGTCTCCAACACTCCAGGTTCACTCTGAAGGGAGACGTTCAGCTTTAGAAATGGGATAAAAGACCCTGTGTGGCGGCACATGCCTATAATCCCATCCTCTTGGGAGGCTGAGGCAGGAGGATTGCTAGATCGAGGCCTGCATGGGCAATTTAGACAGAACTTATCTCAAAATAAGGTATAAAAAGGGCTGAGGGTGTAGCTCAATGGTAGAGATCTTCTCTCGAATGCGAGAAAACCTGGTTCAATCCTTACTACTGTGAAAATGGTGGGCTGTGGGCAGGGCTGTTAAGAAACGATTAAACCAAAGATTGCTTTGAAAATATTTAAGCAAAGAGTCATAGTTCCAATTCTGACCTTCCTATGTCTCAAAAGAATGAAAAAAGTAAAAAAAAAAATTTTTTTTAAATCTAAATTTCTGCATTTTTAAAAAGAAAACCAAGAGACCTGTAACCAGGCTCACAGTTTCACATGGTGACATCCAGGAGTAGCTCCCATCTATCCTGCAGGGGGAAGGAGGGCCAGGTGAGGCACCCCCGACTGAATGGCAGGAGGTGTTGGCTTTCAGGGTCATGCAGGTGGAGTGTCAGCCTTTGTGCTCCCAGAGTGTGAATGTCACCCCAGGTGTCCCCCTCTGGTCCCCGTGCCTGCCTGTCCCCGTGGGTACAGAGGGGCCTGGAGAAGTAACTTAAATTCCTAAGAGCAGAAGCCAACCAGCAGCCGGTCACCCCAACACTTGCCTCCCCGGTCACCACAGCAGGTACAACAGTTCAGATGAGCTCATTCTGGAAACTCTCGCTGCTTTCTTTAGCAGCTGTTTCAATGGAGCATTTATAGTAATTAAAAACAGCTCCATTATCTAGGGGGGAAAGCAAATGTGTGCCACTTCACCGTGTTCCACGACCTCACACAGCTCAGCCCAGCCTCAGCCAGGCAAGCCGTTGCTAGGAGACCAGCGGCCAACCTCAAGAGGTGGGGGTTTCCTCCTCCTCTCTCTCAAGTTCTCTGCCCAAGCCTGGCCCAGGCCAGCCTGCCACCCATTGAGGAGAAAGAAAATGGAAAGTACCCCCCTCCACTCTGCAACTTCAAAGGAGCCTTGGTAGGTGTTATTCAAGAAATAGCAGAACCGTTTTTGAACCCATAATAACATCTGGTTCCCCACATTTTAACTGGCTTCTTCAGCATGCCAGGCTCGAGGGACTGGCATGGAAACCCCTGTGAAGTTGTGAGGGCTCTTTTTTTTTTTTTTTCTTTTTCTTTTCATGTTCCTTCTCCCAGAAATGTGCAGGTGATGGGTTTGGACCCCAGACAGAAACCTGAAAAACCAAAGAACCAGGACATTCTTCGACACTGAATGGGCAAGGTAAAGACTTGGTCAATGAGCGTGGATCTCTGAGAAGACACAGGGATCCAATCCAATGATAAAAGTCCTAAACTCTTCACAAAGGAGAGACGTTAACAGAGACGTCATGTCAAAAAACTTCTCGTTTTTTTTTTTTTCTGCTAGTTCAACAGTTATATAATTTCCATCTAGTGGCAGGAGGTTGAGAAGCTGAAATCAGTCTAGGTCCCCAGAGGCCCCTTGGCAAGGCAGGAGTCTGCCCGCTTCCTGGGCTGGGATCCTGTGATCTCTTTTGGCATTTTCTGGAGTTTCCTGCCTGGGACATGCCAACCCTGGTATGATCCTGGGACCTTCATGCTTGAATCATCTGGTAGGGTTGGTGGCCTAAAAAAGACTGAAATATATCCTATCTAACCATTTTCATGGAAAAAAAAATCTTGAAATCAGTTTCTGAAATTGAGATTTTTTTTTAAAGTACTTAAAACAAAAATAGTATTGTTCACAATATTGGTAAAACCAACTGAAACATTAATTTCAACTTCTTGGGGTTTTTTTCTGCTTGTTCAACAGTTATATATAGTAAGTATTAGGTTTTCAGTAAGAGTCTTGTCCCTAGTGTGATCCGGCTGATTTGGGTATATGCATTATTCATTTTCTCATGGTATTACTCACAAGCTAACAATTTTGAGTTTTCCATTATAGAGAAGGATTATTTCTTCAGTTTTTATCCGGATGATGTACTTCAACCACCTGGCATCAAATTTCAAAATCTCTTCTAATAAACTTTAAAATAATCCATGTTTTCTGCAAATACTGTGCCATTCTTACCATCAAAAACAACCTCACACCTGGCTAAATAGTAACACATGTTATTATTTCAGACCTTCTCATCTATTTCCTCGTCTTTATTGGACACCCTGCCTGTGGGCTGTTTGTGTCTCCCTTTGCCACTTTAGTAGCGGCATGAGTGCTTAATTTTGGGGAGGTAGCATACTGGGGATGGAACCCAAGGGTGCTTAACTGTTGATCCACATCCTCACCCTGTCTTACAGTTTTTATTTTAAGACAGGGTCTTGCTAAATTACCTAGGGCCTCACTAAGTTGCTGAGGCTGGCCTCAAACTTGAGATCTTCCTGCCTCGGTCTCCGAAGTGGCTAGGATCACAGTTATACACCACCATGCCCAGCATGAGTGTTTTTTCATATGCAAACCCACATGCTTTTAGTGTGTCCACTATTAAAAACATATGCAGTTCATTTCTCCGAAGATTTTTTCTTTTTTCTTTTTTTCTTGTTGGGGGTCCAATGCTCTGCTTTCTATTTTTATCATCATCTTGAATTATTCTCATATGATCAAGGATCTGATAATAAATAAATATAATTGTATGCCAAGTGCAAACTTTAATACTTATCAAAAATATAAAGTAGTAAAATGTATAAATTAAAATATTGAAATAGATCATTTTCAAAAGTTATTTTTGTCTACAATAGCCACTATTTAAAAAAAAATTTTTGTAGTTGTAGATGGACAGAATGCCTTTATTATATTTGTTTATTTTTTTAATTTTTTTTTAAAGAGAGAATTTTTTTTAATATTTATTTTTTCAGTTCTTGGTGGACACAACATCTTTGTTGGTATGTGGTGCTGAGGATCGAACCTGGGCCGCACGCATGCCAGGTGAGCACGCTACCACCTGAGCCACATCCCCAACCCAAATATTTGTTTATTTTTAAGTGATGCTGAGGAGCTAACCCACTGCCTTACGCATGCTAGACAAGTGCTCTGCCACTGAGCTACAGTCCCGGCCCAACATTATTCATATTATTTCTTTAAGTTAAGAGATAAAATTTGCCAGGTGTGGACATGCACACCTATAATCCCAGCAGCTGGGGAGCTGAAGTAGGAGGAGCATAAGTTCAAGGTCAGCCTCAGCAACTTAGAAAGGCTCCAGGTAACTTAGCAAGACCCTGTCTCACAATAAAAAATAAAAAGGGGTAGGGATGTTGCTCAGTGGTTAAGTGCCTTGAGTTCAATCCCCACTACAAAATAGAAAGAAAATTTAAATATAATAATTAAATTAGAACGTGTGTGTGTGTGTGTGTGTGTGAGAGAGAGAGAGAGAGAGAGAGAGAGAGAGAGAGAGAGATAGATAGATGCTGGGTATTGAACCCAAGGTCTCATGCAGCTAGGCAAGAGTTTTCCACTGAGCCACGTCCCCAGCTCTAAGACTATTTTTTAAAAGCTGATGTTTTTAAAGTTTTAAAATTTTGATCAAAATTTTTAAAAACATTTTTATACATAGTATTAAAATTCTTAGGTTATTTACAATATATTTGCCAATGTAATGAAGCAATATCTCATATTGATACCTGTAGAGCTTTATCTATACACATTTAATGTGAATTGTTTAACACTGCAAAATGTTCCTTTTTTAACCAACTTTTTTGCTGCCGTGACTGAAAGACCTGACCAGAAAAATTTTAGAGAGGAAAGAATTTACTTGGGCCCGGTGCAGTGGCACATGCCTGTAATCCCAGTGGCTCGGGGAGGCTGAGGCAGGAGGATCATGAGTTCAAAGCCAACCTCAGCAATGATGAGGCATTAAGCAGCGCAGTGAGACCCTGTCTCTAAATAAAATACAAAATAGGGCTGGGGAAGTGGCTCAGTGGTTGAGTGCCCCTGAGTTCAATCCCTGTTGCCTCCCACAAAAAAAAAAAAAAAAGTTTCTTTGGGGGCTCACAGTTTCTTCGGTCTCAGTCCATAGGCAGCTGGCTCCATTCCTCGGGGCTGGAGGTGAGGCTGAAAATCATGGCGGAAGAGTGTGGCTCACCTGATGATCAAGCCGCAGAGAGAGACTCCACTTGCCAGATACAAATATATACCCCAAAGCCACACCCCCAAAGACCCACCTCCTCCAGCCACACCCACCTGTTTTCAGTCACACTCAATTAATTCCATCTGATGATTAATTCACTGATTGGGTTAAGACTCTTATAACCTAATCATTTTCCTCTAAACCTTCTTGCATTGTCACACACATGAGCATTTGGGGGACACCTCACATCCAAACCGTAACAGTCCCTCAGCCACCACCCAGCACCTGTGCAAATATCAAAGAACTGACACCTGGAGTCAGAAAGAAGGAAGCTCAGAACACCAGGAAGCAGCCCTTGTTATGCACAAACCATCGATTTGATGCTAAGAGGCCTATTTAACAATTTGTCTTTCCTCCTTTGAGCTGGAGGATCCTTGGTACATTTCAGAACTGTCCCTTAACACCTCTGTGAAGCCACTGTCCCTGTTGCCTTGTGCTGTGAAGACACAGAACCTAAGGAGAGGCTTTTCCCGGAGGCCGGAACAGTTAACAAGGAAAGCACCTGTTCAGGGTTACAGGTGCCCCTGAGCTGGCACTGGAGGTCATGGCCTGGCTGTCAGAGGCACCGGAGGTCCTCTCACATTGTGCACATGTAGGCGATCTGCAAGCCCTGGAAAGCACAGTGCCCCTCCTGCCCAGGTGCCAGTGGCTCTTTGAATGAAGGGCCCATCTTCTTGTGAGCCTGCCTGGGCTGTGCTTGGCTTGGAGAAGCAGGAAGACCAGCATGAGATTTGAGAACTTCCCCAGGCTCAGGAAGGGGACAGGTATTGCCAGGTTCTGCACAGTGTCTCCGGGATATAGCAGGACCTCATGGGTGAGTGTCCCTAAGACACAGCTAGAGAGGCTGGGCCCCAGTCTGGGCTTAGCCAACACCTTTTGATTTGCTCCAGTCCTCTGAGGCTGTTTCCTGAAAGTCCCTCTTCATCCCTCCCCACAGGCACCCAGAAAAGCCCTTGGAAGAAATTGTGCTGGGGAGGTGAGGGTCATCTGGTCAATAAATGTTTACCCCCAGCCCCACACATGAGTACAGGGCTGCGGATCCTGCTCAATTCCAAATAGAGGCTATCACAACGTCAGGAAAGCCCCAGGTTCTGAGCCACATCTTACCTTCAGAATTTGTCCAGGCAAATCTGCACAATCAGCTCTCCTCACCTGGGAGCAAGTCAAGAAGCAGACAGCAGAGGGCGCCAGAAGCCTGCAGTTGGAGCTCAGGCTGGGCCTGAGGGGCTGTAACTGTTCCAGGGACTTGTTGGCTCTTCTGGGTGGAAACTGGGCTCACAGAAAATGCAGATTTATTTATGTGAGCACTTCCCAAGGGACTCTGTTTATTTGGACCCCTCTGTGATTTTCTTTTGGGCCCTTGGTGACTCTCAGATGTCAGTTGCTTGTTTTTCCCAGTAAGCAGGTGGAAATCCAGTTTTTATCCATCAAAGCCCACTTTTTCTTTTCAGAGACTTAGAGCATAATATCCTTTCTTAGTCTTGTGCAGTGCACAGTCTCCTCTCTGCAAACATTTAACTGCATGCTTCTTCCCTCATCCCTCTTCACGGTTAATCTGTGGTCATGCAGGAAAGAGAGGGACTCTTTCTCCAGAGTTCTGAGTGAATCATTTCTAAGAAGTACCTTTGGGTCCTGAAGCTGATTAACTCCTTATCCAACTAACTGATTTTTTTAAAAAAGATTGTGTGGCCAGACGTGGTGGCACACGCCTATAATCCCAGGGGCTCAGGAGGCTGTGGCAGGAGAATCAAAAATTCAAAGCCAGCCTCGGCAACTTAGCAAGGTGCTAAGCATCTCAGAGAGATCCTGTCTCAAAATGTAAAAAAGTACATATATAAAGGCATGAATTGGCATGAGCATACTCTATATACAAAGATATAAAAAAATTGTACTCTATATGTGTAATAAGAACTGTAATGCATTCTGCTGTCGTGTATTTTTATTTTTTTAAAGAGAGAATTTTTAATATTTATTTTTTAGTTTTTGGCGGACACAACATCTTTGTTGGTATGTGGTGCTGAGGATCGAACCCGGGCCGCACGCATGCCAGGCAAGTGCGCTACCGTTTGAGCCACATCCCCAGCCCCTGTCATGTATTTTTAAAAAAATAAAATCAATAAAAATTTTTAAAAAATGGCTGGGGATGTGACTCAGTGGTTAAGTGCCCCTGGGTTCAATTCTGATACGACGACTATTACTAATAATAAAATAAAAAATATATTGTGTAAAGCCTTGAGTTTGATCTTCAGCATCAAATAATAATAATAATAATAATGATAATAATAATAATTAATTGAAAATCGATTCTTACAGTGAGGCTCCCCTATACAGTGTGCTGCAGGGGTATTTCCAAAGAGGTGCTGAGCCCAAGTAGAACAACAAACCAAAACCTGGGTGAAATGACTCTTGAGCAAAATGTGAAGAGAAGCAGGGGGTGAGAGGTGGCCTCCCTCCATGCCCACGCTCCCTAGAACACCTGTGGGGACCCCAGGCTGGGCTTTCTTGCTCGTGTGCCAGGGGTGGAGTTCTTTGCTCTGACTTGTGTCTCCATCTCCGGTGGCTTTTGGGGCAGGTGGGAGGCGTTTCTCGCCATCAGCACCAACAGTCCCTCCACCTGGGACTTTCAGAGGTGCTGCCCCTCTCCCTCTCACATCCTTCACTGGGGTTTTCTGGTGACGTTTCAAGGTCCCTGGGTCCCCGGCACACTCAACCCCTCCACAGAACTCCAGGTTTCAGTCCCACAACTCTCAACGGATGCCAGGAGATCCCACAGGAAGCCCTGGGGCAGCTTCATGAATCCCACCTGATGCCATCATCTCTGCCTTGCCCCACACAACAGAAAACCTGGGAGGCAGCGGGGACGGGAGGAGAAGGGTGAGCAGGAGGCCTTGGGTTGAGTGTGCAGGGGAGTGAGTTGAGAGTGGGTTGAGAGCTGGATTCAAAAGGTTAGGGTTAGGGTTAGGGTTAGGGTTAGGAGCCCTGTTTGAAAACAATGATTCGGAATCACACCTGCATGGTCAGGTTTGGTGGCAACAGGTCCTGCAATGCCAGCCAGGCAGCCTCCAGGGCTACCTTCCCCTGAGGCATACAAATCCCCTTGAGTACAGCACACAGAGCTCTTGTGCTAAATGACCAATCAGCATCGTTAAAACTATTCGGAGGATGGAAACAATCAGCCAAATGGAAAAAGATGATATTTACTTGAGACAGGTCTTCTTCCAATTTCCATTTTGAATAGAAAGGAAAACAAACCCCACTTGGGGAATGTCCAGGAAGCTGGGTACCTCGGAGCTCAGGCTGGAACAATATAGCAACCTTCGGCTGCCTGGTCAGGAGTACCAGATCCTGAACTGAAACAGTGATTCTCAGGCCTGGAACACGGGGTTCATTTCTGCCTAGCACCCTTCCTAAGGAAGCCAGAATGGTTAGGAGACAGAGGCTCAGCAGGTTAGCACAAGCTTAGTTAGGGAGAAAAGATTGGAATATGGAGAAAATAAGTCAGCCACCTCCAAAGAGTTGGGGGGCTACCTCTGGAAAGAGGGGTGAGGCTTTTCTTTGGGGTTTCTGAGGGTTGGATCAGGTCCAGCAGAGTGGGAGACTCATAGGGGCAGAGTGTTGGAATCCAACAGACCTGGGTGCAAATCCAGCTGGGTGAGCTGGCAATCCCCTTAGCCCTTCTGATGCTGGGACAACTGAGCCCCCAGAGTCACCCCAGGGCAGGATAACACAGTATTCTTAGCAAAATGCCAGCAGCATCGCAAGTCCTTAACAAAGTGCCCCATTATTTCTAGGCGCGAGATACTGGGAGGCCGATCTGCGGTAGCGTAAGACTTGCTACCACTCAGAGTTACCCTACAGCAGAGCACGTTTTTGACAGATGACGAGTATTTGGTGGATTTCATACTGAAAACAATGCTTTTGTGTGCTTGCTGTCTAGCTAGACTGATTGCAGAGGTTTCTCTTTGCCTCCAGGGAGAAGTTAAAGTCATGCTCTTCGCCTCTGCCAGCCCCTGCAGGCTGCAGACCCTTCCCACCACTACCCACACATAGCCAGGCAAAGTGGAGGGGCGGGGGCTACAGCTGTCCCTTCTACCCCAGACGGTGGCTAATGTCACCCCATAAAGTGAGACTCAGCCTCCAGACAGCAATGCAGAAGCTGTGGGGGCAGAGGGTGGCCGGATGTGGCCAGCAGCTGACAGCCACTGGAGTAGCAGGCCTGTGGAGGTGTCCCTCCGCCTTCGAGCCTCATCTTTCTTAGGGGGCCGTGGTGGCACAGAGATGCTCACTGTGGTCTGTGACTCACTGTGGTAATTCTACCTCCAGCGGAGGGCCTTTCTAGCTCCCACTTCCTGCTGGCCCTGGCGGCCAGTTCTCTGGCAAGCAAGAGGAGTGCCAGGCTGCCGGGGTACAGGAGGTGCCGGGTCTCCCCGGTGGCGCACGCACCGGGCACCGGGTGCAGATGGCAGGTTGCCTCCAGTACCTCCAGGCGGCAGGCAGAGGATGTCATGGCCCTGCAAACTTGAATTCTGGCGCATGCTTCCCTAGCAACAGAAGTGTGGCTGTGATTGGTGCTGCAGGGGAGGCAGCTCCAGAACATTCCTTTGCAGCTTTGGGGGCTGACTCTCAACTTCCCCATGCCTTGCTGGCTGAGGCTTCCTGGTACCACCTCCCCCTGGCTGCCTCCTTCCCCGTCCCTACAGCAAGCCCTGAGGTGGTCTTCCGCAGGCCATAAGGGCTCCCCCCAAGTCACCCCAAACCTTGTATCCTGGGAATGCATGCGTGAGGGTGTGGAGCCGGCTCTTTCTCAGGTCCTCGCCTTGGCAGGGCTGGCAGGGCCTGGAGGTCCTATCCTCTTGGGACCTGCAGATGTTCCACCTCAGCCACTGGACTTCTGGGTTGAGATCTGAGTTTTAGTGGGAGGGGCTGGAGGATAGATGGATGTCCTCTTGCTCTGCCAGTGTCCTCTGATGGCAACCCAAGGCACTGAGACCAAGCTGATGAGAAAAACAGAAGGGCAATGTGAGTCACTCCATGAGCCACAGCCGCTTGGTCCTCAGGTGGGGGACAGGCCGGAGGAGTGGGCCTCCCTGCCCAGCACTGATGTTCAAAAGGGCCTGCCTTTGCCCCTGCGACCACTTGAGTAATGGGTGACTGCTCTCAGGTGGAATGAGTGTTTTGCTGCTTTTTTATGGCTCAGGCTGAAACTTCCGGCATTCTCACCCTGTTTAGCAGTGTGTGAGTAGGGTGTGGGCTCATCTCAGGGGGCCTGAGGAGAAAGTCCAGCTGTCACAAAGTAAATGTGGTACAGTTTCCATGACAGTCCTCCTTCTGAGGGAGGGGGGTCCATTCCTGGCCCTGGGCTTGACATTTCTGGACCCAGTTCTCAAGAAGACTGGTTCCTTTCTCTGTGGTCTACAGGAGCCCTGAGCACCATGATTAAAGACAACCCTGCTAGAAAGAGCACATGGAGAGGTTTAGATGCTGCACCCAGACAGGGGAACCCAGCAGAACCCAGCCATCCACTGTCCCCACCAGTGTGCTAGGGATGCGAGTGAAGCCGTCTTACTCTGCAAACCAGCTCAGCTGCACACTCCCAAGTGACCCAGGGGAGGACGAAGAGTCACCAGCAGAGCCCTGCCTATGTTCTTGACCAGCAAATTGATATGTAACAAGGTGGTTGTTGTTTTAAGCAACTATGGAGTAGTCTAAGTGGCCCTAGATACCTAGACCACTGGCCCAGGGAGGTGTTCTGCTGGAAGCGCTGGTTCCCAGGTGCCCTTCTGTGGAGCCTTGGCTGCAGGCCGGTGGGAGCATTAGGGCTGACACTGTGGTCTACACTTGGGAGCTGGGCTTGTGTTGTTCCCCTGGGTCTGTTGCGTCTGAAAGCAGTCTGCAAGCCCCTTGGACATGGTTTCCCAACAGATGGGCTCAGAAGTATAAGCTGGAAATCTCTTCTCTATCATCTTTAAATTGCTGAAAACAGGGACCAACTCTGAAATCCATGGCTCTGACTGCCCACGGAGAGGGATGTGGCACTAGGAGCAGGGTATTACAGCAATGTGGAACTGGATCCACAAGGACACCTCTGTGGTATGTGACAGTGAATGTTGAAGCACGTCAAGCCCCTCTCCTCTGTGGGACCCCCCAGAAGAGGCGATTCCTCCTGGCATTTCAGTTGTTCCTCCTGTCCCCTGACCCCCACCCTGCTCACCACCTACTGCAGATGGTACTCTCTGGGTTCCTTGGGTCAGGCTCTGTGCAACCCAGCCACGTGGGGACCAATGAGATAGAGAACATAATTAAACGTTGGCTCTGCAGTAAAGCTCTACCCTTTGGGGTTTGAACCTCAGTTTTATCCTGCACCCGCCATCTTGCTGCAAACAGATTGCCTGACCTCTGGGCCTCAGTTTCTGTAAAACGGAGACATCTATAGAGACCACCTCAAGGGAATATTGCAGGGACTTGAGAGGTACCACACATTAAGCAATTGCATCCTTAATACATGCTACCTATGATTATATTCTGACAGGGGAGGGCCTGGAAACCATGACACCTGGGAAGGAGTGGGAGAACAGAAAATTTTTGTCCTGGGGAAGAAATAATAACTTCGGAAAGATCTGACATTTTCCAACATATTCATGGTTTTTACCTGGAAAGGCAAATTTAAGATTTGTTTGTATAATTTGAAGTGATAGGACTGGACGTAGATGCAAAAATGAAAGGGAAGCAGATTTTCTCTGAATAAAAGGAGGAATGTAAAATCAGGTGCACTGGTGCATGCCAATAATCCCAGCAACTCAGGAAGCTGAGACAGGAGGATTGTGAGTAAAAAGGCAGCCTCAGAAAAGGGAGGCCCTAAGCAACTCAGTGAGACCCTGTCTCTAAATAAAATACAAATAGGGCTGGGGGTGTGGCTCAGTGGTGGAGTGTCCCTGGGTTCTACTCCCCCACCTTCCAAAAAAAAAAAAAAAAAAAAAAAGGGCAGGGGATGTAAAGGAGAAGCAGAAAGGTAAAATTCAGAAGCCCAGGAACTGGCCAGCTGATGCGCCCAAGCCCAGGTAGCTGGACAAGGCCGGACAGCGAAAGGGAGACAGGGTCGTGTGACTCAATGGTTCCTGTTGATTCCCATTCCGTGATTCACGACTCCAAATTTATCTAAAGAGAGCATGGGTCCACTCAAGAAAGGGGAGGAATGATGTCATTGCCAAGTGGCTCCCTGGCTGGTGTCTGAATTCAAGCTTGGGTGGGTGACGACCCAATCACCATCAATCTGCAAACAAAATCAATTACCGTAGCTGGCATCCGCCCATCCCAGTTTTGCTGGTAGGGCCACACAAATGAATGCTGGTTCTCTTTCACACCACTGCCAAGTACTTTGAGACAACAGGAACTCCACCCCATACCTCACCCTGAGCTCCCTGTGCAGCTCCTGTCTTGTGCCAGGCTGGATGGCATTTGTGGTGCATGTTTTACTGGAAGAGCCTTGTTAATTTGAAATGCATCTTCATGGGGCTGAGTTTATCTCTGTATCACTGATGAACCCAGCCTAATTCCATCTTAAGATTGGGAGCCATCTTGTCACAAAGTCACAAAAAGTTCATTTCTGTTTTACTATAAAATACTAAGATTTCTATTTGGCCTGACTGTGTACTTTGATGATTTAAAAACTTGTTTGGAATTCTTGCCTGTGCTCTGAACTCACCCATGTGTCGCTCTCCTTGGCCAGATAACAACACTTCCTAAAATATTAGTGGCCCTTCTGGCTCTCTCTGCCCAGATAACAACACTCCCTAAAACGTCAGTGGCGCCTCATAAATTCTGATGTTGGAATCTCAAGTTACTCCCTACCTTGAAATGTTAAGCCCTGTAGATCATGCTTTTGTATCTGCCTTTGTATTACGCTTGCCAGAACCCTGTTAGCTATAAGTTCCTAAGACACCCCCTGCCCTTTATAACTTTTTGTGCTATACAAGCCTTTGTTCTCCTGAGAGTTGTTGCTGTCCTCTGGCCCTGCATTCTGGGCGAGGGAGTCGCTGGCCAGCTCTCTCGTGTACACAATATAAACTTGCTTTGATTTAAAATTGGAGTTGGTGGTTCTTTTCTTTGCATCGTGGCTCAACACAACCAAAGGAAGAATTTGCTAAGCACGTTCGTTGTCTATGATTGCAGAGCAGTGTTTTAGCTTCTTAGGAGAAATAAGTTTTCAAATGCCCTCAGTCCTTCAGAAAAATGACCAGATCAGTTACAAATCCATCTTTCCTCTTCACTAAGAGACTAAAAGGTCACCTCCAGGCAACTATTAGTGACTTCTAGTTGCTGTTTAAATAAACACCCTTGCTGGCAGGTGTGCTGATAACACCAAGGTCGCAGGTTTGTTCCCCGTACGGGCCACCAAATGCCGCAGTCTGGCTGGGCACAATTCAGGAGCCACTTGTCAAAAGAAACTAACTTTATTTTTAGAACCACACAGGCCAAATAAAACAGCTCCTCAGGAAAAACCCTCAGAGCCCAACTGCCACCACCCGCTTCCCACAAGCCTCTCTCACAACCACCAGCCTCTCCACCTCCCATAATCCTCCTGCTCTTGAGGCCGATTGGCTGGATCGCATGGGCGGAGCCAAAAAAGTCCCCCAATGAGCAGCTCCATGGTCTGAAAGGGCAGGGAAACAGCCCAGTGAGCTGAGGAGCCAATCAGCTAGGTATTGCTAGGGCCGCTGTGAGCCAATCATCAGCTGGCAGTCTGAAAGGGCGGGGAAACAGCTCAATGAGCATCTCCAATGAGCATCACCACAGAGGAGCCAATCAGCTAGATGTTGCTGGGGCCGCTGTGAGCCAATCATCAGCCGGCAGCTGGAAGTTTGCTGGCAGCTGGAAGTTTGCTGGGGCCCCTTCGGCTGTGGCTCTCAACACACCCTTAAATGTATTTCCTAAGAGCTTTTATTCCCAGGGACAGAGGGTAGGAAGGTGTGTGTGTGTTGATGAGTTTGTTGTAGGGAATGGTTAGGAGAAGGAAGTGGCTTCCTTGAGTTTGGTCAGGGAGATGGAGAACACCTACTCAACTGCCTACCAGGCAGGTCATCTAAGTGTGCCCAGTGGGCTGGGAGTACTTAGGGCAAAGGGGGCACTGGTAATGAGCTAGGGAATCTATACCCTCCCCAGCCATCTACTTTAAACAAAACTTTTTCCATATTTTTTTAATTGGTGTGTTACAGTTGTCCATAATGGTGGGATTTGTTACATATTTGTGCGTGCGCACAGAATAACAAAATAATTTGGCCTATGCCACTCCCCACTATTTCCCCTCTCCCCTCCCTCCTCCCTCCCCCAGTCCCTTTCTTCCACTGTAATGATCTTAGATTTTCACGAGATCCACCCCTGCCACCTTTCTTTTCCTTTCTAGCTTCTACATATGAGAGAAAAACACATGACCCTTGACCTTCTGATTTTGCCAGCCATCTACTTTGGCAAAAGGAGATGGATTTTATTGGCAGATAGCCATTTTGTGATGTTTTTCTTAATTGTTGAGTTATGAAATGCCTAAGAGGGGTGTGACTGGGTGAGCTCATTTGAGACTCAGGGAGATGCTAACAAGATCTGAAAGCTGAATGGGGAGATCAGCCCACTTAAAAGAACACAGCAAGCAGGTGTGGTGGCGCACATCTGTAATCCCAGCTCCTCGGGAGGCTGAAGTAGGAGAATCACAACATTTGAGGCCAGCCTTGGCAACTTAGTGAGACTCTGTCTCAAAAACTAGAAAGGATTGGCTGGGGACATCGTTCTGAGGTAGGGCAGTTCTTAGGCATGAAGTCCTTACGTTCAATCTCTAGTCCTGCAAAAACCCAAACAAAACTACACAACAACAACAACACAACAAGGTTTATTACCCACCTTATTGAAGGGTGGGTCTGTGCCTGGTGGAGGGGCTGGTTGAGGCAGAGAGCAATGTGCTCCTGTAGAGTGAGTAATGGGAGGAAATTTGAGGGGTGGGTGTTCTGAGGACAGAAGACAAGTGTGACTGAATGGGTCTAATGAGAGCGTAATGAGAAACAGGGAGGGTGAAAAAGCTCTCTTGGGTCTCAGGTGAGCTATTGAGATGCACTAATGCAAGGTGGAAGGTGCTTGATTTGAAAGGATGAAGGACCAGAAGGAAGGACATAATCTGACAATCAAAGGAGCCCAATGCAGAGAGGAGTGCGATCAAGAGGGCCAAGGGCATAATGAAAAAAATAAACCCCAGGCTATAACTAACTACCATCTTAGAAAAGACATTGGTGTCTTGAGTCTTTGAGCTGCAGCTTCCATAAAGGATACAAATGATAAAGCACCCGTTCTTCCTCTTCTCTCTGCTCAGTGGCAGAGAAAACGGACTACTGTGCAGTGTGAGCATTTAGGTGACCAACTCTTGACCTGGTGGACCATGTAGGAGGGTAGTTGTGAAAGATTCTGGAAAGCAGGTGGGCTCAATCTGGACTTCAGTGACTGAATTCAACACCCTGGTCTTGGAAACACCACCTTCTGTACCCACCTTCCCTCCATCATAGCCACTTGCTGAAGGCCTGGCTTAGGGACATTTTTGTGTGTGTGTGTGTTTTTTTAAGATAAACACAATACTTTTATTTTATTTACGTGGTGCTGAGAATCGAATCCAATACTTCACAGGTGCTAGGCAAGCACTCTACTGCTGAGCCACAACCCCAGCCCGACTCAGGGATCTTTAACTGTCACCTTAAGCCCTGCTTACTTCAGTGGCTCTGCTATCCAAACTACCAGTGTTCCAGTCACTAGGATCATCCCTTGCTGATCTAGTAATTGGCCTTATGTTATTAATGCTGGTGAAACAGTTGCAACCTCATCTAGGCAATAAGGCTTTCAAATTCTAGGCAAAGAGAGCTCTATCTGAATCACCATTTTAGTAAAAAGGGGAAAGTTTTAAAGACTCTGGAGCTTAGTTTAAGACTGTTTCCCCCTGCCAGGAAGCTCTGTAGTCAATGAACCTGTCAATAACGCTCAGGTATCTAGACTTGGGTAAGTGCCCTTGCACCTTGGTTTTTATTGAACGCTAATGCTGTGATTATCCTGTTAACCTATTCTCTAAACCCTGCTTCTAATGTGATCCCAAGATCACCTGGGAACACAGGTATGGAGTAGACGCCTAGTATTTAAATATTCTCCAAGTTCCCAAGTGACTTGTGTTTAACAAACTCCCCAGGTGGTTCTGATCCAAGCTCAAGTTTGGGAGTCACTGTTCTAAAATACACAGCAAAGAGTGAAAAGCTGAGATACTAAGCAGAGTGGACCAGCTCATTATGGTTCTTCTATCCCACTTGGCTACAAAGTCCCACATCAAGACTCTGTTCTGAAAAACAGTACAAAGCCTTATCGTATTGGATATGGAG
Organism: Spermophilus citellus; assembly: GCF_964194105.1. Classification (NCBI taxonomy): domain Eukaryota; kingdom Metazoa; phylum Chordata; class Mammalia; order Rodentia; family Sciuridae; genus Spermophilus; species Spermophilus citellus. The sequence goes on along the minus strand of NC_138185.1, from coordinate 196,868,658 downwards.
AACAAAGGAAGACATGACAATTTGAGTGTCTACAGTTTGGCAGTCACAGGCATCTCACGTACCATTTAATCTTTACAACAATGAGGCTGTCACTCTTTTACTACAGGAGGAAAGCTCAAGGATGCAGACTATGGGCATCTTCCCCCACGAACTCCCTACCGACGTGCCATGCCCTTCAGAAACAATCTCCAAAACCTCCAAACCATGTTATGAATCATGGTCTAAACAGACCTTTTTAGCTTGTCAATCAGAATCTTTTGGCATGCAACCTCATCCTAGTCTTCTATTTCTACAATTTGTAGAATTGTTGAACCAAATAAATGGAAGAAACTACTGTCAACTCTTGATTAGCTGCACCACTGAAGAGGAACAGTGACGTGGTGGACTTAAAGAAAAAATTGGCTGTTTGACTTTAGAATGTATTGATTTTTTTTAGTAGATTAACTTTTCTAATTATATTTTGCACAGTCTAATGTTAATAGGCATTTGTATTCCCTGAGCACACAATATTTGACATTGAGAGTTGGAAGATGCAGTAGGCAGTTCAAAAATGTGCTGGTCTGGGAGAATGACAATGTTGTTATGGAAAATCTACACATGGATAATGAAGAGGCTACTAATCATAAAGTGCTCTGCAAATCCTAAATCATAAACAGAAAATGCAAAATGGAAACTCTCTGTGGACATATGAACAGAGTAAAATTCTAAATTGGACAAACTTTTAAGAATCATCTTAGTGTTAATCAAACTTGATGAAAAACTTAGGATGCAAAGAGGGTCAATGAATTTTTCTTTCAGGGAAGAAAACCTTAAGCAATAACACCAAGCATTTTAAAAGAGTGTTTAAAATGAATTTTATTGTTTGAATTTTACAAGTAGTCTTTAGAGGCTTTAAACAAGAACTCTTGCAAAACTCTAATAAATAGCTTGCCCCAAGTCCCCAAAGGAAATGGAAAACAAAATGAAAACAAAACTCAGAAGGATAAGCAAGACTTCAGAATGCTTGGATGTTAGCAATATTTCTCATTTACAAAGAGATATCAGGCAATGTACAATCTCCTTTATACAAGTTAAAGAGAGAAAGAGACAACTGAAATCTTTACAAAGCACTCCGAAATCTTCCTATTTCCATAATAGAAATGTTACCAGGAAAAAAAAAAAGTCCCATGGAGAAACCACAATCATGAATGAAACTATAGCATAAAAATCTGGTAGTGGGTCTGGCGGGGAGAAAGAGAATCCATCCTGTTTCTTTCAGGGATGGAATAAGGAATGAGTTCATATCACTCAGGGCAGGGAACTTCCAAGCATATGCCACTAGACTGCTGAATGTCCCCTTAGGCCAGAGTCACCCCTAAAGGGGCAAGGGGTCAGTTTAGTGGCAATTATGAAGGCAAGAAACAAGGGGGTGTTCTCGGGTCAGTCAACACTGGTTGGCCTGTCTGTGTTCTGCAGCGGTGACTGCCCAGGGGCTCACAGCAGCCTGCACCACTAGACAGGAAAAAAAGCACATTAGGAATTTCTGCAGCAGAATCCTCTGGATGACCACAAAAAGATGCAGAAAATGCCGTGCTTAGATTTCACACTGGGACATGCAGATTTCAAAAGCCCATTCTATTACAGTCGGTGCTCCTAACAAGCAAGGATTAAAATTCATGATTTAACATTCACTGTTAGCTTTTCCTAATTACAAACACTGGTGAAGTCTTGCTTTGGAGAGGAAGATTTATTAATATAGTCATTTTTAGCAAGCTTAAAAATTTTTTTCTACATCTTTAGCTTTAAAAACCTCAAACAAAAACTATGTATATTTTTGACCAAAATGCATACAAGTATGGTTTTAGTTGGCAGAATTAGGAAACCAATGAATGTTTGGAGCCAGGGAACTATAGAGAGTTAATTCCAATTTAGTGGGACTTAAGCCAAACAAAAAAGAGCCCTAGCAGAATGGTGCACCCGAAACCATCTCCCTGGGAAAGAAAGAGCAGGAAGTGACATCACAATGAAGGATCACAGGGGTGGGCGCTGCAGGCCTGATGATGTCCCTCTCTGGTTTACTGACTTGCTGTATAAAATGACCCCAATTTGGCTGGTCTCTGAAAAGGACAAACAGCACCAGCTCACATACAAGTCCTTCAAGGGAGGGGGGGCCTTTACTCAAAGCTCCTCCCTCTCCAGGCATTTTTAGGAAAGAAGTTAAGGAAACACCCCTCCCCACTCCCCAAATAAACGAGTTAAAAAAACTTGGCTTTCTTAGGAACAATGACACTTGTTAGATTACAGGGAAAGCTTGGGTTACCTGAAATAGATAAGAAAGCTGATGGGAATAGAGGCAGATGGCCAGGAGGCACCCTGGTCCTAGGCCCAGTTTCTGTTTAAATACATAACAGATAAAGATATTGTGCAAAAAAATAAAGACATTCACATTTTAGCAGTTAAACTTTTATTTTACTTTTTAAAATTTTTATTTACTTATTTTTTTCTTTTCTACAAAAGGCAGATAATGATTGTTGATCTGCAAATGTTGTGTTGTGCACTCCTGAAGGGGGCGGGGGGGAGGCTGGGGAAGGTGCTGAGAATGCTCCTAAAGGCGTGAGAGAGGGGCTTCAGGGAACCCCCAGAGAGCACGCCCTGTGCCCTCCTCCTCTCCCGCAGCCGTCCCTAGCTCATGTCTATGGTGTTGAAGACCCACTCCGTGAACTTCTTCAGCTTGTCCGAGGCGTTCTGGGACTCCTCCTGCAGCCTCAGGTTGTCTTCCCGCAAGTGCTGCACTTCTGCCTGCAGGTGGGCTTTGTCCTCCTTTTCCTGGAGATGGAGCAAGTAGAGGAGAACTAGCAAGGGGGCCCTACCTGGCTTGGGCTGGGGAGGAGGAGCCAAGGGTCACTTTATCTACCCATTTCCATTCTTTATCCCACTAAACCCTGCATATATGGCCTCTGTCCTGGGGCTAAGCCATTCTATGCTCAGGGAAGAGAGCTTCCAGAGAGCTTCAAATCTACAGTATTAGCTTGGAATGGAAATATATTGATGTGTATTTAAGACTCTGTTAACAAGAACTAACCTGAATTTTAGGTCATTGTTTTTATGGCTGCTGTCTTGATCAAGTTTAAGACACCCAAGAAACAAAATGGCATTCAGTTCTCCTAGTGTGAAAGCCCTAATAACAAGGGCCACATGGGAGTCTGGACTGACACATCGCACAAGGGGTGGGAGGCCAGGAGAGGGCTGGTGGGGTGGGGAGCTGAAGTGCAAAGGCCTTCCTCCAAATGGGAACCACTTTTCTGATGTGTGATAGTGAAGGCCTTCTTGCAGAATGTCAGCAGGACCTGAGCTCAAAGATACCCCTCAGCGTGTGCACAGAAAACTGTGCACAGAAAACTGTGCAGTAACACCATTTTAAGGGCTCTCACAGTTCTAGGGCAGTTTGCTCCCACAGACAGGCAACTTGCTCTGAGAGTTATGTTTACCTTCTTCAGATCCTCACGAAGCATCTTCAGCATACCTTCCAACTGGTCCACTTTAGAAGCCAGGGTGGGAGAGGAATCCTTACTACTGGGAATGAGAAACAAAAGGCTGCATTGGCAGGAGCCTCCAAGGCTGGGTCTCCGACCAGCCCAAGGCTGAGAAGGCTGTATTCATTTGAAAAAATGGATTTCAAGTGAAATTACTCAACATGATAACCCAATGTGCAGTTTCACTTTAAAAAAAGAAAATGATGATCTTAACAAAAGGTGTCACAGGCTTGAAATACAGCTAATCAATAGCTTCCTTTGTTAAAGATGCTGCATCTACTGAAAAAAGAATGTGACAATAAGCGAAAAAGGTCTCTCTGGCAGCACAAGAGGTACTTAATGGCAGATCCACAGTCACATGGCATAGTGATTCCTGAGGGATCTCTTCTGGGGGCTCAGGGAAGAGATACTCCTGTGGGGGTGGAGTGGGGCTGACGCAGGACCTGTTTGGGGCCACTAGCACAGGACAGGTTGCTGGTTCCCCCAAAAATGGGCTGTAGTCACGAGCGTGGCTGCAGCTAAGTCATCGTGCCCATGTCTTAAACACTAATCTAAGCATCTTAAAATATTTGAAAAATAAGACTACATGTTTTAAAAGCTTGTCAAAGCTTAAAGTCTTACATTCTGTACCATTTTGATCACAGTTTTCTTACGTTCTATCTGAAGTGCTAGTAATATTGTGAGGGGCGGGTACTAACAGGTGCTGAAGGACAGAGGCCACCAGCCTGCCAGTGGGACTCCACAGCCAGGTATGCTCCCACCCAGGGCCAGGAACTCTATCAGCTTCCTGCCTCACCACCTCTACCTGAATCCAAGCTGCCGACAGCTTCCTGAACAAGTTCAGCTAAGTCACACGATCTCAGTCATACCACAGAGACTGCTGGAAAAACACACACCTCCTCTTTCCAGAGGCCAAGAGGGAAGAGATGGCGGCTCTGTATTTTCTCAATCATGGAATAAAAGGCATTCTTTACTTCAAAGTTCAAGCTTGCAATACCTCCCTAAAATGAACTGTCATTCTTTCTTCTCATTCTAAGTCTACAACAGCTCCAAAGAAAATCCAGAGTGGCATGGAGGATGAAAAGGCTGCTGGCCAATGAATGATGATGTCCTCCAGACTTCTAAGGCAGGACAACCAACTAAAGCTGACAACATATGGCTTTGAAAAGAAAAGCGGTTAGCAGTAATCCACAACATAATGTGGTACAACAGGCAGGCCAGTTTTGGGGCAGGTGGAAGGTCAAAGACATAGTAGGATAAGACACTGGCAGATGGGGAAAGAAATGTCCTCACAAAGCCACTGCAGGCTGTCTGTCAGGCTGATGAAACTCTCAGCAGCCTACCTGGACTTCTACAGATTCTTCAAAATGAGTAACATGTCTGTGAGTGCACTGGTAGCATTTAAAACATATAGAAATAGAATTACATTTGCATCTGTTTAGTCTATGAGAAACAAAGAGCCAATTCTTTACCCTCATCCTATGATTTGATAATTCCATTCTTTCTCAGGAAAACAGTTTTATACTTCTCTTTGTCAGAGACCTCATCCTAAGAAGGCACATTTTTGTCTTTCCTTTAACTCTACTTTTTAAAAAAATTTTGTAAGTTTTCAGTAGCTAAACTCACTGTCATTCAGCTCACTCCTGCTGTCCCAATAAGACTGAAAGTGGCATCTATCTGTCACACTCAGAACTAATGATCCATTGCTCTTACTACACTTTCTTGGCTAAGAGCCTGTCCTTGCAGTCTGTTCAGAGAGGTCCTCAAGCTGCGTCCCATAGGCCATCAGCAGGATCTGTATCAACCTTGCTTTTCCTGCTTCTTCCCACTTCTGACCCTGTTTTTTTTTTTTTTTAATAGATATCTGGATTCTTACTCATCCTCTACACAATCACCGTGCCATTTGAAAGTAAGAGGAAAACAGAAAATTCGATCTGCACACAGTTGAACAGAAGTTAATGTGCATGCTCTCGACACAGAGGAAACTCTGAACCTCTGTTGCTGCTTTTTTACTATCTTATTTTATACATGTCCTTAACTATCCTGGTGACCCTGCTTCCAAGCACAGGAGATGTAAGGCACACATGGGAAGCTGCTGAGATGGGCACACAGGCAATGTGGCAGTAATGGCAGTGGGGAAGACTACAGACCCAGACTCCAGGACCCCCAGCACAGGGCCCAGGACGTGCAGTGAAGGTGATCTCTCTCACCTGACCTGAAGGTGTGAACAAATGATGGCGAATGGAATACTTAATATTCATAATTATGACCTTAAGTTGGTTAAGAACAGTTAAACTGTGTCTGTACTGCTTAGTTATAAGTGTTCTAACTGTGGTAATGTGCTCCATTCAGCTAATCCAGGTGGCTTATGCCCGTCCTTTGCCACATCCGTCACTATCAGGGGGTGACACATAGTGCAGAGTGATTCCCTCGCCACTAGGCTACCAACCTGCTGTATGATTTCATCTGGGCCAGAGCCTGGTCATCGAGCTGGTCACTGTTGGATGCTGCACTCAAGGGCCGATGGTTTTCATCACTAGCAGCAAAAAATGAGGCTCTCTGGACTGAAAGGAGATAAGAAACCATTGAGCACTTTGGAACCACATGCCTGAGTCCTATGTGTAAAATGTCTGCAAATGGTCTATGAGGGCAATCAAGTTTAATCAATATATAGGACTGTATTTGAAATCTTATTTCTCAACCATTATAATGGAAAATATCACTGTTTTAGCTATAAGAGGATAGTAACATTATAACTTCTCTTTAAAAAGTACCTACTATGAATCAATTTCGAACGCCCACCTTTCCCTGCTCATCAAAGTGGCATTCTAGTAAATGCTTCCCTGGAAAGAGACCTTGCGCCAAATTTCCAGACCAAGGCTTTTTGTACCATTTAGTATGATATAAATGCATTAAAGTCCTAGATATAAACTTCTTGAAACTTCTTACGAGTATGTTTTCCACAAGATGCCTGGCCACTCTGGTGGCCTTTAGTCCATACCACTTGTGTTTCAAAATATCCCAACTTAAAATTTATATGAAGATAACCAATAATTGAAAAATCAGGTTAGTACTGGGGAATTTCCAGCAGCTAAATAATATGCAGGAGGCAGTGGGAGCAGCTATGGATCACTCCACAGTTGTTTGGCTTCTGATTCTAAGCCTTGTAAATTTCCACCCCAAATTGAAACCCGATGGAATAGGAACTTTAATCCTCCCAAATAAGAACAGTAAAAAAATCATCTGCTATCATAATTTTGTAAAGAATTATTTTAGCACCCCAAATTGTGGAGTGATATTCTTAGAATCAAATCACTCTTTATTCAAGAATGAACAGTAGACAGCCTTGGGCAGACACTTCGCTGCATTACTTTTTATTACGTTTTTTTCATTCCAGCAGACCAGTCCCAGTCTGAGGATCTGCATTTAAGAACCACCATCCTAAAGCAAGCACAGAGCCAGCAGGTTGGCAAAGGAACAATGCAGTACTCTGGACTTGGTGCGGTGAGTGAGAAGGGCAAAGGAAGCATCAGGACTTGATGGGGCTGGGCACGGCCAAGCAGGACACTCATTCTGATACACCCAACTGTGCAGTTTGCAGCGACATCTTTACAACATGATATAAAGACCCTCTGAATAAATATTCTTTCCAGTCAAGGGAGAGCTGGGATTCCTACCCTTTGCCCATCCTACATGTGGAGATGGCGAGACATCCATGTTATGAATTCCTTGTAGAGGAAACAGCAGGTTCCATCTGATTAATAAAGCATGTGCCCAGCTCAGGGTCTGGCCCTATAGGGTGTTCAAAAGCCATTAGCTCCCTGGACTGTGGTTGTGCCGGTGAGGTACATGTGCTGTCAGTGTATCCAAGGCAACGGGATAAACAGACTTGATCACAACTCTGAACACAGCAGCATGGCTCTCAGGGTCCCAGGTTGCCCTGCGTGTATCCCACTGCACTCACCCTCATAGGCTTTGGCAGCATCTACCAAGTTGGACCAGTCCAAATCTGCAGCAGTGTCAGGCAGGGGCATAAGGCCGGGGTCTGGCATAGGTTGCCTTCGGGTCTCCTGGATGTCAGTGAGAGAGCTGTCCGAGGCCGAGAACTCTCCTGCAAAAGGGGACAAGGATCAGAATAGTGCCTGTGTCCACAGGAGAACCACTCGTGAACTTACCCACTTTCCATTATCAAATAATTTGTAAGCCACTCATTACCAGAATCAATGCCAAATCTATCAGGCTGCTAGTGGCCACCCTAAACCTGGCCTAAAATAGGAATGAGTTTCTTCCAGTCTCTCTTCTTTCTCTTACTCTCTTTTTTGGTGGTTTTGGAGATGGAACCCTGGGCCTCTTACATGCAAGGCAAGTGTTCTACCACTGAGCTACATCCCCAGCATATTTATTTATTTATTTAAAATAAATGACAGTGAAATGCATTACAATTCTTATTACACATATACAGCACAATTTTTCATACCTCTGGTGTATATAAAGTATGTTCACACCAATTTGTGTCTTCATACATGTACTTTGGATAATGATGTCCATCACATTCCACTATCATTGCTAACCTCCTGCCCTCTTCCTTCCCCTCCCACCCCTCTGCCCTATCTAGAGTTAGTCTATTCCTCCCACGTCCCCCCTCCCAACCTAACTATGAGTCAGTCACCTTATATCAGAGAAAACATTTGGAATTTGTTTTTTTGAGATTGGCTAACTTCACTGAGCATTATCTTCTCCAACTCCTTCTATTTACCTGCAGATGCCCTGATTTTATTCTCTTTTATTCCCAGCCTTTTTATTTTTGAGGCAAGATCTTGGTAAATTGCCCAGGCTGGCCCCAAACTTTCAATCCTCTTGCTTCAGCCTCCCAAGTTGCTGGGATTACAAGGCATGTTCCACTGTACCTGCTCATTTATAAAATAATCTCCTACCATCGCTCTCTCAGCGTGAGTCATGGGAACACTAATTATGCGCTGAGGCAATAGGTCTGCTTTTGGGGCAGTTGTCTGTCCACATGGGGCTCAGGGTGGCTGTAGTGCTCAACTTTCCCTAATAGAGTCCTGGGATTCGAGCTGGGAAGAGCCTACTCAATGGAAAGCTGATTTTTGAAGCCAGCCCAGGAATGTCTATTCCTTTCAGAGGAGACAATAGGGCATAGTTTTATCTGGACTAGAACCCAGTCTCTGGACTCACACTCAGTCACATCACAGAGATGTGAAGTCTTTTGCTAGAAAAACACCCAGCTCTCTTTTCCAGAGGCCAAGAGGGAAGAGATGGTGGCTCTGTATTTTCTCAGTCATGGAATAAAAGGCATTCTTAAGTTCAAAGTTCAAGCTTGTGATCCTGCCCTAAAATGAACTGTGTCATTCCTTCTTCTCATTCTAAGTCTACAACAGCTCCAAAGAAAATCCAGAGTGGCATGGAGCATGGCACCGGTGAGAGGCACATCCTTGGCCTGTATCTGCCCTGCATCCCAGGGATGGCCTACTGGATTCCACAGGTGGATGTGCAGGTGGTTTGAGAAGAAAAATCAGACAGTGAGTGTGTGAGGGAACTTGTAGGGAACCAACCCAGGAAGGGGTTGAAATTGCCCTTTTTCCAAGGACACAGGTCACCCCAACCCATGAGCAGTTCCTTGGATCGGTTTTGGTTACAGCAGTCTAATATCCAGTTCTTTCTAAGGTGACAATTGGTCGAATACAAATATTAAACCATTGTCAACAACTGACACCTTAACAAATAACCTTCCTTCGCCCAGGTGGGGACGAAGGAGCACCACAAGCCCCTCTGTGAGAGCACCCTGCTGTTGCTCAAGTTCATGGAGGCGGACGGTACAAAGGGAGGACTGAGGGGACCAGAAAAGCATACCTCATGAAATATAAAGGCCCTCAACAGGTGGATGCTGTATTAGGAACACAGCAGAGTGTGTCCCTCAGAATGTTAGGTAACATTAAAGTCCATGCAAATTCAGAGTAAAAGTAAAACTCTCACATTAAAATCTACGTGATTCTAGAAATACCTGTTTACACAGGGTTAAAAAGTTCTACATATTATGCCAGCCTGGTAAGCCAGGGTATATTTAGTGCTTGTTTTCCCTTTCAAATTACATAAAGAACCTCTCTGAAGTGCAGCTGCTAGTTATTAATGTGCTTAAAATTAGCAAAATTATGAGTAAATGGAAGTCAACAAATACTGCAAGATATTAAATGCTCAGTTCTATTTAAACTTGCTCCCAACAAGGGTAAGTAGGTGGAACAGATGATTTTGTATGTCACTCACAACCCTTCTGCCCTTTTATCTCTGGGGCTCAAATTTCCATATGGGGTAAAAATTCAAGACAAAAATCCCTTCCCCACTTCCCAACACCTTTCAGTGGTAGTCACCAAATGAGTTAAGGCGGCAGGGATTAGCCCAACAAGAAATGCTCAGTGTAGGACATGATATCACAAAGCTGCCGCCTTTCACAGGAAAGCTAAAGGAGAAGGTGCTGCAGAGGGCAGCCTTTTCTCCCTCTTCCCATGGAGCCCATGGGCTCATTGAGCCTCTACAACCATGATGCCTCACTGGGCCATGACCACGTGCGTGGCTAGATTTCTGGGGCTGTGCTCCTTGAATGCCAACCTCTAGAAGGCAGGGCTAGCTCTGACATGCTCACACAGGCAGGACACAAGGAAGGGCTCTTTTTATTTTTGCAAAGGTCAGAAAAGAAGTGCAAAGAAACAAAAGAACAACTCCAGGTAGAAGGATACCACAGGAGTAATGGAATTCAGAAAAGAAATTCTCCCTTTCTGGCCCGACATGGGGAGAAGAGAAGAGACAAAGGTGAGGGGCATGTTAAGTTATTACCAAGAGCTTTATTTTAGACTCTGATGGTAGAAAAGTGATCATTACATGTTTGAGTTTGATTCACTGGGGGTAACTTCCTGGAGCAAAGAAAAAATAGAGAACTTGTATGGGGATGGGATGCAGGGGGAAGATGGCATGCTCCTACTGGGGGTGAGAGGGGAGAAGCTGGAATGGGCTGCTGAGCAGGACAGAGACACGGAGGAACATTTGGGTGCGAGAGCTCAAGAGCGATGCAGGGCAGGGTGAGGCTCAGTGGGACAGCGTTTGCCTGGCGTGTGTGAGACCCTGGGTTCCATCTCCAGCACCACCAAAAAGAAAAAGAAGGACTGGGGATGTGGCTCAAGCGGTAACGCGCTCGCCTGGCATGCGCGGGGCACTGGGTTCAATCCTCAGCACCACATAAAATAAAGATGTTGTGTCCACTGAAAAACTGAAAAATAAATATTAAAAATTTCTCTCTCTCTCTCTTTAAAAAAAAAGAAAGAAAAAGAAGTTAGGTCTGGCAAGAGATTTAGAAAATACAGCTGCAGAGAAGGAGAAGGAATGTGGGTTTGATGCACAAAGTGGTATAAAAGCTGCAGCAGAATTTGTAGAAGGAGAAAGGACAGAGGGGGCAGTGGTCACAGCAGTGTGTTTGACGCACCATCAGGAACACAGGTCCTATAATAGTGTCTGCGGGGCTGAGCAAGGGCTGTCAGGGGAAGAACAGGACTCTGGAGTGGACTTGGACTGAGAGAAGAGAGAGGAAAATACCAAATTTATATCTGAAGCCCCAGAATATGGCTCTTCCTAAAACTAGAATTTTGTTAGGTCACAGAACAGACACAGTATATGTGAAATAAAGGCAAGAACATGGAAGCAGCCATATTTATAAGCCTTTTCCTTAAATAATGGTTGTTAACAGCGTGAATGGACACATAAAGGTGTCAACAAACGGGGGACAATATCCATACAGCCTGGGGGAGACCCAAGACAACTACTCGACTCCTCTAGGTTCTCAGGGTAGCTGTGGGGGCAGGGAATACAGCTCTTAAGAAGAAACTGATCTAGTGTTAGCAAAATTTGCACAATCTAAACATCAGCTGTGCTGTTTGATAAGAATATAAATTCCCAGATTGTACCTTCAGACCTTAAATCCAGTGTCTTGGGCAAGGTCTAGGAGTCTGTTTTTAACAGGCATCCCAGGTGACTCTTGTGATCTGGGATTCCAGGAGTAGGGGTGAGTGTGGGAGGGTGCTGATAAACTGATGCACCCTGATGCAGGGTTTGCTCTCAGCAAAACAACTGGTGGCTCTGTCTGGGACCCTGGGTCATCCAGCTGAAGCTAGGGGAACACTTACCATGCAACGACTTCATTCCTAAGGTGTAGGAAGGCCTCCGCAGCGGGAGAGACTTGGGGAGAGAAGGGTACGTGCTGCTGAAGAGGACATCGTTGGGCAGGGCTTGGTCCAGAAGTGAAGCCCTGGAGGTGAAAAAGTGCTCCCTCTGGCCACTGTAAATGCTCTCGTCAGACAGAGTTCTGTGCAAAGCCCGCCTTGAGGTGGGAGTGCTGGGGAAAGGAGACTGAGGGGAGGACAGCGCGTGGAACTGTAAAACAGTGAATACAGGGAAGTCAGCGTCTGGCTCAGACACCAGAACCCCTCATTTATTCCTCTGTAAAAAGGAGTCCCCAGTCATTGATTTCCTAAAGCCCAGAAAGCTGCCACATCATATCAATACTCCATGTGTGATTCAGACCTGTGACTAACTGGATTAATCAACATGGTGTGGTGGTCAAGAACAAGACTTTAGGACCAGATGAATGCGAATCTTATTTGAGCCCTGTTTCTTTCACCAAATCATGGAATTTCCCTGAGCCCAATTCCTCATCTATAAAATGGCAGCACAACACCTGTTGGGATTGTCAAGTGCATTAGGTGGGGCCCTGAACTGATCACAATGGCACGTATCAGGCCTGTTATGGTCTCCTGTGGGCAGAGCCACCGTGCCAGGAAGAACAGCTTCAAAAGCTTGTCAAGTGATAGCTGGGCAACAAGAGTGTGTAACCATCCAAATTTTATTAACTGAGACCATCGGTGGGTCCTGATAAACACTAACTACCAAAAAGCTATACTAATTCAATCTCTCAAGCTAGACGGATTTCAGGAGGTTTGGAAATTAGTTTTTGAAGACATATTTCTATTAATAACAGAAGTTGGCTTTATAAATAACAAATATTTTTACATCAATGGCATAGTTCCAGGCAGGTGTGTCTCTTATGGATGCCTTTTGCCTTGTTGGCCAAATTTGATTTTACCTGAGATCTTTCCACAAATAGCTAAATTTTTGAGAATCCCTTTCATTGAGAAACACAGACACATTAAGAATGTTTAAATACTCAGTAACCTGAACGCAAATGGCGCATCTGGCCTGACAGTAACAAGTCATCCTCAACAGCTCCTCCTAGGACACTGTTCACCTTGACAGGGGAGCAAGGTGGAGTGAAGATGTGAGGAGGAGGGCCGAGTCACCTCTGGCAGAAAGCCACAATAGGACTTTCCATGACACTTTGACAGGGCAGAGAGAGGATGATTTAGTGACAGCTCCATTCAGGTGGCTGATGCTACAGACCCAGAAGTACAGAACGGACACTCAGGCTCCCTCGGGAGGTCTGGGGGCCTGGCACACTTCCACTCAACAAGCCAAGGGTTAATCAAGTCAGAGCTGCCCCCAGGGTGCTGTGCACAGCTGCTGCACAAATTATTAATCAAACACACTGCAAATAAGCTCAAGGTGTTACCAACTGGATAAAAATGGTGTTCATTTTTAAAAATTCAGGATGAGTTAAACCTACAGTGTGCAAAAGCTTGCCCAGAAAATCATGCTGCTGTGATGAATGCTTAGTGAGAAGAACTTGGTGTGGAGGCAATGATTTCCCTTCTCACATATGGGGACGAGCAGGCATTAGAGAGATGAATGCTTGGCTGGTTGTAGTTTTTGTTGCTCTTTTAACAATCTCCTCAATCATCTCTCCTCTGTCTTGGAGGTCCTAGGATAGTCACATGAGGTCCCTGACTACCACGCTGGTCCTCGGATTTCTGGATTCAAAAGTTGCTGCTAAATTTGTTTTAGCACTTTGGTTTTAGCAAAGGAATTTCCAAGTATTGTTTCCACCCTGAGGGTTTTACAGAAGAAAAATTCTCCAACAATTCTATTTTCAGTCTCTTTGGGAAATAATATACTTCAAGATCCTTCAGGCAGTGTGTTTTATTAGAAGCTAAAGCTGAAGGAGCAAGGGTTGGAGGTAGGGAAACACCTGCCCAGATGCTCTTTGCCCATTAAAAGATAGCAGACTTAGTCTTGTCCAAAAACGTTGGGATGGCCCCTCACTTCACCCCTCTTCAACTCCAGTCTATAAGTGTACAAAACTGCCCATTCCCAAGAATGCCTTGTCTGCTTTGTCCAGGGCCACTGCCAAGTACTGCCAGCCCTTGGCAAACAATCACAGTGATTTCACAGAGCATCCGGGTGGGAGGAAGGGGTTCCCAAACTGTGTTCCAAGGAGCCATGAGGTTCCTTATAGCACCACTGCTAGGCAAAGAGGTCTGGGTGGGACAGGAACCAAGCCATCCCCACCTCTCCTCTCAGAGCTCAGTTCTACATATTGGCTTTCTCTGTGTGATTCTGTTTTTAAAAAGGACTCCAGAACTTTAATACCTTTTGGAGGCTACTTATCTGTAAATCTGGTCCTCTGTTCCACAGCAGAGGGATAGAACCTAGAGAGGTGATACTTTGCTTCTGGCAAATCTCCTGTTTTAGTCTCTCACTCTTCTAGCGCTCCCCACCCCCCAGCTGTCAGTGACATGTGTCACCTGTACTCACAATAAGCTGGTAACAGCTCTTCCTAAACTGGCTTCAAGCAGAGCCCCTTCCTTTGCTCTATATACCTGGGAGCACTGGTTAGAAAGGTCTGTATATCTGCTGACCATAAGCACACTCAGAGAAGCAAGGCTTGTGAGTGAGGTTTCTTATAACGCTACAGCTCAACCAGCAGGAGCTTGATGGCAGCTGTGTGGGAACGCTCAGCTATGGCCTGTTGTCCGTGTCACACTCCACTGGCAGGCAAACCTGGGAGTGAGAGCCGCTAGGTACGTGGACCTCCAAGAAAACCACTGTGGCGTTTTGAGTGGTTTCCGAGTCTCACAGCCCAAAGCTGGTCTCCTAAGACCCTGAAGCCCATTACAAAGGCTTGCAGCCTGGGATCAGCGGTGGTCTGGAAGACCAGACCAGGGCACGCTGGCCTCACTGACACAGCAGAGCCAGTCACTCAGACAATGACTTCAGAAGACACAGGGAGCAACTTAGCAGAACTCATCTGAAACTAAACCAGCTCAAAAAAGATGAAACCAGTGAGAGAAGAGAGAAAGTGAGCCTGTCCCAGCCCTGCTCCCAGCCCCTCCCTGCAGTGGGCTGGGGCCAGCCTCAGCACTTTCTTTGCAGCAGGTCTCACATGAATATAGTCACAACACAAAGACAGGATACCCCTGCTTCAAATAGGAATGCTAAAGTAATTTACTTTGGAAATAAAAGCCAAGAACTAGAATAAGAGCAAAACAGACATTTGCCTTCAATTATTTCCACTGCAAGAATAAATCAAAAGAATGAGAGCTCTGAGGTTGCTCCTTGCCAAAAATGTTGAACTAGGAATTAGGGGAAAGATTCCTTTCAGGGTAGATTTTATTTTCCTCTGACCTTAGGAAAATAAAAAAAAAAAAGAAGAAAGAAAAAGAAACTTTTATTTTGAAACTGATATTTAAAAATTTTAATATACTTCCTCGAATTTTGATGGATAAAGACAGAGAAGCACTATCTTTTGCATAGTTTCCATGGAAACCATTTGTACCCTGGATGATGAGTCAGAACTGCTAAGTGCTGACTTCTGAAACAAATGACAGAAGTCAAAATGGTTACATCTGTGACACAATTTAGTAACATAATAAATCATGTTAATAAATCATTAATTTCTGAGCAAAACTCCTGAATGGTCCTTGGGATACATTTTATTCCTGTAAATGTTGATTTTTAAGTTTAGGAGGTACAGCTGACCATTCTGGGGGAGATGTTTGTGTGTGTGCACACACAGAGGTGATGGGAGAGCCCAGAGGCAGTGAGAGCGCAGGGCTCCTTCTACCTGGGCACCCCGTGCCCTCAGATCACAGTGTGACGCTGTCGAGAGGGTAAGAAAATAGTCTAGCTTCCATCTTCCATTCATTCTCCAAGTTCTTCTGAAATAAAAGCTTTCTAGTCCCTTCAAACAGACTACAAATCAATGAACTAAGAACCTCAAAAACAGAAACCTTCAAAGTTTACTGCCATGACTTTCTGGGGGCTCCCCAGTATACCCCATAATAGACCTCAGGTCCAGCTCAATAAACACCAACTCCAAACCCTGCAGCATGAGATCGCAAGCTTCAGAGGATAAAGAAGCAGGGTGCCTGCAGGAAGCTGTGCCACCAGTCCTGTGAGCTGAGGCAAAAGGCAAACCTTGCTGTGTGGTTCTACAGAGGCCTGGCCACTGACAAACCCAAATGCCGAACAAGCACTCAGGATTGGTGAAGAGGGAGACTGGGCTTTAGGGAAGGCACTGATGGTCTGGAATCCTGAGAGAGAAACAGAAGCTTTTACAAAGTACAGAGATCTGGAAAGTTCTGGAGGCAAGCATGTATACTTAGTTGGCTGGATGGAGAGGCAGCTGCCTGTTTTCTTTTGGTGCATGCTGATGACAGTGACCATCAGGCACTTCCTCTGGTACTGTGTGTGCCCAGCTGGTTAACTGGCCCATCTGTGAGGTAAGAACCTCATGGGCAGAAGGCACTGAAACCTCTATGGAGAATTTTCTAGCTGACAAGGGACCTACAGTTTTCTCTGAAAAGTTCTGTGAAGTAGCATCATGTAGTTGAAGACCAAGGGATTATGCACTTTGAGTAGGGCACACTAGAAGAAAAAGCTGATGCCACGTGGGTAGAGTAGGTAAACAGGAGCCAAGACTTCAGAGATGGCTGTGGCAGTGAAATTGGGAAAATACCTGGGAAAACTGGGAAGGGGGATCCAGAGAAGAGGAACAGCAATCAAACTCTAGGGTAGCTGTAACTAAGGCTACAGCCCCCTCAAATTTGACTTCTAATTCCCATCCACCCCATGCTCTGTCTCATACCTTAAAATTCTTCTGGGATTCAGGAGTTGGGCTTTCAAGGTCGATGAGCTTCTTTAGATCCTCCTCAATGGTGGACTTGGAGGTTGGCTTGGGGGACGCCCGGAGGTCCCTGGTTGAGGCCCGCAGCCTGCTGTGGGCTATTTCACTGCCATCACTCTGATGGCGCCTGGGAAGAAGGAGAGATGTGGAAACATAGTCAACAGGCCAACCCAGCCATGGTGGGCTCTGAAGGCTGAGAGAAATACTAAAGATGGGAGAAGAGAACCACTCCTGTTTACTTCAGAATGCATTCACGGGAATGAAAAACCAACTTGAAACACAAATTAAAGTCTGATGAATAAATCATTCTTCTTCAGGAAACTATTGGTTCTACTGAGCCAAAATTAGCATCAGATTCACTAAGACCACAAATGCAACCTTCAAAGGAATAAAAGCAAAACTGAATGAACTATTTAATTTTTTACTGTACCACTGTGTCAAAAAGTCCTATATTTCTGGGCACAGTGGCACACACCTGTAATCCCAGAGACTCTGGAGGTTGAAGCAGGAGGATCACAAGTTCCAGGCCAACCTCAGCAAATTAACCTATTGAGGCTAAGTTGAGAGCCTGTCCCAAAATAAAAAATAAAAAAAGGTTGGGAATGTAGCTCAGTAAAGCACGTCTGGCTTCAATCACCAGTACCAAAAAAAACAAAAACAAAAACAAAAACAAAAACAAAAACAAAAAAACTTTCTTCTCAGGGGTTCTCACTAATTTCCAATTTGCTGTACTGGCCCAGTTATGAAGAATTCCAGCCTGGCTTGGTGGCACACAGTAGAATCCTAGACACTTGGGAGGCTGAGGCGGGAAGACTGTAAGTTCAAAGCCAGCCTCAGCAACTTTGTGAGGCCTTAAGCAACTAGTTAGACCCTATCTCAAAATTTAAAAAAGGGCTAGGAATGTGGCTCAGTGGTCAAGGGTCACTGGATTCAATCCCTGATACCTTAAAATAAAAAAGAACACATGGGAAGGCTGTGGTTAATGGAATCAAAACCACGAGTATAGACTGAGCACCAGTCAGTTATTCTGATATGTTCTCTCCTAGGAGGGCTAAGACTCCCAAATTCAAATGTTCTGCGGTTCATCTTATTCAAGGAATGAGGCAGAAAAATAATTTAAGAAAAATAAAATCCACCCACCAAACATGCTCTCTATACCCCTAGCTTGATCTCCTCTACTCTAAGAAATCCCCCCACCTTTCCCATTCTCTGCCATGTTGAAAGAAAACCACTGAGCAAGAGAAGCAGGCCTCTTACTTTCTTGTGTCCATGAATCCCACAGAGTTAATGGTTCCTTCAGGTTTTTTCCATCCAATCAAGTACTTGCTCGTAGCGCCCTGGCGAGGGTAGAACGTCCTAGGACCGGAGGAAGAGGAGGAGGAAGAGGAGAAGGAAGGTGCAAGCTGTGAGGCGCTGGTGGGGTGAAGCTCCTCCTTTGGTGAACTTCGGGCACTGGAGAACACAACCGGGCTGGCAGAGTGCCGGGAGCTCATGGTACTGTGGAGCAGAACAGAGATAAAACTACTTAAGAGTGCATCCCAGGGCCACTATGCCAACACAGAAGTGGAGTCAAGGTTGGGGTGGTAGCAGGGTGAAAGCACCATAAAGGTTTCATAAAATATTAATGGGGCTGGCTGGCTGGCCTTCCTTGCCTTCTCACTAGAATTTAAATGTCTACTCAAGAGTGACAAATGGTTACTGAGGCTTGACATATACTTAAACTAAAAAACAAAAACAGTTGAGACCATCAAATCCAAAAGTGGCAAATGACATCAGGAAGGACCGGGCAGGTCTGGTGGTGTCAGGGGCTGGCTGGAACACACTGAACTCTCCTTCCCCATGGCATCTGGCCTTGAGGTTGACTCCAAAAAGCTCTTTATCACCAAAGTACTTCAGACTGGTTAAACATCACAAAAGTAAAATTTACAGAAATAAAGGAGTCCCAAACTCAGAGGTTTCAAAGGAGCTTCAAAACTGAAAGAGGCAGAATTTTCAAAACCAGGGATAAGAACTGAACATTACTACAAATGAGGATTCCACACTTCCTTCCCAGTGATCTCACAGTACCCAGATTTACAGTTTGAGCCCTGCTAAGTTCTCCAGCATAGGAAACCAAGGACAGGTGACTTGTAGCATAATGGGCTTTGGGTTGCTTGAGGTGTAATTAATAGCAGGTGGTCCCGAAACATTCTTCGGTGGCACTTCCATTTGTCAAAAGCTAATGGTCCTGAGCTGAATAAACATGAACCTTGTTAATAATGTATCAATATTGATTGCTCAGCCATGATAAATGCACTACAGTGATGTGAGGATGATGACGGGGACATGGTGAGATGCACACCGGAAGTCTAGACCACCTCTGCAACTTTCCTGTAAATCTGAACCTATTCTAATATCTAAAATCTTATTATGCATATCCAATTAACAGGCTCCTGTCCAACTTACAACTACACTCCTAGAACTCAACAAGACAACGCAGTAGAAAGATGGCAATGATTTGAAGAGCAACTTCAAGAGGGGATATCTAACAAACCTATAAACACTGGTGCTCAACATCATCAATTACCAGGAAAAGGCAAATTAAATCCACAAGGGACCACTACATACCCCCAAGAATGGCTAAATTAAGAAAGGATGCCAGAAAGGATGTGACACAACTAGACCTCTCGTATACCATTGAGTGGAATGTTCCCTGCTACAGCCACTTTGGCAAACGAGTTCACAGCCTCTATACTGAAGGTATGTACATCTGACCACGTAGCACTGACTCTCTATAAACTCAGAAAAAATCATACAAATGTCTAGCAAAGGACATGTCTGAGAATTTGTAAAATCCCCCACCTAAAAACGAAAACGATCCAAGTGTTCATCAACAGTAGAATGGGTAAATGAACTGTAAAAGTGTCCTCATAATATAAATGTAAAAGAGCAAAGGAAACAAATGCTACCCATGACACATAGATAAATCTCACCAACATGTTGACTTAAAGACACCAGACACAGAATAACATGTACAAAATGATTCTATTTGTATAAAGTCCAAAATGTCAGCAAAACAAGTCCATGATTTCTGATTGAACACTGTGCTTACCCTGGGGAGGAAGCAGAGTGACTGGGGATGGAACAGGGACAGTGCGGTGTGTGGGGGTTGGTGATGTTCTAGTTTGTGATGTGGATAATAATTGGGTGGGTAGGTACACTTTGAAAATTCAACTGTATACACTTATCATCTTTTTCTGTATGAATGGTATCCTTTCATGAAAACCTACCTGCAAAAAGTCAATAACCTGAAAGGAGTCCAGGAGGCTAAGCCCACAGAAGGGTAAGACGGGGGAAGCAAAGCCCATCTGGAGGGCTTTCCATACTAATGGACTCTCATTATCTCAGACCAAATATAATTACCTCCTTTATTTTTATAACAGGGAAGAACTGGGCTGAAACTTAAAACACAATTTTTAAGAAACAGCTAGTCTCACCCTGTCCCCACCCCCCAAATATTATTCCACCTAGACAAAGTGGAAGAAAACCTCACAAAACCTCAAAGGACAACATAAATTGAAAAGCGATGCAACCTTACCTCTTGAAAATGAATATCCCATCTGTTTGCTTTTAAAATTAAGAAAAGGAAATGCAAAACTCTTCCACAAGTGCAGTGTATTAAGTCAGTAAGGAAAAAATAATACTAGATTTCTATTATGGAAGAGACTCAAAGTAGAAAGATGAACCAAAAGAAAAAAGAATGAAGAGACTGACAAGCTCACAGAGTGGCACTGAGTCATCAGAGACCCCAAGCACACATTAGCAGGGGAATATCTCCAGAGAGACTTTGGAAACAGAGTGCAGCCTTGGGCATAATTTAAAACAAAGGGCAGGCTTGTGACAAATATATGTTACTCAGAGACAAGATTTAATCTTTGCTTTGCAGATTTTTTTCCCCCATTTTATCTACACTTGTAGATAGAGAGATGCCTCAATCCCCAGCCCTGGTTGGTGTTTGAAGCAATTCCGTGAAAATGAAAAATGGTGGATCAGGATCTAACTTACACAGCTCTCATTCTGGATGACCATGTACTTGTTTTAACTATCTATTATGACTGGCATCCATAAGTGAGAGCAGGTATGTTTAAATTGCTAGAGCCAGTTCCCAACTTCAACATGTTAAAATACAGACTGCTGCCCCCTCCAGAGGTTCTGACTCAGTAGGTGGGATAGGATGGAGGGGGGCATGAGAATTCACACTTCTAGTGCATTGTTTCCAGGGCATACTTTGAAAACTGCTATTCCAGAGGTATATTTAATTGCCAGATTTCACATTGATCAACATCAAATTATCTTGATATGATAACACTAGTATTCAAAAGTCCTGGGGCTTTCAAAGACTAAATGCTTGGTCAAAACATTGGCCAGGAGAACAGAAAGTATAATGCCCAGCCCATTAGTTTACAAATGATTTCTTCATGTGGTACAAAACAGCTATGCTGGTTTTAGCAATAATATATGTATTGCAGAAAAGGAGAGTTAAAGAGCAGACTTGGAAAGGTCCAAGGAGACAGCAGTATATACACTATAGTTTTTGGAGCTCTTTCTGTTCTGCATAAATTTAATTATTACCATTATTTCCTAATAGGCATTCAATAAATGCTTGTGCTTGATTATATACTCTTCAATGGCAAGAATTTATCAATGCAAGGAACACATGAGATTACCATTAAATATTTGTTGAGCTAAGTGTTTCTCCTTACCATTTGTTACTAAGCAGAGTACTCTACATTTAATTTCTTTACTTTGGTTATAGTCTGTCTCCCCTGTTTGAAGGGAGATTCCTGAGATTTTTCCTGTCTTGTTCATTAGTACATTGCCCATGCCTAGAAAAGTCCCTAGCAACTGCAGGCATTCAATGTATGATGTAAGAAACTGCCAAATAAATGATATGTTAGCAATCAGGTTTTATGGGGGGGGTGTCTGGGAATCAAACTCAGGGGAGCTCTACTATGGAGTTATATCCCCAGTCCTTTTTAGTTTTTGAGACAAGGCCTTGCTGAGTTGCTAAGGCTGGCTTAGAACTTGTGATCCTCCTGCCTCCGCCTCCTGGGCTGCTGGGATTTTAGGTGTGTGCCACCATGCCCATCAGAAGTCAATCTTTAAATATAAGGACGTATTATGCATGCAGATGGTGTATTTTACTCATAACTGTATTTAAAACTAGATGTTGCTTTATTTTTATTGTGAGAAACAAATCTATAAATGATGCTCCTGTTTACAAGTGTATAAGTACTTAAATAAGACCACTGAACCTGGCCACTGGTTTTATCTATGAACATGATGGCTGATACTAGCTCCCAGGTGTGACATGCCAGCACACTTCTGTTACTAATACTTAGACAGGTCTATTTAACAATTGATTAGATTTGTGAACAAAGGCACATGTAAAAACAAATGAACAATTAGTTGGTGTGGCTTCCTTCTTAATATATACAATTCATGGCATGAGAGGAGCACACAGTAGGCAGATGAACTTCACCTGGGAGCTCTTCTGAACAGTGCATTCTTTTTTTTTTTTTAAATTGGTTGTTCAAAACATTACATAGTTCTTGATATATCATATTTCACACTTTGATTCAAGTGGGTTATGAACTCCCATTTTTACCCCGTATATGAACAGTGCATTCTTGTGCCCTAATCCCAAAGATGTTGATGCAATACAGCTGGGGAGGTACCTAGAAACTGGACAAAATCTCTCCCCAGGTATGAATGCTAATTGAGGATTACTGCTCGAATCCAGCTGAACCCTTCCTATTGTTATGACTTGGTCAAAATCCAGCTTCCTACTTCTCTGGGTCCAGCAGGTGAAGCCATGGGAACAGTGTTTCTAAAGGCATGGACTGTGGTGTCCGCAGGTGATGATGTACATGCAGGGCCCTGAGCTAATATCAGATCTTCTAAAGCCCCAGAAATCTGTATTTTCAAATGTCTCTGAAGGAATCTCATGTTTCCTAGTGTTTAAGAGCTACTACATTAGCCTGTAAACTTCTCACACTCTTGGGTCTTTCTTCTCTTCCTCCTGTGGTTCCATCCTTGGTCAGCTGTGGGTGGGCCTTCCTGAAGCTGACAACCCTACAGCCTCTAGATCACCTCAAGGTGTGTACCCACACATTGCACCTAAGTTTCTTTGAAATGGGTTTAGTTACACTACAATGGACATGAGGTTGACAGCTCCCTGATTTTTAAGGGGAACTGTCACTGGACTGTTTGATTATCCTGGAGATTTCATGTTAACTCAATATGCTGCAATTCTATTACCCATGATGACTTTCTTGGAATTATGTAAGAAGGTAATGAACCAATAATATGGAATAAAAAGAGCAAAACTTATATTGGAAGTGACAACTGCAATACTTGTTCCTTTTCTTACTGTGTAAAAAGTGAGTTTAAGTGTGTATGGCCAAACTAAATCACCAAGAATTCAAGCCAGGGTGTCCCTAGATTCTACATGAGGAGACCATGACTTTAATTTTATATAAATTATAAGGGTACTTTCCCTTGCCTAAAAATGGAATGACTGTGGATTCTGTTTGGCCATTCCAGGATTTTTTAAAAGTAAGGGCACACACACATACACAACACTAGATATAGAAAGAGGGAAAGAAAGGGGCAACAGGGCAACCGAACCTGTCCAAATTTCTCATATTGATCTAATACTCAAAGGGAACCATGAGCCAAATGTGCTGCCACCTGGTTATTTCACACTCCCAGTTGTGGTGAAACTTCATAGGAGGGGATGACCAATCTGAAAAAAGGATGCTCCTCACAGTGGGAGCTGCCTGAATCTGCTTGCTGACTTTGCAAAGGGATGAACCACCCAGGATGGGGAAGCACAAATGTCATCAATCAAAGCCCCAAGTGCCAAATCTATGAGGGCCAAGGAAACGGTTCTGAATTTCTGCAAAATGACTCGAGACCATCCCTTCCTGCGGAAAAAACATCTGCTGGCCACCGTGTTGTTGAAAGCTGCCAAAGGGAACACTTGGAGTCATCTACTATTCAGGCATGGCATGGAGGAAGGGTTTTAGACAGGCTGGGCTTGCTAAGGATGGTATTTTCAGGATGGGGAAAGCAGCAATTAGTCACCTGTCAAATGTCTGTGGCAAAATCTGGGCAAAGGCTGAATGTTGGCCTAATACCAAGGGGAGGGGAGCTGACTAGGTTTCCTGTGATTGCTTGTACAAGCAACAAGCCTTTTGGTGACAGATAATGTGGAGGATAATGATTAAGGAGGACTCCTCCCACTGTGTTCAACACTAGCCAATTCTGTACTACATCAAATACTGGGCTCCATAATTTAGGAGGGCTTCAGGAGACAATAATTCCAAAGCATTGGGAAAAAGCAAACAAGGGAAGCAGGTATGATTAAGATAGCAAGGGGATATCTACGTGGTTGCAGTAGAGATAACAGCCCATCTACAAGAAGCAGATATTTAGTCCAATATTTAATATAAAGAGATGTAACACAAACAGGATAGGGAAATGGAATGGCTAGGTGTATGCAGCAGAAGATGCTTCAGGGATCATTGTGAACCACAAGATGAAGAAGTCTGCAGTACTAACCTATTTAAAATATGGAGCTAACATTATCATTTTATTGGGCACAGCTGAGACCTCTGTCATGTCCAAGTTTGGCATCTAAAAAGGATAAAGAAAGTAGGAAGCTTGAGAAGAGAAAATATGATTGATTACAGGATGATTGAAGATGTAAAATATGATTGATTACATACAGGACAGTTACAGGAGCTGTGAGACACATGCTTGTGAAAGAAGAATTGACAAGATAACTGCATAAAGAGCTGATGAAGAGCTCAAGAAAGGTAATGACAGAAAGCCTTTTGTCTCACAAGGACACTCACAGTTTGCAATACATTTGACAACCTTTTTAAATCTCAACAAACACAGAACAACAGCCAATTAGTAGGGGACCAGGTATTAGATCAGATAGGAGGGATCGTGTGGGGCAATGGTAACCAGCCAAAGGCCATAAAGCTGATCAAGGGCAGACCTGAGGCATGGACCTATCTCAAGCCCTAAATCTTTTTTCCATAAGTTTCTCAATTAATGTGCTTGAAGGTGAAGGGATATAACAAAATTTATTTTTCTTTCTTTTTTGACCACCTTATAGTCAATGATCCATATGCAACAACTAGGTTAAGGCAAGTAGAACCTACCACAACTTTTCATAATGTTATAGCTTCAAAATCATCTTCCTGTTCAAAAAAGACTGAATTCAGAACAACCACCTACTCCCTTTTACCTGCATGTTTAAATTCAAAAGGACAAAATGTTGAACAAGGAGATGACCTGTGACAGGCTGAGACCATGCAAAAGGATGTGGAATCTCTCCTTCAAGATTATTTTTTCTTCTTTTAAATAAAGCAACTGCATAAATTCTCATCCTGGTAGAGTGATTTAAATATGGCAAAGAATGGACTCTGCACTATAAACAAAGCTGTGCTGGTGAGCTCAGCATCAAGCATCAAGCCTTTGTGGCTTGACTGAAGGCTCACTTCTTAGTGTTGACTTGAAATTTCAAACCATGGTGGTTCTAGTTTTCAGCTTCTGAGGTCTCTAAAAGTAAAGTTCCACATAAAATAACTACCCACTCCCATAAACTGGATGAAATTCAGCAAGATAGATTAGGCTAGTTCACCTGGAGTACTGCTGTATAAAAACAAAGTAAAATGTAATCCTGAATGTTTATCATGGGCAGGGCCACAAGGCAAAAATTATGAACAATAGGCTAAGGTAGAAAGAGGAAATTACATCCTTGAAGAGAAGTTCTGGGTTTGGAATTTTAGATGTTGGACTTTTCGATTCTGAATTAGTCCATGACCCTTAGAAAAAAAAATAACACTTTCATCTTTAGAAAATAATATGGAAGAGAGGCAACTGACTTAATAATTGAAAAAAATGCAGAAAAGATTTAGAGGAAAATGTTATAAAGACAACTGAATCATTTCTAAAGAAAGAAGGCACATTGTTTATATACATGCCATACCAAAAAGGGTACAGAGAACAACATTTAAGCACAGGCCTCTAATACACAGAGGCACCCAGCCCAGGGCCACAGCAGCTGGAGGCCTGCCTCCACATTCAAGGATGCTGCATGTAGGAAATCCTTCCTTCCTGCTAACCTCAAGAAACACAGCTTTTCTGGCATGAATAGTTAACTTACTAGTTTAACCAGGAAAAACCCATTCACGCACGTGAACTGTACTGACAGCCAGGGGCAGATATTTCTCTTGATCTTTAACCCCTTTAATGAATGTCAGATATTGACCAACTATGGGAAGATCCTGACCAATATCTGCATTTAAGGTGTTATAAAGTTCTTCCTTAATATATTTTGCAGGTTTTTCAAAATGAGTTTACTAAAGGTTTGTGCTGTACAAGGACTTTAAGTATGCTATTATACCAAAACCCATATACTAAAGCTGTACAGCTCTGTGCCAATATTGATGTGTCTGTACAATAAGCTTTGATATGGTTTTCTAGGAGATGGTTTTCTAGAAGGGTCAGGAGTTGAGGATTTATGTGACCTTTAAACTGACTAATTGATAGGGGCCTTGTGTAAAAAAACAAAGAGGGGAAATTAAGAGAGAAGTTATTGCTGTTTGCATTATCAAAATGCACTGGCACCCATGACACAAAGGTTCTTAGGATCAACATGCACGATGAGATCCTCTTGTACGGATGGCAGTAAAAACATGTGTGATGACGTCAGTGGGGAATGGTTGGCTACAGGGCTCTGATGGGTCAAAGGGAAGCAAAAGGACAGTTCGAGATAAGCAGAATGGCAGGCTAAGGAGGCGGGCACAGAGGTCTGGACACCAAGACAAGTCAGGTCAGAATATTACAGGAGAGAGGACCACACACAAGCATGAGTGGGGTTTTCAGTTTTTTAGGAAGGGCTCAACAGTTCCAGCAGCAGACTTTCCACTGGTCACAGGACTACAGCATCTACACCAACTGAAGAGGTCCTGAGTTCCAAAGGGGAGTTCCAGAACTCCAAGAAAAAGAAAAAAGAAAAAAGAATCCAGCTGGCAAGATGTAGTAAAATTGGAATTATCTTTGCCTCTCCTATGCTCATCACAAACCCTTTTTAAAAATTTTGTTTTTGAGTGGTTCATTTTAAAATCTGAAAGTGAAATAGCCATTAGAAAAAAATAAATAAAAATTAAAATCTCTCTCGAGATTTTCCAAGCGTCATAGAAAATACATATATTCTAGGGAGCAACACTTTAGAGCAATTAATAGACTTTTTAATTGTAGAAGGATATCAGTATGTATGGCCTCTCTTAATGACATTCAAATAAAAACGCTATGTAATTACCAAACTGCATTAATGCAGTTCTCATAGGGTGCCACAAAAACCCTGCACAGTCATCAAGGGAGTAGAGAGTAGGAACAGCCCAGCCAGAAATATGCAGTGGAACTTAATCACTGTAATTTAGATTTTGTCACCGAGTCCCAGGTACAAGCTTTTATGCACTGTCAAGAGATCTCCACATTAATTGCTGTTCCTGTCTTCTGAGGACACAGACACTCTAATTTGCTATGATTTTCATGTCTCTAGCCATGTTCGTTTGGTAGCTAAGTCCCCTTTTCCTCCAGAAAAAGAGGGCTGTTGAAGCTCTGATTACCCAGCTCACTCTGCCAAGATCAACAGGCTGAAGTTACAAAGAATCCCTGTTTACCAGAGTCTAGAAACAAATGTGACTCAGCCCTTTGGTGGGTGGGAAGTCCTGCAACCTTCCCTGAAAGGCTATATTCTTCTCTTTAGTAAGTATGACTTTCAATAGAAGAGTTGTTTCTAAGTGATGATTTCAATGATTCTGCATGGCCGATTTGAAGCAAAAAATTTAGATAATCCTTTGAGGCCTTTGAGCAGCTCCGGTCAGCACATTTGGACAATGAAAACCCAGGTGCCTACATTTTTGGAGGGCTCTATTGATCTCCTGGATTTGTCAGATAATAGTACTGTTTCACGTTTTGTGTTTTGGGGACAGGGGTCCAGTTTTCCAACCTTCCTCTCAGTGATGCCAGTCCTGACAAATTCTCTGTGACTTTCTGCTGCAAACACATTAGGCTAGAGAGAGCTCTTCAAGTGGAATACCATTCTTAAGATAAGGTACCTTTCAAAATGAGGCACTGAAAACCAGAGAAATAGGAGTCCCAGCTAAATCTAGTTTCTAGGTTAGAAACTACAGAGAAACCATTCTGATTTGGAAACTGTCTAAGTACACAGTCCCTAGTTAATGAGACGGTGGAACATGCAAAAGCTGCCAGTGAGTGTGGTAGCTCCATGCCATGTGATTCTGTCTGTGCTCCTGTGGCATCTGAGGCCCAGCTCTTTGTTCTACTCTCTCAAACACACCATTTGAGCCAAACACTCTATTTTCTGAATCATGGAAGGGTAGAGGGGTGTGGGTAGTCACAATATGGGAACACTTTCCCAAGCTCCTTTTCACTTGGGGCCACACAGTTTGCAGACCTAATGATTATTTTTAATTCTGGAATGTGGGAGTGGTAAACAGAAATAAACCTTGTAAAGCACTTCCTTAGGCTTGAAATCTTAAAAGAAGAGAAGCTTAAAAATGTTATCAGTAAGAATACAGACAAAAAACAAAAACAAAAACAAATCGAATATTTAACTGACCAAGTTAAAACCTAATTAAGGACAGGATATCTTCTCTCATTAAGGCTACCTGTGGTTTACTGACAGATTATCTACCTGACTTCCCACTTGAAAAATAAAAAGCTAAATTAAGTTTCTCTCCTTTTTTCCCTGTAAAGCATAATAACAAAAGAGACTGACAAGACAGCAAGATTAGATAAACACTGTCACACAAGTTGATTAGCAACTGACAACAATGAGAGGTAAGAGGAGAAATCTCCATAGAGATTAGGAGACCCAGAGACAGTAAAGGAGGGCTCATCCCTGAGAGGGAAGCATCCCATCAGGCTTTGGATTTTAGAGGAAATGAAAACCAGCATTTATTTTACTTAGGGGAGCAACTGCCAAGTATGCAGGAGAATGTGTATTTTTCTGTCCTAAAAGGTAGATGGGATGTGTCTAATTTTAGCTACCTTGTTCTGTTGGACACCTCCCACCCTCAACACATCACTGTCAGGAGCCAATTACTGCAAAAAATTACCATGCAAATGTCAGGTAAGAGGCTGTGGAAAGGATGTGCTCAGCATTGTGAAAATGCAGTTACTCTAAGGAGGGACCCCTTTATTTTTAAAAATACAGCCAAGATTTAAAAAGAAATCCTCAAAAGACTGTCCCTGCCTCTATTCTCTATCACTAGCTGAAATCAAAATGGGCTGCAGTTGGGAAAATTAAAAATAAGTAAAATCCAACTTTAAACAGAATAATTCTGCAAATGTTTAACATAATATATTAGGATTATAGGACTAGTGCATTTTGCTAGCAAACAAATGACATAAAATATCCAGAAATACAGTATGTGTGTGTGTGTGTGTGTGTGTGTGTGTGTTATGTATATTTATACCATATCCACTGTCTCTGCATCTGAGAGCCTCAGTGCATACACATTATCCTGTATACACTGGGATGAGGCTAGGAAACCAGGCGAGGCTGGGAGAAGCAGCAGAGGGCAATTACCTTGTGTGGGAAGCAGCGTCGTTTATACTGAAGCTGCTGTTCTCCCTTGTCAGAGGGCTCGAGCCACCTTGGCCCTTGCTGTGGATATCCAGGCTCAGGGAGGACTCTGCCTTCCGGTCCATGCCGTGGCTCTCTGTCTCTAATGTTCGATCTGCCATGGAGAGCACTTCGCTGGAGCTATGCCACAGGGGTGCCACTTTCTCCTTGCCTGGCCCTGAGCGAGGAGACGAGGTGGCCCCCAGAGAGGCTGTGCTGCCGTGGCTGGGGCCGTAGGAGGTGGTGTCGATGCCACTGTCAGCGGAGGTGCCCTGCAGATAGTTATAGCTGTTGAGTTCGGATTCCGTGCGGTCCCCATCGTACCACTTCTCGTCACTGTGGGCACTGGATGCATTGCTGGAGAGGGTATTGCTACTGGAGTGGCTCGAGTAGTGACTATCAGACTGCAAGGGAAGCATGATTTACTTAAGTGCATGGTTTGACTTCCTGAACACCCAGAAGAAAACAACAGGGACACTCCAGGACTTAAGTTCCAGGTGCAGAGTTCTAAAGGCATTAAAGTTCCAGGAATAACAGGTCAAAGTAAGATAAGAGGTGCCTGGAAAAACCTCTTCGACTCATGCTCATTCAGTGGTGTCTATGACAGAGAGTGCAGGAAACTTTTTTTTTTTTAATACTCCATTTTTAATTATTTGGCTCATACTGCAATATCAATAGTATCAAGGATCATTTTAATCAGGAAAAAATCTAAATTGTCATTGAAGTTTGTATATCTTAAAATAGAAAGGAAATGACATTTCCAAAGAGCTTACAATTAGAAAGGATGCTTAATTCTAAAAGCCATACTGCTCAAAGTGGATAGAAGGCTGAATATGAGAAATGTTAAGTTTGAAGACTCTCCTTTTCCTTCCCTAATTAATATCTACTTGGGAGACAGTTTTCAAGGAGTGCTTAGAGGTTAAATTTACACAGAGGTGCCAGGATAATTCAATGGGGGAAAAAAAGTCTTATCAACAACCGGTGTGAGACAACTGGATATTCACATGCAAAAACGAATGAAGTCAGATCTGTAATATATAGAAAAATAAACTTGAAAAGAACCAGAGATTTAAATGTAATAACCAAAACTATAAAACTCTTAGAAGAAAACCCAAGTATAAGCCTCTGTGACCTTGGGTTATATAATGGTTTCTTAGATATGACACTAAAAGCATAATAAAAGAAAAAAAGACCAGATAAATTGGACCTTATCAAAATTAAAAACTTTTGTACTTCAAATAACCTGATTAGAAAATGGTCAAAGATTAAAACAGACATTTCTTCAAAGAAGATACACAAATATCCAATGAGCACATTGAATGATGCTCAGTATCAGTCGTTAGGGAAATGCAAATCAAAACCACAGTGAGATACCACACTACACAACCTAGAATGGCTGTAAGCAAAATGGCACACAAAAACAAAGGCCACTGTTGTGGGGAATGTACAATGGGCAGTTGCTGTGGAAACACATGCAACTCTACTCTTGGTATATACTCAACAGACATCAAACGGATGTCCACACAAAAACTTGAACATGAATGTTTACAGAAACATCAAATGTAAGAGTCAAGAAGTAGAAACAACCCCAATGACCATCAGCTGATCAATGGATATAAAAAATGGTATATCCATACAATGGAACATTATTCAGTCACAAAAAGGAATGAATTACGGATTCATGTTACTATATGGATGAATCTTAAAAACATTATGCTCAGTGAAAGGAACTAGACACAAAAGGCCTCATGTTACATGATCTCATTTACGTGAAATGTCTAGAACAGGCAATCCACTGAGAAAGAGAGATGAGTAGTTGCCTAGGTCTTGGAAGGGATGGGAAGAGCTGGAGGTAATTGCTGAAGGATATGCAGCAGGGGGGGTTCAGTGGTAGTGAAAATATTCTGAAATTAGATCATGGTGCTGACTGCACAATTCTGAATATACTAAAACCCACTAAATTGTATGCTAAATGGCTGAATGTTATGGTATGTATGTAAATTATGTCTCAATAAGAAATGTGTACAGAACCCTTTATACACAGTGGCTCAGTTGTTTAGGAAGAACATTTTTTGGAGTTTACCAAAGAAATATTATTTCAAAAAATAGTTGAATGAAACAATATTTTAAGTTGGAGGCAGGGAGCCCAGATACTTGCTAAAGATAAAAGAGGAGAGAAGGAATGTGCATGTGTCTCTTGGTGGAGGAAGAAGCATGTTCTTTATGGGCCCAGGCCAGGGGCAAGAGGATGTATCAGTTTTACCTCAAAGTGAAACAGCTCTTCCCCTTAAAAAAGAATAATCCCAGTTACTTTTTGCTGTAACTGTAGTTTTTCTCAGTAACAACTTAGAAAGTGTGCTTTGAAGCCTTCATTTACTTTTAATAAGGCAGAATTTCTTCAGCTTTGTTCGTGTACAGTGAATCTGGAGCCCCCAGGCATGACTGGCATTGAGTCCTTTAAATATCACTGGTTGGAACTGAGATGGACTGAGTGCAAAGTAATATGAAGGTTTCTAGAGACATACAATGTGAACTACAAATGTAATTAAAAATTACATTTAAAATTACATCTAGTAGCCAAAAAGTAAAAAAGAAACAGGTGAAATTAACTTTAGTAACATTTTTACCTAACCCAATCTGTCCAAAATGTTATTTAGTATGTAATCAATATAAAAATTGCTAAGGAATGAGGGAAATTCACAAATCAATTGGGATAACCTATTATTTACAAGTATATCTGTGGCAACACTAATTTCCTCAGTAAATCTCTCTTCACAGAGCAAAATGTAGAATGTGTGCTCTCTTGGTTTTTTTTAGCTTCAATATTCATCTCTCAGGACAAAACTTTTATGAGATTTCTCTTTTTTAAAAGTCTTCTGAGCATCTTACCAATCAGTGAGTTTGAAATGGAGTATTTGCCCATCAAATGACAAGAATATAAACACAAATACCAGCAAAGAGAGAGACCAAGGAAATCAACTCCACTGCACAATGGTCACCTCGTATTATAGTACCTGTAAGTGATAAGGAACTGTGTGTAGTTGTGGAAGACAAAAGAAGCAGTAGGGTAATTTTAAGGGAAGCTGTCTGCCCCCTTGCTCTAGCAGGATCCCATGCTTGCAACTGCGTAAACAAACAGAATCTCTAACACAGTTCTATTCCTAACACTTCAGGATTTAGGATTGTGAGTGAACCAGGCAATCTCCCTTACAGACCTGTGGGGGTGCAGGGGCATACCAATGAGACTGCAATTTACCTCAATTGAAGGAAGCCACCTTAGGACCATGGCAACAGAAATTCCAAGGCTATGGTAGCAAACATTCGCTATCAGTGCAAGTAATTAGACAAAATTGTTTCCCCCACTAGGCTGACTTCCTCTTTGACCATACTGCAGGGCAAGAATAGAATGAACTGGCCCCATTTCTGCACTGCAGGAAAGTAGTTGCTTGGAATCAATTGTTAAGTTTGCAGTTAACTTACATGCCCTTGTTTGTTTGGAGACAAATGAACCACTGGATCCTGCCGCATTAATCTCCCACTGGGGCTCTCTCGGAAAGCTGGCAGTACCTTTGATACTGCTGGGAGATGACATGTAGGCTCTGGAATACAGTACAGGCTATTATGGTGCGGGTACTAAACAGATACAAACACATGTTGACAAATGGAGACGGCTTGCCATTGCATCTTTCAGTTCACTGACCAGCCAACTCTGATTTCAACAGTAAGCTTGTTAAGAGTCTACACAATAGACAGCATGTCAGAAACTAGGTGGCTGATGGATAAAGCTTGCAGCTGGTGACAACGTGTCACGTCATACACATTAGCATAGCCAAGTACCACCAAACCAAAGGCCATGAACAATGCAGCAAAGTTCGAAATCAACTTTTGGTTTGGGGAGAAGTTTAGAATATATGGAGTAAATTTATGAAATTCATTCATTGCAAAGTGTGGCTAACCTAGCTCAGTCTACATTACCTAGACAGGCATGGATGCAATCACGTGTTACTTACCATGACACTTTGGAAATATTTTACCTGTATATTCATGCTGCTCGAGGACAAAAGAATTGAAATCCTGAGGTCCTCTATAACTGTAAGCTAAGCACAACAGAAAAGACACACAGCAACTAGTTTACTTAAAACAATTGCTTCCTTTTGGACTCCAAGCTGGTGTTTAAGATGGGGCTCCAAAAGAGAGAGATAAATGATTTATCCTCTAACACACCTACAGCTAAGAGCAAGAGCTCACAACTTCTTGAAACACCCCTCCTAAATGTAGAGAATCAGGCAGACTCCTACTTAGATGTGACTCTCATCTATCTCCAAGGGCAGAGAGGCAGAAAAACAAACTTGGAGGGGATGAGAGAGCCAATTAAGTAGCTATGCTCTTGCCTGCACTGTTATTAGGTACCAGTTTACAACACACTAATACACAGATAGGTGGGCCTGCCTAATGTTAGGATCTCCTAAACATTCGCCATCAATGCAAGTCATTAGACAAAATTGTTTCTTCAAATAGAGTATAGAAAGGTCAGCCCTTTATACATTTGATATCATGTGCTAAGCAATGAAAAAGTAAAAGCATTTTTCTTGAATTCTCCCCAGTTATGGCTTATATGAGCTAAGCCCTAGATTCTTTCTGATATGCCAATTAGGAAGGGTTAAGTTATTCTCCTGGAAGACAGGGCTACCAAAAACTATAAACATTTATTTATTTAAATAATGTTATTGTATTTTTTAATACCTGTATTTTATTTATTTAGTTTTATGTGGTGCTGAGGATCGAACCCAGGGCCTCACACATGCTAGGCAAGTGTTCTACCACGGAGCTATAACCACAGCCCATAAGCATTTATTTTGACATTTTATTCAGCCTTAGATTTTGAGTAGAGAAAGGCCACCACTTATGAAAAAGAGTTCTTTATTGGGTTCTGCTGGTATCCTATTATTTAAAAAAACAAAAAGAACAAGGTATATCTAACTTAAAGGATGAACAGAAGTGTTAGAAAGATCCATATTCATTTTAGAGCTTTATCTACTAGAGTGGATTGCCACTAAACTAAAGTGGATGCAAAGAAAGATGACTAGATGGAGGTGTGAGCGAGACCGGTGTGGGTCTAGGATGAACCTTATAATTACCCTTTGCAGTCCCAGGACACCTTCTCATTCCCTGTGAGAAATCCCGTGAGTGGGAAGTAGGACACTACACTGCAGAGGGCCTGCTGGCAGCCTTGTTGAAAGCTTGCACTAGGAGCCAAAAAGAAGCCGCCACAGTCATGCTGGAGAAGGGGTCCTTTCAAATACGTCGTTACCATCTCAACAGTATCAAAACATAAGGGATTAAAAACATTCTGTCAAGAGCAGAGAGGCAGATCAGAATATGCTCAGGTTTTGTGTTGGGGTGGGTGGGAAAAGAGTGGGGATGACAGATGGCTTCAATAACAAGGCACTGAAGTTACTGGAACAAAGCAAATCTTCAGAACCTAAGAATTATATTTCCTCAATTCCTGTCTTAGCTGAGTACATCTCCATTCCCTATGTTCAGGATTAGCACATTTACTTGGGCACAGGCATTAAAATAGGACACAACCAAGAATCAGCAAAGAAGATAAACAGTTAGGTCTTTGCCTTAAAAATGTATCTTTTTAGCTATGTGCGGTAGAGCATACTGTGAGCCCAGCTATTCAGGAGGCTGAGGCAGGAGGATGGCAGGTTTGAGGCTACCTGGGCAACTTAATGAGGCCCAGTCTCAAAATAAAAAAAAGCTGGCGATGGGGCCCACAGAACACTCCTGGGTTTCATCCTCAGTACAGTAGCCCATCCCCTGCCCCCACCTTTTTCAATCCTTAAATTCATTCCTATCTTTTTATCTCATAGTGATAGTAAAGCTTCTAGGCATAAGATAAAGGAGGGGAAAAACCCTAACTTTAGATCCAAGTCCTTTATGTATCATCTGTATTGAACCCAACTCTCTAATGTTACTTAGTTGAAACTTGATCTTGTTTCATGGTAAAATTTTATTGTGTCAACTAGCCTCATGGTGTCATTATAGACCCCCACCCCCACCCCATGTATAGAGAGTGAGCTGTGCACCTGAAATCCAAAGGAGAGCTCACTAAGGCAAATCTTTTCCATCCAGCTGTTTTATACTGCTAAGACATTTCCTTAGCTGACAGCTTAATAGCAGAGTGGAAAGAATTAAAAGAAATGCACATAATGGAGGAAAGAGCCTCTAACCAAGCTACAGATGTGGCTAAATCATTATATTTCTTCCCACTCTGTACATGGTTGGTTTGTGTTTTAACTCAACATTAAGAAGACCAAGGAATCTCTTAAGGCACTGGGCAAAAACAAATGAAGGAGGAAGGCACTTAGGATCCAAGTGGTTTGTTAGGCTGGTCTTTTAATCTTGGTGCTAAACATAATTCTTGAGGCCTTTCTATGTCTAAATTTGGGCTCATTTAGAATTCCCTGACTTTTCTCTCATTGCTCTCACTTGTACATAGACACTTTATCCTAATGCACATTAACTAGGGCTATCTTTTATAAAACAATGCTTTGATAACATCCTTAAGAGGTGGTCAAAGTGAACTTATCAAAAAAACACTTGCTTTTTATGGAAAAATCAATTACTTACCCATCTGGTCAGCAATGCTATCCTCACTTCTTTGCCAGCTGGGTGTGGACTTTCCGCTGCCACCAAGATCTGACTGGGTGTTTTGCCTGTCAATGGAGGCTGGGGATCTGCGGCTCACTCCAAACCTGTGGCGATTCCCCCGAACAAAGGCAAAGACATTATCAGACCTCATTACAAGGGGAAGATAGTCCTGTGTGTAATGAACTTAAATCTGATGACAGGTATTACCAGCTTGGGCTTACATGCCTGTACATGTACATGTGCCTTGTGCATGTGTAAATGGGTATACAGATGTGCATATTGTGTTCAATATACATGACTGTGCTCAGAAAGGTATGCATGCTGTCAATATTAACTGTTAACAAGGGCAGGAGCCATTCTCACTGAGATAACCTGATGTAGAGTAAGAAACCAGAATCTTCTGATCCTCCTATAGCCAAGCTCAGTTGGTCATTCACAGCCCAAGGAAAAATTCCACAATGTAAATGTCTTATGCATATCTTTCAAATGGTATATTCTGGAGGTTAGTTTTCTCTTAACTCAGTTATCTGCTAAATCAGTAAGTCATTCATTCTTGGAACAAGTATTTTCTGAGTACTTGCTCTGTGGTCTGAAAGATAAAGCTATAACTTATGTAGAAACTACTTTCAAAATGTATAAATGTTAAACAACCTTTGGGAGGGGCAATTTGGAAGTAAGTAAGCTGGCATGTATAAAGATAACTGTTTATTTCTGGAAAGAAATTTAGCTATTTAGTAAGCCAATTTTATTTTCCCTTGTGGAAAATAATAATAATATATGCTTAATTAAAGTATATGCTTTGTTGAGCAATACACATCAGCAAAGTAATTACTCAGTCCAGAATAAAGGCCAGAGTATAGAATTCAAACATTCATATGGAATTTTTCCAATTTTATGTGTGGTTACCAGTGAACTTCTGACTAACCTATGCAACAAAGGAAGCAACAGGGCCCACATCAATTAATGCATATTTTGGTGTCTTACTTGGAATCAACTGATAAATGGATAAGCAGGACCATCAGGTGGTATATTGGAAAAAGCAGGAGATTAGGAGTGGGAAGACTGCAGCCAGGTTTCAAAGGACACACTCGACACACCCATTGGGACAGAACAGTCACTGAACTTTTGTCTCAGTTTCTTTATGTGCAACATGGCAATTCCACTACAGAGCTCCAAGGAGGAAAAAAAAATCTATATAAAGCATTTGCAAAATATAGAAGGCCATAAAAATATTTACTTTAGTAATGTATTTATTATATTATCTCCCTACTTGCTCGGGCATAAATGCTACTCACTTACAAACCCAATCACAAAGTTCACTAAGCGAAATTATCTTACATATGAATGTAGCCATTATTAAAACCAAAAACCTTGATTTATGGAAACTTTGGTCAAAGTGGAAAAAAAAAAGAAAAAAGAGAAGGACTCACAATTAAGGTTTCTGCTATCTCTTCTCTTAGTAGAATTATGGATTCTAATTTTGCTTTTACTTTTTTGGTAGCAATAGAACCTAAAGATAATTTTTTAAGTCTCTGAATTTAAAGTTGAATACTTTTCTACTTGCTTTTAAATAAATGTCAAGGAAAGGCTGTCTTTAACCTTCACCCTGTAAAATACTTCACCTGGTGAACTTCAATTCTCTCACACATGCTCCACTTGGGCGTGAGCCAGGGAATTAGGGATATAAAGATCTTGTCTTTGAGATGTGCAGACAAAACTTGTTCTGAGTTTTACACTGTGTCTCTTTTTGAAGAGTTTAATAGTGCCTCTAAGGAGCACTAGTAGCTCAAGGATTAGAGTCAGATGTGAAAGAGGTTGAATGTAATTCTTTGGCTGATAAAGACTCACTGGCCCCCAGCTCCAAAATGCCTTCCTCACAAAAGGCTGGAACCACCTTCTCTGCAGCTTTCTTCTGCTGGTCTCAGTTGCCCTGACAGTCAAGCCTAACCCCTCCTCTGAGGTGCTAGAAGAACGTTATGTGGAGCCCTCAGCTCAGCAGTTCACCTTCAGCTTGCACATCCTCACCATGCTGCTTGCCCCAGGTTCCCAGCTCCTCTCTGACCTAGGGTCTCCCTCTGGCCTTGTCTTGCCTCCTCAGTACTTCTCAAAGCCTGTGATCCAAAGGTACATATCCAAGGAGGGTAGAACAGGCTCCATGTCTTTTAAATAGTGTTGCTTTCTCATTACCTTCACTGCTCATCCCGAGTTGTCTAGGTGTCATTTCTTTCTCCCTCATAAACTACACCTCAACTAATTTGGATATTTTCACTTTTCTTGAGTCAGGGAATGGGCAGGCACACACCATGCAGATGCAGGACTCCAGCCAATTGAAGTGGAGGGAAGATACCACAGCAGCATATGGTTTATGGACAACCACTGTGTAGTGATGACTGTTATGATGCAAGTTGAACATTAAGGACTCTGAAGCAGAGTACATACACTCCAGCTTCACTGTCAACTTGAACACATTTATTTTTACTGGGGTAAGTTGTAGAGTAGATGGTAAGGGTGACTTCTGGACCAAACCTAGCCCATGAGCAATTCATGTGAATGACTGGATGGTGAACCACTGTCTTTTACCTTCCTGATACAGATAAAAATTGCTTGGGATCTAGGAAAAACACTAACATTATTTCCAATATCACTCCAGGTAAAGAAGACATTATATAGCATACTCAACAATGCCAGGAGAACTCACAAACAGCGGGAAAGCCCTTAATGCCATCTACGGCAGAGTTCAAATATCAAATACCCAACTGAATAATTACTACCTCATTAACAGAAATTTGAGCAGCTGGGCATTAGAATCATAATTTTAACATTAAGATGCACCAAAACATTAGTGTTTCAACTTGGGTTTTTGGTATATCAGAGATAGAAAAACATTTATTTATTTTGCTAAAAACTCATTTACATTTTAGTGCTGTACTAATACTAAAGTTGTGGTGAATTCTTATTTTGGAAGACAAACCAGGCCATTTAAAATCTAATTAAAACAGGAAATAATTAGTTGGGTTTGTAGTGTGGTACAATAATATGTAATTCATAAACCTCATGAATAAAGGCTGAATTTTTTCCTAATTGTCACTGAAGCAATTAAAATAAGAAATGTACATTTTAGGCAGGCCTCTAAGGGACTCCTAGGGGAGACAGGAATGAGGAAAGCATGTTTTATAGTGGTTTTATTACCTACTTTCTTCTACCATTAACATTTAGCAACAACAAAATCACACCTAGTGGCTGTAAAAACCAACAAAATACTATACAGAGGAAATATCCATTATGAAGGTATTATTAGTAAGCATGCTTATTTTGTGACACAGTGATATCTCAAGAAAGTATCCAAGTAGTATGCACATTTGTTAAAGGTATATACATTTATTTGGGGGAAATCTGGAATAGAAATAGGAGTTTTTATGAATACTTCACATTTAATTTTCAAATGGTTCAAGTTCATTCTCAAATTCCCCAGAGAGCAACACCAGCAGGAAGTCTTTGAAGGTTCTTTCACTCTTCCTCTGGGTGAAGGCAGCCTGTGTGTGCCATGCACTGTTCTGCTAATTACTTCCTAGCGTCAGATATTCTAATCCTGTTTCCTCTTATGGTGGCCTCTAAAATCACACATAATTCACTTTTTACTGTGTGTGTGTGTGTGTGTGTGTGTGTGTGTGTTTTGTTGGGGATTGAACCCAGGGCTTTGCAAGAGCTACATTTCCAGGCTACTTTGTAAATTTTATCCAAAGCAAATAGTTACTTTTGGATGGGCATTTAGTATTTTCAAGAAAGATTTTAAAAAACCAACAAAACACAGAAGACTTAAAAGAAGAAGAAATAATTTTAAGCTCTGGATGTTACTATCATTTTTCCTACATCAACAGCAATACAAGCTCCAAGGCAAGTAGTATTCTACTGAGTTCCTGTTGGAGGAAACACGATGTGACAAAATCCTTCCTGTGATACTAAACAACGTATGTCATAGAGAATCGTATGCAATTTGATTTCTCTGCCACTGAGGACTTCATGGAGAGTAGAGAATGATAAATTTCTTAAGTGATTTGAACCAGTCATGAAAACATTTTCCTATCTGGAATGTTAGCCATATTTTCACTGTTGATGTAAATTGATCAGGGCTGGCTGAATAAAAATAATTTTACATGTGGGATACAAATGAAAGACAGTGATGTTGACCCGAACCATGTACAAGGGGACAAATGGCATACCTACCCTTCGGGCATGGATTTTTGTCTGTAAGTGCCCCCCCCAGAGCCAGGCTCGCTGGATGAAGACAGGTTGCTAGGGGAGTTACGACACTGGGATCTTGCTAAAGCCATGGATGAGACTGTCACATAGATGTCTGAACCAGGAGACAACCTGCATGTGCAAACCAAAAATATGAAGTCAACAATTCAAAGGGGAAAATCCCAAGGCAACATATGATGGATAATATCATACAAATGCAACAAAGGCAGCGCTTCATGGAGATAATGAAAATGAAGCCAGCTGGAAGCCGACAAAAAAGCTTCCCCATAAAACTACTCCCTAAGGGAACAGCTGGAAAACCGCCTTGAAGGGGTGGGGTGTGTCAAAAAATAACAGGAGAAAAAAGGCAGCGGAAAAACATGTATGCTTCCAAAAGCTGCCAGAATTAAGTTGGTTGAATTGCTAATGCAGTCTCATAGTACGGCAGGGCAGAGGATAATTGAACCCAAGTGACGTTAACACAGCAATTAATTCCAATTTCTCACACTAGTCCTCCCAGAGTATATGACTACAGTGAGACCAGCACATTCTTGGTATGTTTCTTTGTTTTCCAATGTTATTACTCGAAGTCTGGAGTCAATATTCAGACTTAGCTACTTAGTATTTCTAATTTTCATTGACAGTAACATCACCAATATAAGAACCTCAGTGTCTAGGATTGCAGTTGTTGAATTATTTAGAATTACTGAATTTAATTTAATTTATTTCACAGTAGAGATGTACTGTATCCTGGCCTTAATAAATCTTCTCTAAAATTTTGGATCCCTCATCTGCCGAGGTGCTGTGGAGGTAGAAGCTGGAGCTTTGTAATTAGACAGACAGATTTTCTCCCTCTACCTTCTCTACTGTGTAGCAGGCAACGGGGCAATGCAGGGATAGCAATAAGTGATGCTGACAACTGTGACCAGGTATAAACTCAACCTTGATAACAGCAGGATTTTATTCTGAATGCAAATCCTGGCCCAAATCTCAACTCTTATAACAGGGCAGGTCAAGTCCATTCAATAGCTGAGGAAATAGAATCTTGTTTAAGGGCACAATAAGCCAGGCTTCTTGATTCTCAAACTGTTATATTTTATGCCAAACTATTGCTATCCTTTAGAGAAGGTTGGTTTCCTTTCCTTCCTTCTTCTTCCTTTTTTTTCTGTACTGAGGATTGAACCCAATGACACTTTACTACTGAGTTATATCCCTGGTCCTTCGAAAACATTTTTTTTTTTTTTTTTTGTTTGAGACAGGGTCTCACTAAATTGCTTGGGGCCTTGCTAAATTGCTGAGGCTGGCCTTCTACTTGCGATCCTTCTGCCTCAGCTCATGAGTCACGGGGATTATAGGTGTGTCCCGCTGTGCCTGGCACCCTTTTCCTAGTAATATGGTTGTCGGTGGGTCCGCACTGGCATGTGACTTTGCACATAACATGAAGTTAAACTCAAGACAGTCTGGGAGCCTTGGGACAGAACCTGGTTCACAGGAACAGGCCTTTCCTACAGTGAGCCTAGGAGCAACTGTAGCAGGGGAGGATAGGGTTTCAGGCATAGGAAGCTTACAGATGGAATAAAGAAATCACATCCAGAAACTTTTCTAATAGATAATGAGATTAAATTAAAAAATAAAATTGTAACTCCCAAGCTCCTCTATGCCCAAGAGGCAAATCTGAGTTGAGAGCCAGAGTTCTCCCTCACTGATACCTAGACATCTCCAAGGAACACCTCCACCAGCAATTCAAATTAAACCTCTTAAAAGCTAACTGGTTTGCTCCATTCCCCCAGGCCCCAATATCCTAATGCCCCAAGCCCATCCCTCCTATGCTGTCATCTCAAGCTAAACATCTTGAAGCCATTTTTCCTTCTCACCTCATCTTTCAGAGTCAGTAGACCTTATCAAGTTCAATAACTATTTACTGAACACAAACTATTTCCCAGACACCCTGGGTGCTGGTCTTAAAAACACAAAGAATAGAGATCCACCTACACTGATGGGCATGGGACCCAGGCTCACAGTAGGCCCAGGTCCATCCCGCCACTGACAGACACCAGCTGGAGCTCAGGCTCCAGCACAGGACCACCCACACCGACATACATAGGATCCAGGCCCAGGGTAGGTCCGAGTTTGCCACCCCCACTCCCCACCCCCCACCTGGGAGCCCAAGCCTAACCCACTTCCATCTTGGGAAACAGCAGGTCACCATAGCCTATCCCATGCAATGGCCCCTACCCTTTTGACAACAGATAGTGCCTAGAAGTAGCTGCATCTCAGAGCAGGCATCCCAAAGACAGTGCAAAGCCCACCCTTTCAGCCCTATCTCTGTAAGACTTTGCATTCATCTTGGGGCACCTCCACTACTATGAATTACCTTGGCTACTGTCGCCACCACCTTTAGTTGAAGGACACCAGCAGAGTCTGGAAGCCCAACATCAAGGTGAGGTACAGATAATCTGCACATATATTACAAGATTATAGAGTAGACACTGTAATGTCTCAGATCCACACTGCAAGAAAGGAAGACACACAGACAACATGAACAAACAAGGGAGGAAAGTACCCCCAAACAAACCAGGATACTACAATAACAGAACCCACAGACAGTGAAGTTTATGAGATGTCAGAGAGGGAGTTCGGAAGGTTCATAATTATAAAGACCTGTGAATTAAAGAATGACCTAAATGAACAAATACAAGCAAAAATTGATCACTCCAACAAAGATAAGAGAGCAAATACAGGTAGCAAAAGATTATTTCAAGAAAGAAAGACTCTGGAAAAAAAAAAAAAAAGAATAGTCAGAAATCCTTGAAATGAAGGAAACAATAAACCAAATAAAAAACTCAATAGAAAGCATAACCAACAGACTAGATCACTTGGAAGAAAGAATGTCAGATAATGAAGACAAAGTATACAATCTGGAAAATAAAGTTGATCACACAGTGAAGATAGTAAGAAATCATGAACAGAACATCCAAGAATTATGGGACAGCATCAAAAGACCAAATCTAAGCATTATTGGGACAGAGGAAGGCAAAGAGTTTCAAACCAAAGGAATGCACAATCTCTTCAATGAGATAATATCAGAAAATTTCCCAAGCATGAAGAATGATTTGGAAAAACAAATACAGCTTACAGGACACCAAATGTACAAAATTACAACAGATCTACACCAAAGCACATTATAATGAAAATGCCTAGCATACAGAATAAGGAGAGAATATTAAAAGCCACAAGAGAGAGGAATCAGATCATGTATAGGAGGAGACCAATTCGTATCTCTGCAGATTTTTCAACCCAGACCCTCAAAGCCAGGAGAAGATCATGGAACAACATATACCAAGCTCTGAAAGAAAATGGATGCCAATCAAGAATCTTATATCCAGAAAAATTAAGCTTTAGATTTGATGATGAAATAAAAACCTTCCATGATAAACAGAAGTTATAAGAATTTACAACTAGAAAGCCTGCACTATAGAACATCCTTGGCAAAATATTCTATGAAGAGAAAATGAAAAACAATGATAAAAATCAGCAAAGGGAGGTATTACGCTAAAGGGAAAACTAATCAGAGGGAAACCAAGTCAAGTTAAACACCAAAAAAACCAAAAATGGCTGCAAATATAAATCATGTCTCAGTAATAACCCTGAATGTTAAACTCACAAGTCAAAAGACATACACTAGTAGATTGGATCTAAAAAAAGAAAAGACCCAACGATATGCTGCCTCCAAGAGACTCATCTCATACAAAAAGACATCCACAGACTGAAGGTTAAGGGTTGGGAAAAACCATACCACTCACATGGACTGTGGAAGCAAGCAGGGGTTTTTATCCTTATATCAAATAAAGTAGACTTAAAGCTAAAGTTAATCAAAAGGGATAAAGAAGGACACTATATACTGCTCAAGGGAACCATACACCAACAAGACTTAACAATTATAAACATATATGCCCAAACAAGAGAGCATCTAGGTTCATCAAACTCTTCTCAAGTTCAAGAGTCAAATAGACCACAACACAATAATTTTGAGTGACTTTAAACACCTCTTTCTCCACTGGATATATCTTGCAAACAAAAGCTGAACAAAGAAACTATAGAACTCAATAATATAATCAATAATTTATAATTAACTGACATATATAGGATATTTCATCCTTCAATGAGCGTTACACTTTCTTCTCAGCAGCATAGAGAACTTTCTCTAAAACAGACCATATATAAAAAAGTAGAGATACTACCCTTCATTCTATCTGATCATAATGGAATGAAATAAATGATAAAATAAGAAATAAAGGCTATTCCAACACCTGGAGACTAAGTAATATGCAAAGTTCA
This sequence comes from Spermophilus citellus, assembly GCF_964194105.1. NCBI lineage: Eukaryota > Metazoa > Chordata > Mammalia > Rodentia > Sciuridae > Spermophilus > Spermophilus citellus. The sequence continues at coordinate 196,824,116 of NC_138185.1, read as the reverse complement.
TTCAACATATGGAAATCAATAAATGAAATTCATCACATCAATAGACGTAAAGATAAGAATCATATGATCATTTCAATAGATGCAGAAAAAGCATTTGACAAAATGCAGTACCCCTTCATGTTCAAAACACTAGAAAAATTAGCAATAACAGGAACATATCTCAACATCATAAAGGCTATCTATGCTAAGCCCCAGACCAACATCATTCTAAATGGAGAAAAATTGAAGGCATTCCCTCTGAAAACTGCAACAAGACAGGGATGCCCTCTTTCAACACTTCTATTTAACATAGTTCTTGAAACACTGGCCAGAGCAATTAGATGAAAGAAATTAAAGGGATACACCTAAGAAAAGAAGATTAGTACTATCATCAACAAATTAGTACTATTTGTTGATTATATGATTCTATACCTAAAAGACCCAAAAAGTTCCACCAGAAAACTTGCAGAATTAGTAAATGAATTCAGCAATGTAGCAGGATATAAAATCAACATGCATAAATCAAATTGATTTCTATATTTCCACAACACATTCTCAGAAAGGGAAACAAGGAAAACTACCCCATTTACAATAGCCTCAAAAAAATAAAATACTTGGGAATCAAGTATTTTAATGAAAGAGGTGAAAGATCTATATAATAAAACTAGAGAACTCTAAAGAAAGAAATCAAAGAAGACCTTAAAGATGAAAAGATCTACTTTGATCTTGGATAGGCAGAATTAATATTATCATAGAAATAGAAAAAGCAGTGATGAAATTCATCTGGACAAATAAGAGACCCAGAATAGCTAAAGTAATCCTTAGCAGGAAGAGTGAAGCAGGTGGCATCACTATACCAGACTTTAAACTATACTACAGAGCAATAGTAACCAAAACAGCATAGTATTGGCACCAAAATAGACTGGTAGACCAATGGTAAAGAATAGAGGACATAGAGACTAACCCAAAAAATTACAATTAACTTATATTAGACAAAGGTGCCAAAAACATGCGTTGGAGAAAAGATAGCCTCTTCAACAAATGGTGCTGGGGAAACTGGAAATCCATATGCAGCAAAATGAAGTTAAACTCCTATCTCTCACCATCCACAAAACTGAACTCAAAATAGATAGATCAAGGACCTAGGAATAAACCCAGAGACCCTGTGTCTAATTGAAGAAAAAGTAGGCCCTAATCTCCATCGTGTGGGATTAGGCCCCAACTTCCTTAATAAGATTCCCATAGCACAAGAATTAAAATCAAGAATCAATATGGGATGGATTCAAACTAAAAAGCTTCTTCTCAGCAAAAGAAACAATCTGTGAGGTGAATAGAGAGCCTACATCTTGGGGGCAAATTTTACCCCTCACACATCAGATGGAACACTAATCTCTAGGGTATATAAAGAACTCAAAAAGCTAAACACCAAAAAAAAAAAAAAACCCAAATAACCCAATCAATAAATGGGCCAAGGACCTGAACAGACACTTCTCAGAAGAGGATATACAATCAGTCAACAAACATGAAAAAATGTTCATCATCGTTAGCAATTAGAGAAATGCAAATCAAAACTACTCTAAGATTTCATCTCACTACAGTCAGAATAGCAGCTATTATGAAGACAAACAACAATAAGTGTTGGCAAGGATGTGGGGGAAAAAAGATACACTCATACACTGTTGGTGGGACTGTGAATTGGTGCAGTCAATCTGGAAAGCAGTATGGAGAATCCTTGGAAAATTGGGAATGGAACCAGCATTTGACCCAGCTATCCCTCTCCTCGGTCTATACCCAAAGGACTTAAAAACAGCATACTGCAGGGACACAGCCACATCAAAGTTTAAAGCAGCACAATTCATAATAGCTAAACTGTGGAACCAACCTAGATGCCCTTCAGTAGATGAATGGATTAAAAAAAAGTGGCATATATACACAATTGAGTATTACTCAGTAGTAAGAGAGAATAAAATCATCGCATTTGCAGATAAATGGACAGAGGTGGAGAATATAATGCTAAGTGAAATCAGCCAATCCCAAAATGCTGAATGATTTCTCTGATTTAAGGATGCTGATCCATAATGCGCTGTTGGGGGTAGGGGACGTGGGAGGATTAAATGAACTGTAGCTAGGGCAAAGGGAAAAAGAGGAGGGAGGGAAGGGAAGGTGCATAGGGGTAGGAAAGACGGTGGAATGCAATGGTCATCATTACCCTAATTACGTGTATGAAGACACGAAAGATGTGATTCAACTTTGTGTACAAACAGAGATATGAAAAATTGTGCTTTATATGTGTAACATGAATTGTAATGTATTCTGTTGTCATATATAACAAATTTAAAAAAAGAATAGAGGAAAAAACCCACAAAGAATATATTCTCTAACCTGCTGGTTTTCCGTTGAGTTCTCTCACTGCAGCCCCAACAGCCCTCCAACAGGTCACCGGGCATCCAGGTGTAGCACAACAATCCCCTGGCTTTCAGGCTCTCTCCATCCCTCCAATATCCCCACCATTCCTCCACCACCAAGTCATCCAAATCACTGGTATCCTCCCCAAGGCCCTGAGTCGCAGACTTGACCCACCCTCATCTCCGTCCCCCTTTCACTGCTTGTGTATCCTCTATGCTAGACAGGTGAGGATTCCCAGTGCAAAGACTGAACTCACAACTCCACCCATCTGTACCTCAGGCCTGGAATGCCTTCCCCTGCCCTACTCACATAAAATTCTTTCAAATGTGAATCCCAACACTCTATCTCTGAACTCACAGAGTAGAACCTCCTCAAATCCTGTAACCGTCTGTTTCTTGAATCACTACAGAACATCCTACAGAATGGTTATTTTGTGTGTGTATGTCTTCCCAGTGCATTCTGTCCCAAAGGGACAGGATTGAGCCTTATTTATCTGTACATCTTTGCATGCTTAATTCATATTTTTTGAATGAAGGAGAAGCCCCATCTGCAATGTATAATATAAGAAACAGAAGGGGTTCATAGTTACCTCAGATGTCCCAAGCCAGGAATTCTATCTTAGAGAGTATAGACTGAAAACTAGTTGGTCACTAATATTAAGTGCAAAAATTTGTGATTAATTTACTAAAAATAATGATCACAAAGTTAATATGTTTTCTTAACTGCAAGAAATGAGGGTAGAGTTATAGGTGGTAGAATTCATCCCAAAGTCATCTTGGTATGTATCATTGATGTTAAAAAATAGTGCCAGAACTTACTGACAAATGCTGGCTCTAAATAATGTGAAGCAGGACAAGGGAGAGGACCTTAGGATATCAGTCTTTGAGAAATACAATGAGAAGATAGGAAAAGATGCAGTTTCTAAGCTTCTCCCATCAACATCACCAATTTTTTTTAAATTTTTTTTGTAGCTGATTTATTATTTTTTCATGTCATAGATGCAGTGTGAAAGCACTAATTATCACATACATCCACAAGATATTCACTTTGTGTTCCACCATGAATTTGAGCAAGAGTTGTTCCCACACTGCTTCTTTTATCATCACCAACCCTGATACTGCTACACAGACTCAGAGAAATGCTAAGTCTGCCTCACAGACCCTACTGAGGATACCAGGTCTTAGAGTAGAGGACCTGTGGGGCAGCTTTTGGTGGGTTAAAGACCAGTGGCACTAGCTTATCTTGCTTTGTCAACTGTGCTTTGATAGAGGAGAGATCAAGACTTTTGTCTAGGTATCATAAAATGGATATCTTTAAACTCATTTCTTCTAAGAAAGCTCCCAAATTTCCCTTCCAAACAAAAGCTGAACAAAGAAACTATAGAACTCAATAATATAATCAATAACTATAATTAACTGACATATATAGGATATTTCATCCTTCAATGAGCATTACACTTTCTTCTCAGCAGCATAGGGAACCTTCTCTAAAACAGACCATATTTTAAAAAGTAGAGATACTACCCTTCATTCTATCTGATCATAGAAGGGAAAGAGTAAATTAAAAAAAAAAAAAAAAGAAGACGACGACGACTAAGGATTGAGGAATGGCAGACATCCACTGTAACAAGATACCACACTTTTTTTCTGCCTTAAGAGTTTGGCTTTTATATGCCCCTAATACAGAGCAACTCCAGCTATAGTTTTGTTATCTAACTGTTTTCATTTTCTCCTTGCAAAGAGGAAGAGATGATGCTCAGGAAAACGGGGTGGGGGTGGCAGTAGAATGTGAGGACAGTGGAGCCAATGCAACATTTGGGGTCCTGATGACTTTCAGAGTCTCTTCCAGGTAAAAATTAATGCTAATGAACAATGATTTGGGGGCATGGCGAGATGCATATGCTTCAGTGAGCAAGTGACAACATGACTCCTTCAGAGTGTCACTTTTACATTTGTCTTTATAGTTTGCTTTTCTTACCCTGTTCTCCAAAACGTACATTAAGATATCTCATGCTAGTTCTCAATCTCAGCTCTTTTATTTGGCAAATGTACCAGAAAATTCTGTTTGGTTACTGGAGTTATCCCAAAGTGAAAAAATAGCATTTCCAGAAGGCCAGCATTCATTCCCATCCCTCTCTGGCATTTATATAACTCAATAGTGGCTTTGTTTTCTGACTGTTTGCACACACAGAACATACATATGACAAATGACCAAATGCCACCCAGAGGTTTTTATGGCTCTAGATGCATGTAGGCAAAGAAAAATTTAGAATTAGCCCTTGCTCTTGTGACTTACTACTTTACTATTCTTTCCAAATACTCTGAATTTGATGCCTTCATGCAAATATTTGAGAAAAGACCTATTCAGGGAGTGGAAGGCGCCGCCTGCGCTGTGTGCTGGCAGTCCACTTTTGCAGACAGTTGGAGGCTAGTAGTTGCTGGAAGCTGGCCTGGCGGCTGCCTGGCACTTCAAAGAACTATTCTGGAACTGGGAAGTGCCTCCCGGGCTCCACAAGAAGCCAGCCTGCTGACCTGCTGAACCTGTCTGCCCCACCCCACCTCATAAAGGGAATCTGTTTTAATGGTCACTGTGACCTGTGATGTTAGAGCGAGGTCTACATAAGGTCTTCTTCTTTTTTGAGATGAATCTAGATCTTTCTGCTTTAGTCTTAAGGGCCCTAAATATCTGATGTTACTGCCCACACTGGTTTAGAGAATGAAGATTAATTTTTTAAATTACTGTTAGATCTTTCAACTCTGTTGAATGTCAGCAATAATTTTTTTTAAAGAACATTTTGGTGGCTGTGAGATAAGAATTTTCTAAACCTTTTAGCTTAATTTCAAAAGATTTTCCCCTTTACATTTAAAAAATTTAGTCAAGAAACAGGTAAATATTTTCAAAATAACTGATGCTATATATTCTTTGGGGCTCCCTTTTACCTCCATCTACAGAAATGAAAAACAAAGCTTTTTGACTAAAAACATCGTGGTCTTCAGCACAGACAGACAATAACACCCACACTCTAAGGGCTACACTGAATGTCCGTTTTTCATTTATATCAAGTGTACTTCATTGCAATGGAAACAAATTGTTAAAAGGGCTGGACATTTCAGAAGAGAAAGTCCAAGATTAAATATGGGTTCCTCAGTTTTCCAGAAGTATTCTCACACCAGGACAAGTAGTTAATGGTAAAATAGCTTCCAGAGTATTTAAGATTAATTGCACTTCTGTTTCCTATTTTTTTTTTTTTTACTCCAAAGTGACAATACTGCTTAGACGTGCCCAGGGGGTAAGGCCCTCTGTAACCCAAGTGCAAACAGTATAACCAGAACGATGGACAAAACAATCCAGAAGGTTTCAAATAACAGCTGTGACTGACAAATTAGATACCCGAGTCCATAATTAAGCACAGCATTTCACCACAACTTAGCAATTAAAGTGCTATCCACCCAGGAAACAGGACCAACTAAAGCACTCTGTCTTCATCACTATATATCCACCGATCCTTTTAGAATTATGTTAATACCTTTTTTCTCCTGTAAAATGATTCAAAATCACATAATGTGAATGCTTTATCCAGGCTAGAGTTTAAACAAATTGTTCAAATCCAAGCAACTCCTCCCTCTGTCTTTCATGTCTTCCTACTGTATGCTTTGTGAACAGAGCTACCACCAGCCTTCCGATCTCACCACCTACATTAGCTGTTCTGATAAGCTTCCTAGGACAAGGTTGATTTACAATAAGAAAGAATGCTCTGGTACAGTTGAGGCAATACGGCCTTTCCCACAAAAAGACACGTGGACCCTCACTTCATAGCTGCTGACTATGAGGGTGCGCAATTTAGCACACAACATGGGTGCCCCTCAAGAAAAGTCAATTTTATACCTATAGTGGATTCTGAAGGTCAAAATAAAAATGACTGCAGCAGGACTAGCTAGCTATTTCATTGTAGAACTCAGTACATAACAAACCTGTGGGTATCCTTGTTCAAACAGTAAGTTTCAAAATAACAGCAGAGCATTAAGACAAGCTTAATGAGTCCTTCTAAGGGTAAGCTCTATACAGCTGCACAGGTTGCAGACCCACGAAGCTAGCCTGACTGCAGTGAATGTGGCTGGAGCCCCTCAACACATAAGCGGATGTGTATCCATTCTGCCAACAGTTATGAGTGCCATCAGTGTGTGGAGGTGGATTTGTCAGATAGCCTGATATTGATCTCAGCTTCACCATTAACAAGCTATTACTTTGCCCAATGATTTCATGTCCTAGCTGCTGGGCATCCTCACCCATGAAGGGGATAAAGAGCAACCAACTACTTGGCTGTTGGGAAGATTAGCCTAGAAAATTTACACAAAGAATACTGAACAGAGCTTGGCCCAGAATATGAACTCAAACATAGTTCCCTGTAATTTTTAAATAAAATATAAGTAAAAGATAACCATCATCAGGGAAGTACAAAAAGAGTATAGAAGGCCTCTGGCGGGTTAGCAATCAGACTAGTTGGGGAAACTAGGGGAAAGGAAGCTTCATGTAGAAAATGTATCCGAGACAGGACTAGGAAGAAATCAGCAGTGAGGGTGGAGGAACATGAGGTGTGTACGTTGCAGTCCATAATGGCACCTTAGGTGAAGCCCAGGGCACAGGGAGCAGACTGATAGGAGCCACAGCTACAAGGACAAGCAAGTGCTACTGGGCGAGGCCTCATATGGTTAGCCAAGGAAGCACAGCTCTGTCTGTGTGGCCACAGGGAGAACAGCAAGTTCTAAGACAAACCAGTGGTGTGGTCAGAGCTGATCCTCCAGATGTAGGCAACACGGAAAGACTCAGTAATTTTTTTCTCTATCAAAGTGCAAGAGAACTGATAAAATACATAGAGGAAAGAAACAATTAGCCTACCACAAATATTAACTGCCTACATTGGTCCTGCCCTCTACCAAATCAAACACTTCATAAAAAGAAGTCACAATCAAATCCTTTCAGAAGTCAGGTAGTTTTTAGGCATGTGGGGATTTTAGACTGAAACCAACCAATCAACACAACCCAAACCAAACTAACTTCATTCCCTTATCCCAGTCCACAAACAGAAACAATGGAACTAGCAGGTAAATTCAGCACACCTGCTGGCCTCTGCTCACAATGGCTGCTGGGTACACTCAGGTGGTCTCTGGGATCTCCACCCACCCCTGACAATTGCTCTAGGTAGGTTTAATCCAGTATGCAACGACACACACTGCTGACCATGGTCAGGCCTGCTCTGCTCTGTACCTCTTTCTATATGTCTGCTCTTACTTTGTGCCACTTGGTGTGGATAGTCATTTGTCATTTTGTTAATGTAAAGGAAAAACTACAAGAACCAAAGAACAATACGTTAGAAGACTACTAGGTTTCATTCAGATTTTCCTGGAGAGCAGGGGCCAGTATCTATTTACAATTCCAAGCAGGGCCACAGGCATGCAGCAACTGCCTTGCTCCCCAACATCTCCTCCATTTATATTTGTGCTGTTCCTTAAAACCAGTCTGTAGAACCCTAAAGGAGTGGGTGCAGATGTTCCAGGACCACATTTATGTTCCTTATTCTCAGTCTCCTGCGATTTGGCCTGCAGAAGAGAACTGGTGCTAGGCCTGAACACTTGGGTGAAGAGACTACTCCTCTCTGCTGACCAGCCTTAAGGATACCCTGCCCACCTCATTATTTCACAGAAACTGCTCCTGCAGGTCAAAAGAAATTAAAATAATTTCCTCTGCAATTTAATGATAAGCAGATCCCAAACTGCCACTCTGTCACCATACTTTTATGTCACAGGTTACAGCATGACACAGGTTAGATCTGGCTTCCAGGGAGGCCTTCATCATGTCTAGTATGTGTGTAGGTGGTTGGGAGGAGTAGGGGTCCCTGGGACCACCGTGGTTCTTATAGATTTTTCCATAAAGGTGTGACTAGGCTAGGCCACCCAGGGTAGACCTTATATAATCTCCCCTGGAGCTGGGTAGGAGAGCAAGACCCATCTGCTAGGTGTACACAGGAGTATAAATCCTTGGAGACATGTAGGACTACACTATTGTACACCATCTCACTACTCTGTCCAGAATACAACTGTCTATTCCAAGAACATCTCTAAGGTCCATATCATTCTCACAGATGATCTTTACAGAATATCCTATGACTTCTGAATACACAGTTCACCAGAGTTTGTATTTAGCACAGCAAGCTAAATTGAATTCATCTTCTGTCTCACTGAAGTTAACCATGATACTGTCACTGAAGACAACAAAACTTACTCATGGAAACACCTTGACCCACCACACACTATCCAAGACTAGGCTGAAGCCTGACACGTTGGCCCAGACTGGGAAGCTCTACCAAATCCCTACACTGTCCTATGTACATAGCCTGCACTCTGGGGCCTCCAGAATTTCCAGACCCCGGGGTGGGGCGGGGGCTCCACAACACAGGTGCAGCTCCCATGGAAACACTGTCCTAGGAAGAGTATAAAGCAGCTTGAGGAACCACTTAAAAGCAACTCAGGAGACTGAGCTGGGATCACACTGGAGCATTCCCCAACATTCCCTGGGCCACTCTGGAGTGTGTAAATGAAAGGAAGCTGAGATGCATGCCAATTTTACACTGCTGTGCCCATTTCTGAAATGCCTTAATAGGAACCATTACTGCCTCTTGAAGGGCCACGTGCTCCCTGCTGCGCCTCCTCCTCCTGAACATCACATCATCTAACAATTTGACCTTATAAATTATACTGACTCCAATTCCAATGGACAACAGAGTAGACAGTTCTCATGAAGAGAGGGGAAAAGGAAGCTTTGGAGTCTGGTGACTTCAAGTCAAGCTCAGCCGTTGGTTTTCTATTTTAGCTTTTTTAAATTTTTCAGGGGGTGGAACTGGGCATTTAATTTAGGAGCACTTGACCACTAAGTCACATCCCCAGCCCTATCTTGTATTTTATTTAGAGACATGGTCTCTCTGAGTTGCTTAGTGCCTCACTATTGCTGAGGCTGGCTTTGAACTCGGCAATCCTCTTGCCTGGGCTTCCTGAGCCACTGGGATTACAGGCGTGTTCCACTGTGCTCGGCTACTTTTCTTGATGATAAATACAACACTATAATTCGGTTCCAACTGAAACTTATATAGGAGATTCAATCAAGAACTTGCATTTCACTTAGAGTCAATTTAGGCAAGTTTTATCAATGATATACCTTTAAAACAGGAGTATACTGAACTTAGCCAACAAAATCTAACCTAAGTATAGCTTTAATGCTATGATTTTATTATATTACTAGGTAGTTTGCTTTAACTATCATTTAATTTTTATAAAAAGAAACCATTTTATTTTCCTCTAAATTGATTTAACTTCTGTCCCCAGTTATTCATTGGAAACCTTAAAGGTCAGAGTCTGTACTTGGTTCTTAGAATACAAAGATGAATAAGACAGGCTAAGTTGGAAAAATGAACAAATCAGATTAAAATGAAGTATAATAAATTCTGTGAATTGAGAAGGCATTTGGTGACATCAACATTCCCATTGGGGCAGTTAAGTAGAGATAGGAAAAGTAGAAATGGGAGGATAATTTTTTTTTAAGTTGTTGACCTTTATTTATTTTATTTATTTGTATGTGATGCTGAGAATTGAACCCAGTGCCTCACACACACATGCTAGGCAAGTGCACTACCACTGAGCAATAGTCCCAGCTTGGGAGGATTTTTTTTTTTAGATGTTGATGGATCTTTATTTTATTCATTTATTTATATTGTGTGCTGAGAATCAAACCCAGTGCCTCACACAGGCCAGGCAAGTGCTCTACCACTGAGTCCCAGCCCAGCCCAGGATGATGTCCTGAAGAGACTAAAAGCATCTTAGGAGGCTCACGGGAGGTAAGCTGTGGAAAAGAGGGAGGAGGAGGCGCAGCGGGGAGCACGTGGCCCTTCATGAGGCAGGTGTGCAGCTGATAATGACAGGGAGAGGGAAGGACAAGCAGGTGAACTCACAGGGCTGTCACCAACCATGCTGGTGGGGGGAGGTGCATGACTTGGCCCTGAAGGCTGTGCAGAACCATGGGAGAGCAGGCAAAGAAGCATGGCTTGAGGACTGTCTCCATTTCTGTTTGATTACCATTCTAGAACAAGGCTGGTCACCATATTTGGAGAAATTTAGCAACAATTTAGGAAAGAAAAAAATTTTATTATGAAACAAGAGCTCCTGAAACAATGGCAAGGAAGAAGCTTAAAAATGAGGAACTCAACAGAAGCTGAGGACTTGGTAGGTTATGGTGGGTGGGGTGGAATAAGAACATTAAGGACGTGACTATGAATTCTAGGTCTGCTCTGGAGAGTAGATGTAGCTACTAGATGTTGTCGATGGAAAAGCCATTCACCGATGTGAGAAGGAAGAGATGGAAGGTGGGGCATATTTTATATGGACACAGTTTGGGCAGTGAGTGCAAGTGTCCCATTCAAGTGCAGATGTTCAGTAGACAGTCAGGCATATGAACATGAAAAGTGAAAAAGAGGCCAAGGGAAAACAGAATTAAGGAATATCCCACATAAATGATGGCTGAGGTTAGTGAAATGGATGACCACCTAGATACACTGCAGTGTGTTAGAGGAAGAAAAATGAGTACATAATCATGAGGAGCACAGAATTTTAGGGTGATGAGACAGATATAAAGAGCTGACAAATAAACAGGAAATAAAGTTTTGGAAGTGTGTTCATCAGCTTTGTATCACTACAAACAAAATATCTGAAACAGGCTATTTATGAAGAAAAGGTCTATTCAGCTCACAATTCTGGAGGCTTGAGCCCAACATCAGGTAGCTCCAATGGTTTGGGCCTTTGGTGAGCACAGCATTCATGGTGGGAATGTGTGTCAGAGCAAGTGCTCACATTTTGAACTATGAAGCAGAAAAAAGGGACAGGAAGGGTCGCTCCATTCCCTTTGAGGGCATTCCCTCAATGACCCAAGGACCTCCCACCAGTCCCATTTCTGACTAACACCACCCTGGGGACCAAGATTTTATATGGACCTGTGGGGAATGCTCATCCAAAGCACAGCAACAAGAAGACTGAAAAAAGAGGCAAAGGAAATTTTAGCAAGGACTGACAAATACCAAGTAGCTTTAAAATTATGGAAGTCAATGTGGACCTAGCCAGTGCTCTCAAGATCCACGATTTAAGGATCCTCCTGTCAAGTCATGCAACTGTGACCCCACCAACAGTTCAATGCGATTAAAATCTAATACTTGAATAAAGATTGGTGATAACTTCATCTAAAAAAAAAAAAGAGAAAGAAAAATTATTTTGTATGTTAACATGCCTGCTGTTTATTCTAAGTCCCTGCAATAGTGAGACCTTTTCAAGCTTACAAGCATAGATTAGGGTTTTATCACGACGCCATGTTATGTTTAAACACAGTAATGTATCAAATTCAGTGAAAATAGCAATTGCATCACGTTACCTGTTTTTGTTGAACAAATGTTAATTTGTTAATGACTACTTTTCCTGCAAATAATACAAAGTTCTGTAGTCAGAAGGTCACCTGAGTAGCCTAAAACTCTCGCATTCAAACCAAACAGAGTTAGATTTTAGATGGCAAAAGGGCAATTGGTTCTGACATGCCAGCTTCTCTTAGCAATGTATAGAGAAGAATACTGTCCAGTTGAAAACTTCTTACTAAAAATTCAAAACACCAACATTGCTTCCTAAGTAAAAATCCTGATCTTGGTTTTAAAGGAAAAGATTATTTGTTCCACAAATTTAAAAAAAGTTCCTAATGACCTTTAAGTTTGAGATGTGGTATACAATGAAAGAAAAACTGCTTGTACAAGCAGTAAATGATCATTTTCAGCCAACATGGATTTTTCTGGACCTGGCCAAACAGAACAGAGAGACTGAAGCAGCATGGGCAGAGGCGACTTACAGTTAAACATTACTTTCTGAGGGAGGAAAAGAATGAAACAACTGTATGGAAAACATAAAGCAGACCCCTGGCATTTGTTTTGACTACTTAGGGTTCATCTGAAAGTTCCATACTGTACTTCATAAATGCCCCATGTCTGTCTATATATATATATATATATATATATATATATATATATATATATATATATGCTAGTATATAGGGGAGAATCAAATGGATGGGACTACTTAAACCTTTCAGTTGTATTTTACCATATTTCAAGGAGAAAATTATATTTCAAGGTGAATTTTCTGAACCTGGGGTTCAAGAGGGGCTCAGAGTGTTCCTATGAGTGTCATGCATCTACTCTGCCCAAGTTTTCCTGAATTCATAGCAAAACAAGTTTCCCCAGCTGTACCTTTTATTTATACCTTAATGTTAAACTTACAAAGGAAATATCATGTTACTAAAAATCGGGAATGATGGGGTAGGAAACCGAACTCTATATTTCCACAAAAGACTACCCACCTAATTACCAAACATTTCAAAATGAAGATGACTCAACTGTGAAGTCCTTGTCTGGTGGACTCTAAGGATACCTGAAACTAAAAAATCTGAGGGGACAATGAGTAGTGGTTAAATATCCCCCCACCAAGGGCAGCCTCACTTCCACCACTCTTGTCTCTATAGCCTGCAGAGTCACAGGACTATGCTTATAATCTGGGGTGAGCACTCAGTAAGATGTACTCTCTCTGGGCAGAGTTAAGTCACAGCACATGCAGAGATCACCTCTAGAACGAAAGGGGCTCATCTGGAGAAAATGGAGTCCATGCTCCCTAACCCTGAAAGCCGCTGTCACCGTAAGATGACAATTAGAAGCAAAAAATACCCTCACTTTCAGAGGTCAGTGTGCTGAACTTTTGTTCAGCTTCAGTTTAGATTCAGTTGCAAAATTAAATTCAATGTGGAATCAAAATATATTCCACTATTTTATCATATGGAATACTATGTATAGGAAATGACTCAATCACTTTCACTCATGAAAGCCTCTGGACTGTTCTGCAGAGGAAGAAGACAGCATAGACAGGGAAAAGCACTCCTCTGAACAATGGCTTCCTAGGTTCATCTTTCAAAACGAGGGCCAAACCATGAATTACCGCTAACAGCTAACACACATTTCAGGAAGAGCCAACTCTGAAATGTGTAGAACAAAAAATTTATTCAGAGATCTCTTGGATGCTTTTCTCCCCAAAAATAATGAAAGCAGGAAGAGTTCAGATGGAAATGGGGCTCTTGTGGTGAGAAATTTTTTTTGAGATAAATAGCAAGGATCTGTAAATAAATCTCTAGGATTAAACGAAGAATTTTAGAAAGACAACTTGTTTTGTGTTTGTTTCTATAAATTATACTCTATCATGTCTTAGTATTCTATAATGATTAAGAGACGAGATTTTATGCGGTAGCTCAAAAGCTAGACTGAGACCAGAGACTTCATAGTGTGCTTCTTCCACTTCTATCTTTCTGCTTCCAAAGTAGACCAATGACTATTTAAGCATGTTTGGGGACATATTCCTTGGCATCCTGTTCTTGTTGGACCTGGCTACTCAGATGAGTCAGGATCACATTTTAACTTCCATGGGGATTCTCTTTTACCCAACACAGTTCCTGGGGAACGGACTTCACTCTAGCTCTGAGGGTTTCCACAAAAAATCATGAGATGCGATCAAGACAAGCAGAAGTGATGGGGAAAGGACAGTGAGTGGACAGAAAGTAGCAGTGGTTTGTTTCTGTCAGGTGACCAGCAGATTTTCCAATTATTCTGTTTCCTTTATTAGCATACATGATTTGAGGCAACTAGATTTACAGTGTATTTATTTAAAATCTTATGGCCAACTGTCAATCACATTTTGAAACTACTTAATTTTGTTTGATTTTAGGCCTTGTCTCTACTTCAAGATGCTGCAGACAAAGATGCTAGGGCGATCAAGTGCAGAGTGGATCAGTTATCTTTTGTGAGGGAATTTACCGACTTTCAATTTAATAATAAACTTTGGTTTTTTACATTGTGGGATCCTTAAATCCCTTTCCCTTTAGCTTGTTTAACTCAGGGCTGGTATTTTGACCCATTCCTGCAGAATACCTTTTCCCTACCATTTTCTTCTACTTTCAGAGCAATGGAAAATGTTTGTGCTATTCCAGTTTTCCTTTCTCAGAATTCTTCATTAATAAAGTAAGAAATATAGATATTCAACCCAAAATCTGCATTCTGTTGCTCCTAGCATATTATTTGCCCCCAAACAACAAAGACTGTCAAAAATGGTAATACAGCCACTATCACCTCAAAGAGACTGCTAAATTCAAATCCCTATGGCTGCTAAATGCACAAAGATGATTTCTGTTGATAATCACATAGAAATTAAAAAGCAAAACATAATAATATCACTGCACAGGGCCAAAATTTTTGCTGAAATATGTCCTCAGATACCCTTATGGCTTTGGAATTCTACCATGCTTTGAAAATCACTCATGCACGCATCTCCGCTTTAATTCTTGATTTCTAGCAAAATTTAGGAAGGAGTAAGGCTAGTGAGTATGGACCTGGTGTTATTTAAATTTCAGAAACCTCGGGGAGGTGCACTCACCGCCTCTCTAGCGGGCGCCCATCACTGGAGATGCTTCGAGGAATGTTGGCGGCTCTTTCTGGAGGAGGCATCTTCCCGTCACCTTTCCCAGCATTTAGCCGTGAGGTCATGGGACTCTGCACCTGGGATGGGACTTGAGGGGAATGAGACCCCTTGTTGGCATTCCGCTGCCATTTGTTGTTATTGCGGAAGGGAAATTTGAACTCATATGAAACACCTTCATTCATTTTGTACTCCATCACTGGCATGCGGTAGGTTTCGGAGCAGCTCCTATTAGGGGAAGGCACAGGGAGAAAAACAATTAATACTCCTTTTTTGTTGGTGGAACCACACTGATTCTCATTAACACTTAAAATGGATCCAAAACTTCATCTTCTGCCTCTGGTCCTCTTTCAGCCCTATAATTATTTTCCTTTCAAAAACCAGAAACCCAGGCAGTGTTGACCATGCTTTCCTTTACTCAATCCCAACTGTTGAGTTTCTAAACACCAAGAAGACACAAGGTCACCCTGGGAGTGGACACAGCTGTAGGATACCTAAGGAGGACAGGGAAGCAGACCCTAAGAACACAATCTTGACAGAAACAAGCAACCAGCTCTGAACACCTTCACTGCATATCACAACTGGGGAATTAAAAGGGGGTACCCTGAGAGTGAAGAAATTAAGTTAGGAGAAGTCTTAAAATCCAAAGCAAAAGCTAAATTTAGCTAAAGAGGGGGAAAAACCCAATTATAGAAATACTAAAATTATTAAATCCCTGAGGGACAAAGCATAATCTGAAATCAGACTTTACTTTTTTAAAGAAAGAAATCTCTCATAGCAAGGCCGTCCCCAGGCAGCAGCCTGAGTGAAATTAATGGCAAGCGTAAATGTTTTCCATTTTACCATTTTGTGCCACCATCTGAAACTCAAATTCTCAGGAAACGGGAGCCCATTTTCCATTCTTTATGCCAAATGATGAGGGGAGGTATTGTCGGTCATAAGCCTGATTGACAAATTCTATTCTCACTAAAGCAATACCTCAAACCATGCATTTGAATTTCATCACTAAGTGGAAAAATGACTTCCTTCTCATAGGAATGTGAAGGATTGGGAAAACGGGTGAGAGGATTTGGAAAAAAGGGTTCACAGAGCAACTGTGAAACAGCCCTTCACAAGGCACTTTAGAAGTAAGGTAGGGAGAGTCCAAAACGTCACTGACGGGGAGACTAAGGGGAATGCAAACCACACATAACAGCTGCAACTCTAATTTTAATGTTTCTAGAAGCCACATTAGAAAGTAAAACAAAACTGGTGAGATTATATATTTAATGTAGCCTGAGATATCTAAAACATCATTTTAACATGTAATCACTATTGAAAAATTACAGAAATATTGTATGCTCTTCTTTGTCTGACATGCATCCCACACTGAGCTAAACCTCAGCCACCTGCCATTTCTGCCAGTTCTGACTGCCTTTTGTAGCAGGGGTAACCGCCCACTGGCTTCCTGGTCTCTCACTTATCTCTGCAAAACACAAGAAAGATACATGGAATCAAAAAGGAAATAGGCACTGAAAAACAAAGACTAAAGCTGATTTTTAATGCCATGCATAAATATTCCTAAAAGGATTTTCATTCTATCATTTGAAGCAAAATTTAGTGTTTAAGAATGGTAACTATAATAAAATAGATATAACTGTAATGGTTGGACACTAATCCAGCCACATTTCAGCATCTCTGAAGTGGATATCTACTATCTTTATCCTCTCTTCATCCAAGAGGAAATGGAAGGAGGCCTGGAAGGATTAACTTGCCCCAATGTATACAGCCAGGAGGTGGCAGAGCAGGGGTTTAGACACAGAACTAGTCTTCCTGCAGGCCAGTTTTATTCTATTCTCTTAACTGAAGAACATGGCTCCAACCCCCCAGACATTATACACCTGTAGTGACTATCACATCTTATTCAAGGCATAGCATATGGCAAAAAGGAAAATTCAACAACTTTTACAGACCAAATTGAAGATTTGTGGCAGCAAGAATGATAATTACAGTGGAAAAAGTGACAAATGGTGACTTGCTGAAACCACAAAATTAACCACTCACTGTCTTTTTCAGTCTTTTTTATTCTTTCTTTCATTTCTGATTTCTCATTACTCTCTCCTTTTTCTTAATCACTAAGAAACATGGAGAAATATTTGAACAGTGCACTGAACAGAAATATTCAACACTGGACTCTTGAGTCAGAAAAGTCTTGTTTGAGGATAGCTTGGTCTCTAGAAGCCACATGACTTTGGCTCAAAAACAAACAAACAAACAAACAAAAAGTATTCAACTTCTTTCCACCCGTTTATCTAAAAAATGAGATCTAACCCAGATAAATTCTCACAACCCTTCCTGTTCTACTGCAGTTTGATTCAGCACTGTCACACCAAAAAAAAAAAAAAAAAAAAAAAAAAAAAAAAAAATCTGTTTTTGTTTAAAAGGTTATTTGATTCCAAATCCTCAGTACCAAAAAAATTAGTTTGGCCTTTATATGTAACTTGTTTGTTTTTAGCTCTTGAATGGTCCTTGATTGCTTTCTTTAAAAACCACAGGCTAGTGGCCCTCACAGAATAAACGTTTGTGATTCCTATGCAATACCAATTGAAACATCTCAGTTTCACCAGTTAGCCAAGTTTTTTTTCTCTTTTTAAGAGAATGACTTTGAAAACTCAGAGGTCTTAGATGCTGATGGTCAAGAGCAGAGGGGTGACAGAGGCAGGTGAGGGGCCTCTTTCAAGCAGGACTGCTTCCCTCATGCTGTGCTCCCAGCTGGTCCTGTTCACTTCTTGAACAGCTACTGCACCCTCCCAGCTGCCTCCTCTTCATCATGGAAATGAAGTTGCCAAGAGCCAGTTTGTATTCTCATGTAAAAATACACACTCAGGGGTCTGTATTCCAGTTGCCTTGAGGATGCCTGTGACCCCCCTCAGCTCCTGGAGGCCTGTTCTGCCTCACTCTGGAGCTGCCTTAAAGAAATGGTTGACAGAGAAGGGAGAGTGACTAGTCAAAGAACAGAGTAATTAGTTGCTAGGAAAACAGCAGTGGGAGTGTGAAGTGCGGAGGAGAAGAAAAAAATGACAGAAGAGCATTATCTTATTTTGTTGAACACTGTAACGGGTGTTAATGCTTCAATGGGTTCCCTTTGAAGCCATTTCTAAAGGGAGAGGGAGGAGCAGGCTTCCAGTCCTCCAGAGGCACCAGTGCACCATTTTCCACCTGCCCGGAGGAGCTAGCAGGGGCTTTTCTGATGGAAGCCACAGTGAAAAGGGTAGAGGATGGCAGCGGCCACTGGGCCTGTGCAGAGACTGACCCTTCACCCAGCCTCTGGCCCCAGCACTCTGCTAGCACACAGTGGCAGCCTGACTGACCCTGAGAAGATGGCAGGAATGTGCTGCTGGGAGGGGAAGACAAATGAGGCTCACTTGCTCAGTGTTGGAGCCAGAAGACATGGGCCTGCAGGAGTGGGTTGTCTACCCCAGGTCTGCCTTCAGGGATGTCATGGTGGTAGCCTGAAACTGGCCACAGTGGGAATGTGTACACCACCGGAATCAGCAGTTTCCTCTGATTCCGGTTTATCCCTGTGTAAACAGTTTACCAGTTTATCCCTGTGTAGTGTGTAAGGCAGAGGTGGGTGAGCATACAGAGGAGCAGTTGTAAGCACGGACTCTGAAGTTAGACCTAAGTTTGCAGATGAGCTCAGGAAATAACTGACTTTTCTGAGGCTCAGTTTCCTTTAAAACAAGAGCAACAATAATAATACTATTACCTCAGAGAATTATTTTAAGGATTCAGTGCAATTATTCATATAATAGTGATTTTTCTAGGACCTGGCACATTAAAGTAAACCGCTTAGCAAATGTCACTTTTACCAACACACCAGAGATGATAAACCTAGTCTAGCACATTGCTGTAGATAAACCACCTCTTATCACAGTTTTATCGGTCCAGCACCAGGCCTTCTGATCCATTTGTCTAGTAAGAACTGTTCACGATTTCAGTGTCAATATTGTTCCCCCATCTCGCCACACTCACACCAATATACTCCCCTCTTACGTTGCCCCCAAAAAAACCCGGGAGCCTAGAAATAAGGAAAAGGTAGCATCACAAGGTCTATGGGCTTCATCTTTGACAGGACCGCCTTCAGTCTACAGTTCTTTATCATGAGTAAGTAAGGTCAACAACTTACAAATCTTTTTTTCAATGGGTTCCCTCTGAAGCCATTTCTAAAGGGAGGAGGAGGAGCAGGCCAGTTTATAGCTGCCTGTTTAGAGAGACCAAGGACAGCAGACAGGCAGCAAGCAGAGGAGTGCAGGGCACTTGGAGAGTGTCCTAGGTTGAAACCCCACTGCCTCTCGGGGCTACCTTGAGTCATGTTTTGTATCCTGATTTGGGAGAATACTAAATAAAAATATCTGTGTTGTGATGCTGCTGCTGCTGCTGGGGATTGAACCCAGGGCGTTGTGATGCTGGGAGGTGCTCCACACTGAGCTATATCCATAATTCTTAATGTCTATGATGATGTGCTTAAGGAAACCAAAAATGGCTAACAGGTTCATCAGCTCTAGTTAAACAAAGCAGGATATGCATATAGGGCATTTTCAGAATATTCCCACTCCTAAATAAGTAAGTAAGTAAATAAATAAATAATGATAAGGTATTTTTTACTAGGGTCTTCTAAGAAATAAGCAGTATTAGGAAGTACTATTATAAGTAAAGTGTGGATGTAACTGAAGTATGTTTAGGTTATCATTGCTGCTTACCTTTAAAGTACACAAATAACCTATCCCAACTGTTTACATTCTGCCATCTGATAACCATAAACTGAGGCACAGGGAATGGTCATTTTAGGAAGAAATATGATAAATAACTTTGTCTTGACTTTAAAAGACCTAAGAATTAATTGCCAAAGCTTAAGAGAAATTCTTAGGAAATAATGGCTAAATAAATAACAAATTGTTTAAAAAAGAGCAAAAATACCATGTGTAAGCTCAAAGAGGGAAATAAAAAAGCAGTTGAATAAATTTGTTCCATCAAGAACCCTCCCCAGAGGCAAAGAAATTAAATTTTCGACATTGCTGCTGGCTTGGCAGGAACTGGACAGGCAGGAGGGCCTGGGCTTTCCCCTTGGGAGAAGGCTGGAAACCAAACTGCTAAGGCACCAGGAGCAGCACCAGCACATCTGAAGCTAATTCCCAGCACATGCAAATACAGTCAGGAAAAAGCCTGTAAGTCACGTTCAGCTGTCCAGGCTCAGGAAGCAGGGCCCAAAACAATACTCGTGAGTTTGGAAGAGCAATGAGGTACCAATGAGAGAGTGAGTGTCATGAAACATGAAAGAGAAAATCTGATGGGCCGAGATGCTGAGCATCTTTGAATGTGAAGTGGCCAATGCTTCTCAGCTATTGGTTCAAGGTGCTTTAAATGGATATTACCAGACATCTGTGTAGCAGCAACTTTATGCATCCAGAGATGTAAATCCTAGGACTGGCCTCAGTTACTTTTTCTAGCAGCTGCTGCCACATGCTGAAAGGGAGCTGTGTGCTAAGTGTGACTTTCCATGGAAGGAACTTTTAGAATGGCATGTAATCCACTGCGCTTCCCAACACCTTACTTCCATACTTTCTAGGAGATGTTCTACGTGGTACACAAGCCTGCTGTCAAGTCTCTGCGTCAGCTGCTAACTCAGACCTACCTCCGTGGGGTGCAGTCTTCATGGGGGGGAATGATGACAACTTTCACTGTAACGGATGTTCTCAGGAGATCGATCATCTGCTCATGGCTCAGGGTGGCCACTGCCACCTTGCAGATTTCCACCAGGCGGCTGCCCTGCCTCAGCCCTGCCTGCCAGGCATAGCCATAGGGCTCCACATCTGCCACAATGCCCTCATAGTTGACATGGAAGCCAAGCTGTCCTAGCCCATTTCTTCGCAGAGTCATTTCCACTGATTCACAACCTTTTGAAACAAACTAGACAAGGAAACCAAAGTTATTGGGGTTGACCTGGAAAAACATTGCAAGCAGGGTTATTTCTGAATACCTACTGCCGACTGAAGGGTAGGCTAGTTAATTTCCCCTTTACTAGTCTCTATTCAATAGGCCAAAAGGAGCATATTTGTTGCATCCAGAGAGCTCAATGGTTTTCCTAAAGTTACAAGGAAACTTCTAACAGAGACTTAGGAGTTGGCAGCAAAAAAAAACTATTCTGTTACTCAACTCACTTTAGAATACTCAAGGTAGCAGATACTCAAACAAAAATCTCTTTTCAACTACTATTTGAAATTGGTTGGGATGCAATATCAGTCACCAAGGCAGTGGGATCAGCTCACATTCAAGTGAGCTTCTAACAAACACATAGTAGATGGGTCCTCTCCCCCATGTTCGGATATTTTTCCAAATAAGTGATGGGAAACACCAACTGAGATAAACTCTGTGTCACTTCACATTAGCAAGGAATTCCCAGAGGTGCAAATAAGCTTCAGTAACCTGACCCTGGTCGGTACTGAAAACTTTCTGAAAGAGAAACTGCATTTGTGTGGAAGGAAAAGACTCACCTGCAGCCTTCTGACAATTTCTTTGATATCCTCATTGCTAATAAAACTTTCCACTGAAACACACTCTCCTCGCTCATAGAAGATTTTGAGGCTTGTGTCAGTGGAAGTCCACCCCAGCACGTCTCTGCAGGAACAGTTGAAAACCACACTCTTTGTTTCCTGTTCAATGAGGATGATGAATTCATTGGAGATCCCTAGGAGGCAGTCTAGTTCCATAGCCTTGGTGTAGTCTTTGGCACGGACTGCCCACACGATGGCCCCCATGCTACTGAGTTCAGCTCCTGGATATGGCTTTGACTTTTCCTTCTTCTTGGAGGCCAGAGAGATGAACGGAAACTTGCCCGAAGGGTCGATAGGGGTGTTGGTAACATTCTTTTCGGCAAGATCTTTCAGGTATTCCTGGCGGGTGCGAGTTGCCATGGCCCGAAACTTTTCTGATTTATGAGCAGCATTTTCTGCATTAATCACTTTGGCCAAAAGGAAGTCCCTGAACACATTTGACTTGGGGAAAGTGACCCCTTTAGGGATGGGAGGTCCAAAGGAAGGCACATCTCTGGACCTGGTGACAGCCACACTGAGACAAAAAAGCAAAGATCAAAGGCAAAGAGCTATGTCATTATTTCTCAGTTTCACAATATGAAAATAAAACCTATTTTCATATAGACAGGGCTAGGGTGTAGGTGAGTAGTAGAACACTTGCCCTGGGTTTGATCCCCTGCATTGGGCGGGGGGGAGACATACCTCAAAAGAAAAATAACTACTCACTTTCACACAGGGAACAACGCACATTTCTGCTTAGTATAAGCATACTTTTTCATACAACTATATTTAGGCTTTAGAGAACATAAATTTTTATTCAGGCAAAAAATAAACAAATAAAAATAAAAAACCTGAAAACTTTAAGTTATAACTTTCATTTTTTAACAGATTAGATTCATATTACACATATGTAACTCCATAAAAAAAATTACATAGTATTTTGCACAAAAGAATATGTCAGAGAAGGAGTTTAGAATGTACATAGACTGATCTATGACATAAAGGATATGTAAGGAGTTGAAATCAGAGATAAAATTCAGGAGATGAAAGATGACTCCAATAAAGAGATATTCTGAAAAGAAACCATGCAGAAATCCTCAAAATGAAGGAAGCAATAAACTAAATTAAAAATTAAATGTAAAGTATCACCAATAGACTAGAACCCTTGGAATACAGAACCTCAGGCAATGAAGACAAAATATATAATCTAAAAATAGAGTTGACCACAGAGAGTTGATGAACAGAACTAAGAATTATGCAATAACATTAAAAGACCAAATTTAAGATTTATTGGATAGATGAAGGCATGAAGATACAAACCAAAGGAATGAGCAATCTTTTCAATGAAATGATATCAGAAAATTCCCCAAACCTAAACAATGAAATGGAAAATCAAATATAAAAGGCTTACAGGACCCTAAATGTACAAAATTACAACAGACCCACACCAAGGCACATTATAATGATAATGTCTAACATACAGAATAAGGATAGAATTTTAAAGACTGCAAGAGAAAAATATCAGATTACACAGAGGGGGAAACCAATTCAGATCTCAGATGATTTCTCAACATAGACCCTCAAAGTTAGGAGATCCTAGAATAATATATATACCAAGCTCTGAAAGAAAATGGACGCCGACCAAGAATTCTATATCCAGCAAAATTAAGCTTCAGATTTAAAGATGAAATAAAATCTTTCCGTGATAAATAAAAGTTAAAAGAATTTACAACTAGAAAGCCTGAACTACAGAATATTTTGTTCTCAACAAAATATTCCATGAATATGAAATGAAAAACAAAACAAAACAACAAAACAGTGAAAACTAGCATAGGGAGCAACTACACTAAAGGATCAATCAATCAAAAGAGAAATTCAACTTAAAAATCAGAAATGAATAAAATGACCAGGAATATAAATAACCTTGAACATTAATGGCTTAAACTTATCAATTAAAAGTCATAGACAGAGCTGGGCATGGTGCACATGCCTGTAATCCCAGCAGCTTGGAAGGTCGAGACGGGAAGATTGAAAGTTCAAAGCCGGCTTTAGCAATAGCGAAGCACTAAACAACTCAATGAGACCCCATCTCTAATTGAAATACAAAATAGGAGTGTGGGGTGTGGTTCAGTGGTTGAGTGCCCCTCCTGAGTTCAATCCCTGGTACCACCACACCAAAAAAAAAAAAAAAAAAAAAAAAAGACTGGCAGATTAGATTTAAAAACAAGAAAAACAAGACCTAACAATATGATGTCTCCAAGAGACTCAACTCATAGGCAAAGACATCTACAGAATGAAGGTGAAAGGATGGGAAAACACGTATCACTCACATGGATCATATAAACAAGCAGGGGTTTCTAGCCTCATATTAGATAAAGTGGACTTCAAGCCAAAGTTAATCAGGACAAAAGAAGGACATTTCATACTGATTAAGGGAATTACACATCAACAAGTTAGATAACAATTGTAAATATTTATGCCCCAAACAATGGAGCAACTACATATATCAAGCAAACCCTTCTCAATTTCAAGAATCAAATAGACCACAACACAATAATACTGGGTGATTTTAACACACCTCTCTCAACATTGGGTAGATCCTCCAAACAAAAATTAAACAAAGAAACTATGGAACTAAATAATACAATCAATAATTTAGACTTAATAGACATATATAGAATATTTCATCCATCAATGAAAGAATACACTTTCTTCTTAGCAACATACAAATCATTTTCTAAAATAGACCATATCTTTATGCCACAAAACAACTCTTAGCGAAAAAAAAAAAAAAAAAAAAAAGAGAGAGAGAGAAAATACCGTGCATTCTATCATACCATAATGGAATGAAATTAGAAATCAATGATAAAATAAAAAATAGAAGCTACTCTAAGACATGACACACTAAATAATATGCTACTGAATGACAAATGAAAAACAGAAGAAATTAGGGATGAAATAAAAAAATACTTAGAGGTAAATGAGAATAGTGATAAAACATACCAAAATCTGGGTTGGGGTTGTTGCTCAGCTGTAGAGCACTTACCTAGCACGTGCAAGACCCTGGGTTTGATCCTCAGCACCACATAAAAATAAATAAATAAAGGTACTGTGTCTAACTACAACTAAAAAATAAATATTAAAAAAAATACCAAAATCTCTGGGACACTATGAAGGCAGTGCTAAGGGGAGAGTTCATGGCATTGAGCTCATTCATTAAATTAATAGAAAGTCCAGAAATAAATGACCTAACATTATATCTCAAAGCCCTAGAAAAGAAGAACAAATCAACACCAAAAGCAGTAGAAGACAGGAAATAATTAAAATCAGAGCTGAAATCAATGAAAGTGAAGCAAACAAAAAAAAATTCAAAAAATTGACAAAGTAAAAAGTTGGTTCTTTGAAAAAATAAAAATTGATAAACACTTAGCCACACTAATGAAGAGAGAGAGAGAGAACTCAAATTACTAAAATTTGTATGAAAAAGGAAATATCATGACAGACACTCCTGAAATACAGAAGATAATCAGAAACTATTTTGAAAATTTATACTCCAATAAAATAGAAAACCTTGAAGACATCACCAAATTTCTAGAGACATAAAACCTACCCAAACTGAATCAGGAGGACATGCACAATTTAAACAGATCAATTTCATGGAATAAAAGATGCCACCAAAAGCCTACCAAACAAGAAAAGGCCAGGACTAAATGATTCTCAAGTGAGTTTTACAAGCCTTCAAAGAAGAATTAACACCAGTATTCCTCCAATTATTCTATGAAAAAGAAAAGGAGGGAACCCCTCCAGACTCATTCTCTAAGGCTAGTATCACCCTGATGCCAAAACCAGATAAAGACACATCAAGGAAAAAAACTTTAGACTAATATCCCTGATGAATATAAATATAAAAATTCTCAATAAAATTCTAGCAAATAATACACAAAAAGCTACAAATGCACTGTAATCCAGTAGGGTTCACCCCAGGGATGCAATGTTGGTTCCACATATAGAAATCAATAAACATATTCATCACATCAACAGACTTAAAGACAAGAATCATATGATTATCTCAACAGATACAGAAAAAGCATTTGACAAAATACAGTACCCCTTTATGTTCAAAATACTTAAAAAAACTAGGAATATAGGAACATACTTCAACACTATAAAAGCTATCTATGCTAAACCCAAGGTCAGCATCATTCTAAATGAAGAAAAATTGAAAGCATTCCCTCTAAGTACTGGAACAAGATAAGAATGCCCTCTTTCAGCACTTTCATTCACGGTCCTTGAAACTCTAGCTATAGTAATTAGAAGAAAGAAACTAATGGGATACAAATAGGAAAAAGAAGACCTCAAACTATAATTATTTGCCAACAACATGATTCTTATTTAGAAGATGCAAAAAATTCCACCAGAAAACTTCTAGAACTAATAAATATATTCAGCTAAGTAGCAAGATATAAAATTGAGACCCAAAATCAAATACATTCCTATGCATCAGTGATGAATCCACTGAAAGAGAAATTAGGAAAACTAACCCATTCACAAGAGCCTCAAAACAATAAAATACTTGGGAATCAATGTAACAAAAGAGGTGAAAGACCTCTACAATGAAAACGACTGAACACTAAAGAAAAAAATTGAAGACGACCTTAGAAGATGGAAAGATCTCCCATGCTCTTGGATAGGCAGAATTAATATTGTCAAAGAGCCATACTACTAAAAGTATTATATAGATTTAATGCATTTCCTGAGGGGCTGGGGTTGTGGCTCAGTGGCAGAGCACTCGCCTAGCATGTGTGAGGCACTGGGTTTGATTCTCAGCACCACACAAGAAATAAGTAAATAAAATTAAAGTATTGTGTCCATCTACAATTAAAAAAAATCCCAATAACATTCTTCATAGAATTAGAAAAAGCAGTCATAAAATCCCTTTGGAGAAATAAGAGACCCAGAATAGCCAAAGCCATTCTTAGCAAGAAAAGTAAAGCAGGAAGCATCACAATACCAGACCTTAAATTATACTACAGAGCTGTAGTAACAAAAATAACATGGCATTAGCACCAAAACAGATACACAAACCAATGGTACAGAATAGAAGACAAGACAAACCCACATAAATACAGTTATCTCATACTAGACACAAAGGTGCCAGAAACATACACCAGAGAAAAGATAGCCTCTTTCAACAAATGGTGCTGGGGAAACTGGAAATCCATATGTAGCAAAATGAAATTAAACCCCTATCTCTCACTCTGCACAAAATTCCACTCAAAGTGGATCAAGGACTTTGGCACTAAAATAGAGACCCTGAGCCTAACAGAAGAAAAAGTAGGCTCAACTCTCCACATGTCAGCTTAGGAACTGACTTCCTTAACAAGACTCCTAAAGCGCATGAAGTAAAATCAAGAATGAATAAATGGAATGGAATCAAACTAAAAAGCTTCTTAACAGCAAAGGAAACAATCAAGGTAGCCTACAGAATGAGAGAAAATCTTTACCACCTGCACTTCAGAGACAGCATTAATCTCTAGGATATACAAAGAACTCATAAAACTTAATACCAAAAAGCCAAATAACCCAATAAATAAATGGACTAAGGAACTGAACAGACACTTCACAGAAGAAGAAATACAACCAGTCAACAAATACATGAAAAAATGTTTGACATCTCTAGCAATTAGAGAAATGCAAGTCAAACCTACACTGAGATTTCATTTGACTCCAGCCAGAATGGCAATCATCAAGAATATAAGCAACAATGCCAGGCATGGTTGGCACATGCCTGTAATCTCAGTGGCTTGGGAGGCTGAGAAAGGAGCATCACAAGTTCAAAGGCAGCCTCAGCAAAAGTGAGGTGTTAAGCAACTCAGTGAGACCCTGTCTCTAACTAAAATACAACAAAGGGCTAGGAATGTGGCTCAGTTGATGAGTGCCCCTGAGTTCAATCCTTGGTACCCCTCCAAAAAAGAATACAAACAACAATAAATGTTGGTGAGAATGTGGGAGAAAAGGTACACTCATACATTACTGGTGAGACTGCAAATTGGTACAACCACAATGGAAAGCTGTATGAAGATTCCTCAGAAAATTTGGAATGGAACCACTATTTGACTCAGTTATCCAACTCCTCACTTTATACCCAAAGGACTTAAAATCAGCATACTACAATGACACAGCCATATCAATGTTTATAGCAGCCTAATTCAGAATAGCCACATTATGGAACTTTCCTAGATGCCCTTCAACAGAAGAATGGACAAAGAAAATGTAGTATATATACACAATGGAATATTAGTCAATCTTAAAGAAGAATGAAATTATGGCATTTGCCAGTAAATGGATAGAGCTGGAGAATATCATGCTAAGCAAAATAAGCCAATCCCCAAAAACCAGAGGACAAATGTTTTCTCTGATATGCAGATTCTAATTCACAATAGGGGTGAGGGAAAGAAAGAATAGAGGAAATCTGAATTAGACAGACGGAAGGGAAGGGAAGAGAGGGGGTAAAGGAGTAGGATGGAAACTAAAATAAAATGGATATTATTAACCTCTGTGCATATGTGATTACAGGACTAGTGTAATTCTACATTATGTACATACAACCAGAAGAATAAGAAATTATATCCCATTTATGTATGATGTGTCAAAATCATACATAACAGCATACATACATAAGTTATACATGATGGCATTCTACATTTATACATTCTACTGTCATGTATAACTAATCAGAACAAATTTTAAAAAAGAATAAAACCTGTTTAAAACCTGTATATAGTTTGGGTGGGGGAGGTTACTATAATCACAAAACCTTTCAGAACACAAATATGCACACTATTTCAGATATGACAACTATAGGCAAAAAGCTTATTATGAAAATGTCATAAGATGCATGATACATCAGAAATAAATTAAATTTTTAATCAAATTAAATAAATATTATTTGTTGCCCTGTGTGTGAGGCATTATGCAACCACATAAAAAGCACAATTTTAAAATAAAAATGCTGAGTAACAGAATGATTATAATCTTTATATAATGGCAACAGTGATGTTGGTATGTGATTCTGACAATCCACTTATGAGAAACATTTTCCTTTTCCCATTACTTTAAGCTAGATTTATATAAAAAAGCCTCTTCCAGTCATCATCATCATCATCATTATATTATACACACACACACACACACACACATGCACTATTAATAGCCTATTAATTTTAATCTTGAAAGGAAAAATATTAAATTTCTCCTGAAACAAATTAAGTGGAAATAGAGAGACAGAATGTTTTATATCATGTTCTAAAATTACATGTGACATTGTTGCCTGAGTTTAAGAGAGTTGGAAATGATGATTCTAACTCATCAAACAACCCTCTTTCCAAATTATTTAAAAAGTCAGTTATCGAATTGCACTAAGTATTAGGGAAGTGATATAGAATCCATGTCTCTTAAACTCCCAGAACAGAAACTTCAAAGTGTGCACCTTTCAAATTAAATTGAAAAGCTCTGTTTCATGTTTTCTTTATTTTAGGAAGCATCTGCTTTAAGATATTCAAATTTTCTTTTCAAAAAATAAACATATCTTAAGAAAACAGGATAAATAAAATTAAAAAATTTTAGTATGCAAGTTATATTGCAGTGGAATGGAAAGCTACATTACTCTGTCAGAAGATGCCATGGGACTGACGAATTTTTGGTTTTCACAAATTAAGAGAAAAAAAAAGACTACCTGATTTACTTTATGACAAAGAAAGGCTGTGCTCACGTATTCTGTTGGAGAAGAGTTCCACAGAAACCTCTGAATGCATGCATTATGCTTAATTATCCCTGTGTTAGAAGGGCAATTTTTCTTGTCTATTGTGCACTGTTTGGCTTGAATGCTGACAGCTGTATATTTAATTTGATCATGTTATATATTTTTTTCTTCTGAAGTCAGGCAAAGATACTGAAATCCAGATTAGTTACATTTTCTAAGAGGAATCCTGAAAGGATCCAGAAATATTTAATATCTTTCATTTTGAAATTGGCAACTTCTCTTGCTAATTTCACTCAAATTGCCATTCTTTCTCAGAAAACAGCTGTGATTTTATTTTAAACAGGAGAGAAAAATTCTTAGCAGGGGGTGTGATTATGAGCACATCCATCTACTTATCCCTAAACCCACTGGCTTTCTATAGATCTATTTATTAAGTGATAGAACTTTAGACAAATATATACTGAAAACCCACCAATAATTAGAGTTCTAGAATGAACTATGAAGGAAAGAACTGAATCTTTAACATGTAATTATCAATGATTCACCATGGTAGAGAAGTAAATGATACAGACACTAAAATCAGCTTTGCATTATCAGAAATAGAATTCCTGTAGAAGAAGATGAGGAAGATGATACCCTAGAATGCCCTTTTCAGAGAGAGTTTTGTTTTGTATAAATCTAACTTTCAAGGTTTTCACAAGGTTAAAAGCTCATTAATTTAGATGCCACAAATTCTGAACTCTTGATAATAAAAGTTTAAGTTAAATAGAATATTTTGATGATAAAAAATAAGCCTGTTCTGAAATTTTAGTTTGCTATATATGGATCCTTAAGACATATTAATCATAAATGGTTCTTGCTATTTTTAAAAGCAGATTCCAAAGAACCTATGCTCGGACACATTTGTATTAGCCTAGTTTGCAATTCTGCATCTTAGAAAAAGTACATTCCTTAAAATTATAGCCATTCCTTATTCACCTAGCATTGTTAAGGGCTGACATATTCTACCCAAGAGGGTTATCTAGACATCAGAGGTTGAAGCAGTTGGGGAAACTTAGCACTGGAAGAGAAATCAGGGAAGTCAGTGGTTTCCAAACTCTTCCAATGAAATCTTGAGTTTCATATTAAAATTCATCTCAATTTTGCATTCTTCCAAGGAATATTTGTATCCCATTTAATCTAAAATATGTTTTCTAAAACTTTTGAGAACAACCAAAGGACCAGGAAGGTGTCCTGTGATTACCCCTCGTGATTAGCCAGTATTACAAGTAGCATCCTGTGATTTGCCAGCAGAGAAAACCCCTAGAAGTAGTTCCCACCAGACTGAGTTTCTGGAGGGCTAAGCCCTCTTGATCCTTCAC
Organism: Spermophilus citellus; assembly: GCF_964194105.1. Taxonomy (NCBI): domain Eukaryota; kingdom Metazoa; phylum Chordata; class Mammalia; order Rodentia; family Sciuridae; genus Spermophilus; species Spermophilus citellus. Next base: position 196,793,446 of record NC_138185.1, on the reverse strand, counting down.
GTAACATAGGGCCTAGCATATAGGAGGAGCCTGATGAATTGCTGACAGACAACTGAAATGAAACGGTTTGTATAGAGTTGTCAAGACTGTGCTAGGGTGGGAGATAAACTCTAAATAGCCAAAGCTCTTGATAAGAACATATTACTCGCTCTGAGTTAAGGTTTCTTGGGTGGAGTAATATGTCTTGATACTCAATTTCAAGTTGATATGTAAGAATGCCCCAGAGACATCTGAACAGAAGTCAATGGGAAAAAGAGAAGAATAAGATACTTGAACTTTGAAAGCATGGAAACAACAATAAACAATAATTCCTAACCCCAACTTTAAAAGAAAGAGGACATAGAAAATGTCCAAATAGTAGAGGCTCTCTTCTTGGAGCGTGGGTCAGAGTGCCATCTTGGGGAGTTTCCCAAGAAAGTGGACCTGGGCAAAGGATGGGAAAGATCAGTGGCAAAACAAACATAAACTACTCAATCTGTCTTTGGAAAGCAATTTGATTTTTAACAGTACTCAGTCACCCAATATTTCACTGAGTTCTTCCTATATGCTAGGCACTGTGTTAATGATGAGTATGTCAGGGTGAGTATGTCATAGGCTCAGCCCTTCAGATATTCAAAGTCTGGTGGGAACTACTTCCAAAAGTTTGAGTTGTTTGCTGGGGGAAATGCAGGGTAGTACTGGTAACCTTCTGGAAAAGGCACTTTAGTCCTGGCAGGTCAGGGGGGCCTTCCCAGAGAAAAGAAAAGCAACAATTTATCAGATGACAGAGAAGCAGAATGTGTGGGGACAGGCATCCAGCCCAGACAACAGAGAGACAAGGTACAGCACATACTTTTTGAGGAGGCTAAGTAGCTACACAAGAGTGAGGTGCCAGTTGGGAAAGGAGTTGATAGAGCAGCCTGAGGAGACTCAGACAGGAGAGGCCAGACCTGAAAGGCCCCATCCAAAAGGCTATGCTAGGGAATCGAACTTTTCCCTAAATAATTTTTTAAGTTCAAAGAATGACATACTCAGGGCTGGGGTTGTAGCTCAGTGGTAGAGCACTTGCCTAGCATGGTTGAAACCCTGAGTTTGATCCTCAGCACCACATAAAAAACAAATTAAAAAAATAAAGGTTAAATTCTTTCTTTTTTATTTATTTATTTTTTTTAGTCATACATGATAGTAGGATGCATTTTGATATATAATACATACATGGAATGTACATATATCAATCATTGTCTATTCTATTCTGCTGCCTTTCCTATCCTCCCTCCTCCTCCCCCTCCTCTCCCATCCTTTCTCTCTATCCAATCTAATGTGACACACTTTATTTTTCTTTTTCTCATTACAACATCATATATATATTCTGTATAGCAGTGAGGTTCTCCTTCCATCTTCTGTGCAACTCCCCTTCTCCCTCTTTTTCCCTCCCACCTCTCTTCCCTATTTAGTGATAGTCTTCTTCTCATGCTCTTCTAAAGGTTAAATTCTTAAAAAAAAAAATAGAATAACATTCAGATTTTTTCCTTAGAAAGGTCGGTTGCACTGGCTAATGGAGTTGCTGATTAACATGGCTTGATCTTCTGAAAGAAATTTCTACCACTTGACCCATTTTGGCTTTTTCTTCTTCTTAGGTAAAACTTGCAAAAAAAAAAAAAATTTTTTTTTTTTTTTTTTTTTTTTTGTGGTGCTGAGGATTGAATCCAGGAAAGTTCTACCACTGAGCTACATCCCCAGCCCCCTTCTTTTTAAATTTTGAGACACAGTCTTCTAAGTTGCCTGGGTTGGCCTTGAACTTTCGATACTCCTGCTTCAGAATCCCATGTCCCTGGGATTATAGACGTGTACCACCATGCGTGGCCTGAATTCATTTTTTTTTTTTTTTTAAGAGAAGGCAGAGGACAGACAGGACATTTCAGGAGCTTGTACCACACTCCTATACTTATTGCTGGATTTTAAGTAGATGTCAAGCAATCTTCCACTGCACAGAAAAATAAATTTTAACAACTAAGGGGTTTCACAATCTGGTCTAGTTCCAAGTGCTTTTTGAGCTACATTATACTGACTCTTCAACATTATTACATTTTAACCATTGAAAAGAATTTTTTTTCCTGAGAGAAGTAACTTATTTTTACCTTCCTAGAAGTAGCTACTGGTCAGAATTAGCATTTGTTTTGAAGACACAGGGTCATTATTACAAGTACTTATTACTATGCTAGTTTAAAAATATTCTTTAACTTCATCAAATAGGGAGCCAATGGTCCTATCTCCAATTGTTTAAGATACCTTTATAATTTTTATATCTTTTTGTTTCAATTAGGATCCAAATAAAATCAACACCTTGTAATTAATTAGTCCATCTTTTAAAAATTTCTCATTTAATGGATTCCCCTGCACTTCTCCCATCCTTTTATCTCTTGTAATTTATCTGTTGAAGAAACTGGTCTGTTCTTGTTTGGAGTTGTCCAGAATCTGAATCTTGTCAACTAAAGGTGCTCCTATGTCTTTTCCATGTCCTATAAACTGACTTGCCTAGAGTCTTGATCAGATTCATATTTAACTTGGGGAGAGAGGAAACATGACTACCTTGTAAGAGCACACATCTTTTTTTTGTGTGTGTGACGTTTGCAGCCTTTGATGATCAATGCCAGATCTAATAATTCATTAGTTGTTGAAAAATGGTGATATTCAACACTGTTTTTACAAGGTGAGGCCCTCAGGGGTGAGTAAGTACATTTGGTTATTTGTTCTCAAAGCAGATGTTCCAGACTACTATTCTTACTGAATTTGTATCTTTAATGTGAATACTTTCTCTGCATCTCCTCTAACGATAATCACATATTGATGTTTTTAGCATGTTCTTGCCCTTTACTGCTCCTTCATCTTTTTGATTTGCAGCTTCTAATCTGCCCTATCAACTGAGACCAAGCAATTAAGCTTATTGCAACGATACAAACAGAACAGGGCCTGGAGGGCCCTTTGATCAGTTATAGGGTAAGCTTTGTATGCAGACATTGTGACTGATATCGCAGTCCTTGGCTTTGTCATGGCCATTCAAAGTTATTTGGCTTCTAGAATTAGTTTTTCCTAAACTTTCCAGTCCCCAGGAAGGCTTAATGACATACTATTCCAGGACCTTCTCTCTGGATTGACTGTAGGAATTTTTTTTTTTGTCCTCCAGTTAAATCCCAGGGTTTAGAATAGTGCCTGGCACATACACAAAAAAGTATTTGACAAAAGAACTAGTGAAAAATGAAAGATAAAAACAACTTACAAACGTATCTTTCTGTGTAAAAATTACCTATTACCTTGCATAGAAACACTGGGTACATTTTTCTAAAATTCTACAAAGGTTTCCTGGATGCCCTGAATTCTAAGGGCCTCTACTGCCTCATCCTCCTTTTTCTTGTGCCAGGGGTCTGCTTACCGAGGCTTCTCACCCTCCATTCTGTCCCTATGCTCCTACTGCACCTACGCCTGACCACGTAAAATAATTCATTTTGTTCTCATTGAATTCCTTCTGTGTTTAAAACATACACTGAAGTTTTATGGATTGGTTACTGTGTCCTCTATTCTGTACCATTGGTCCACCCGCCTGTTTTGGTACCAGTACCATGCTGTTTTTGTTACTATTGCTCTGTAGTATAGTTTGAAGTCTGGTATCGCTATACTGCCTGATTCACACTTCCTGCTTAGTATTGTTTTTGCTATTCTGGGTCTTTTATTATTCCATATGAATTTCCTGATTGTTTTATCTATTTCTACAAGAAATGCTGTTGGGATTTTGATTGGGATAGCATTGAACTTATAGAGAACTTTTGGTAATATCGCCATTTTGATGATGTTAGTTCTGCCTATCCATGAACAGGGTATATTTTTCCATCTTCTGAGGTCTTCTTCTATATCTCTCTTTAGGGTTCTGTAGTTTTCATTGTATAGGTCTTTCACCTCTTTTGTTAGGCTGATTCCCAAGTATTTTATTCTTTTGGGGGATATTGTGAATGGAGTAGTTGTCCTCATTTCCGTTTCAGAGGATTTGTCGCTAATATACAGGAATGCATTTGATTTATGTGTGTTGATTTTATATCCTGCCACTTTGCTGAATTCATTTATTAACTCTAATAGTTTCTTCGTAGACCCTTTGGGGTCTGTTAGGTATAGAATCATATCGTCTGCAAATAGTGATAATTTAAGTTCTGCAATGGAAGAAGGATAGCATCTTCAACAAATGGTGCTGGGAAAACTGGAAATCCATTTGCATCAAAATGAAACTGAATCCCTTTCTCTCGCCATGCACAAAAGTTAACTCAAAATGGATCAAGGAGCTCGATATTAAATCAGAGACACGGCGTCTGATAGAAGAAAAAGTCGGCTATGATCTACATACTGTGGGGTCGGGCTCCAAATTCCTCAATAGGACACCCATAGCGCAAGAGTTAACAACTAGAATCAACAAATGGGACTTACTCAAACTAAAAAGTTTTCACTCAACAAAAGAAACAATAAGAGAGATAAACAGGGAGCCTACATCCTGGGAACAAATCTTTACTCCACACACTTCAGATAGAGCCCTAATATCCAGAGTATACAAAGAACTCAAAAAATTAGATAATAAGATAACAAATAACCCAATCAACAAATGGGCCAAGGACCTGAACAGACACTTCTCAGAGGAGGACATACAATCAATTAACAAGTACATGAAAAAATGCTCAACATCGCTAGCAGTCAGAGAAATGCAAATCAAAACCACCCTAAGATACCATCTCACTCCAGTAAGATTGGCAGCCATTAAGAAGTCCAACAACAACAAGTGCTGGCGAGGATGCGGGGAAATGGGTACACTTGTCCATTGTTGGTGGGACTGCAAAATGGTGCAGCCAATTTGGAAAGCAGTATGGAGATTTCTTGGAAAGCTGGGAATGGAACCACCATTTGACCCAGCTATTCCCCTTCTCGGTCTATTCCCTAAAGACCTAACAAGAGCGTGCTACAGGGATACTGCTACATCGATGTTCATAGCAGCACAATTCACGATAGCAAGATTGTGGAACCAACCTAGAAGCCCTTCAATAGATGAATGGATTAAAAAAATGTGGCATTTATACACAATGGAGTATTACTCTGCAATAAGAAATGACAAAGTCATAGAATTTGGAGGGAAATGGATGGCATTAGAGCAGATTATGCTAAGCGAAGCTAGCCAAGCCTTAAAAAACAAATGCCAAATGTCTTCTTTGATATAAGGGGAGTAACCAAGGACAGGGTAGAGCTTGAGAAGAAGATTAACATTAAACAGGGATGATAGGCGGGAGGGAAAGGGAGAGAGATGGGAAATTGCATGGAATTGGAAGGTGAGCCTCAGGGTTATACACAATTACATATAAGAGGAAAGGAGGTGTAGGAGAAAAATTATATAAGTGGAAGAAACGATTTATAGTAGAGGGGGTGGAGGGAGGGGAGGGGAGGGGAGGGGAGGGGAGTGGAGGGGGGATAGTGGAGAATGGGATAGACAGCAGAATACATCAGTCACTAGAAAGGCAATTTGTAAATCAATGGAAATGTAACTGATGTGGCACAGCAATCTGTATACGGGGTAAAAATGGGAGTTCATAACCCACTTGAATCAATCTGTGAAATATGGTATATTAAGAACTATGTAATGTTTTGAACAACCAACAATAAAAAAAATAAATAAAAAAAAATAAAACATACACTGAATCCATTTTCTTCATATCCTTTATAACTTCAGTCTATACTGACCCTGAATTTCTCTACATGTTTATAATAAGATATTTCCCTGAGAAAAAGTTTCCAAGTTCCAGACCACAGACATCAAGTAGGTTTCAGCAAATAAACATATAAGCATAAATGAGAAATATTTGAGAAAATTGGAATGAAGAGATTTTAAATGATTAAAAGCATTTGAAAATGGGAGTTCAAAACACAATTTGAGTCAAATGTATGAAAGATGATATATCATGAGCTATGTAATGCTTTAAATAATCAATAAAAAAAGAAAAAAAAAGCATTTGAATTTCTCTAGTTAAATCACACAGGAATAAAGTTAAATTATAATTAAAATTAGAATAAATCAATGTAGCTCTAAACTTTACACCAAAGTACTTCTAATGAAAGAGGCATATAAATTCATATTCCTGCTAGTCTGAGGATAGCTGCAGTAGGTAAAAAATTTACAGCTGTGAAAATTCTTTGAGGACCCAGTTTTATTCTAAAATTGCCACAGATTTTCTATTTTTTCTATTTTCTATTCTGCTTTGTAATATATCTATTTTCCTGAGAAAATAAGCTCCTCCTCATTGACTCCTCCCACAGTAAAGGCTGCATGGGCCTCCAAATACCTCACCATAACCTACTTCATTTGAGAAGGTCAAAGAAAATTTTGATACCTAAAGTTTACAGTAGGAAAAAGTCATTACTTTATAATTTCTTGTGATTTCTTTTGGTGATGTTACATATTGGTATGTTCCCTTTGATTTACTAATGGAGAAAAGCAAAAGATGTGTTGGGCTGCAGTCAACCTTGGCAACTAGGAAATTTCAGACACACCTGTGTGGCATGAGTAGGGGTATTCAGTGTGCTTCTCTTGGCAGACTCCCATAGCGTCATATGATAGGTTAAAAAGATGTGCTCATTAGGCAACAGATTAAATGTAAGAGAAAGCAAAAATTATGGTTTCAGAGATAACAACAAAACAGCAAAGCAATGAAAAAGGCCATAACTCCTGCCCCATTAAGCAGTGTGCTTAGACTTGTGCTGTCCATTATGGTGACCACTGACAACATACAGCTTCTGACTACTTGAAATCTGATTGGTGTGAGCAAGGAATATTAAGTAATATTAAATTTTACTTAATATAAATTTTAAAACTGGCATTTAATTCAGTTGAAATATTTTTTTAAAAGTGTGTCTGGAACAATCTGTGTGTAAAAATCTACCTTTTCAATTGAAAGTTTTATGAAATCTTAATACAGATCATGTCCACTGAAAATTTAACATCCTCAGATGTGCTGTTAAGTCTAAAATACACTCCAGATTGCAAAGACTTAGTCCAAACAATGTAAATGTTACAGTATTTTTTTTTTTTAATTTTAAGAATCACACTAGTCCAAGTTGAAATGCTAATACTTAAATATATTTGGTAAATAAAATATTATATGGGGTGAAAAAACAGTATCAAAATTAATTTCACGCATTTCTTATTACTTTTTTTAAAATCTGGCTATTAGAAAAATATAAAATTAATATGTAATTTGTATTTTATTTCTTTTCTTTCCCTTCTTGTGGTAATGGGGATTGAACCCAGGGCCTCATGCATCTAGGCAAGCACCATAGAGCTGAGCTACATCCACAGCCCTGGCTTGTATATTTCTACTGAACAGTACTGATTTAGACAAAAGCCTGGAAAAGAATAATTTTTCTTTAGAAGAAACTGTCTAGTTTTCCATTCCCCAAACTTCCAGGTGCCCATTCAAAAAGGGCTTAGCTTTCTATCTACAAAGTAGTGTGAAATCCTTTTACATGAATCCAGTAGATAGCAGGCTTCAAATGCTCAGGTATTTTCTAAATAAAAAGTTATCCATATCAATTATAGCCAAATGTCCTGTGCTTATTTATTCATTCTATAACTACCCAAGCAGATTTCAAAGAGTATGTCTTAGGTGAAGGGGCTTCAGATGTAGTTCTACACTATCAGGGTTTCCATCCTGGAACTTGGGAAACTGAAGACCTCTCTGGTTTGGGTATTTATATAGGCTCAAGTATCTGAGAAATTTTGGAACATAGCTGCGAGTCAGGAACAAGGACTACAAAAACCCACCTTTTGTGGCTTGTGAAAGAGGGAGAGGGTAAGGGGAGGAATGGAATGGAAAAATAAAGTAAAATAGGGCTGGGTAGGTAGTTCAGTGATAGAGTGTTTATCTAGCATACACAAGACCCTGGTTCAATCCCCAGTATCCAACCCCCCACCTACATCTGATTCTGCCCAGTGAGAGTCAGCTGGACTCAGGCAAGTTATATAGCCATTGTGTACTTCAATTTCATTGTCTGAAATGGGGACAAAAATGGTACCTGCCTTCATAGGTTTTAAAGATTAAGTGAGGGAAAAGGAAAAGTACTGGAGAATAAGTCTGAACAAATTATATTGTGTGCATGTACAAATGACATAATAAGCCTCACTATTATGCATAAGTACAATGTGCCAATAAAAATAACTGTTAAAACACAAAGAATGCATGAGATAATAATCACAAGTGTAATTTTAATTCTAATTACATATAATACAAAAATAAAGAACATGCACACACATATACACACACCAAGATTAAATGAGGTAACACATGTAAGGTAGAGAGAGTGGTACTGAGCTTACAGGAAGACCTCATTGAATGCATCCTGTGATGCAAGCAAGGACAGCAGCAGTCAGCAGCAGTCCAGAGTAACCTTTACTAACTCTGACCCCTAAAGTGCTTTACTCCTAGAATTAACCTGCATTACCCTAGAATTAGATAGTAGTGGACCTCACAAACTCATTATTAGTCTGTATTGGCCACTTTCTGTGCAGGTAGCAACATTACTTCAAAAATGAATATAAAAGATTAACAAAGCCTAACACCTAAAGTTTATGGATGGAAAGATATGCTAAACTTTCATACTTTGAAAGGCTTGATGAGTATTAGACATGTCTTACAAATGCTAGAATATCCTTACACTTCTTGGGGTTCCATTCAAATCAAGACAGCATCACAGGTCCTATCTCCTTTAGTACCTAAGCCCTCTGAATTCAGATACTCATGAGATTGGTCAACTACTGACATTGAAGTATTTTCAACAGATGTTTAAGAAAGTATAGAAATGCCTCTAAAGCTATATTTAGAAACGACAGTGAATCAAGAAGTCAGAAACAAGATTAGGCTTTTTTAATGATAATTGTTTAAAAGTGAATTTCTCTTCCCCATTTATTATGAGAATTTATCTCTGCTTTTGCTGTGTGTGTGTGTGTGTGTGTGTGTGTGTGTGTGTGTATTATATATAATTAACACTATGAGTAATTAGTTGGTTAGTAACCAGATGGTATGGATGAAGGCTACTGCCTAAGGAGGAGGTGCAAATGGAAACAGCAGGTGTCTAACTAACGAGTCTGGGGGATGCCAATGCCATCAGGTTATGTCATTGTGTGAATCTGTTCAACTGCATACACACTTTAAGGACAAAAATAAATAGTAACAGACTCTCCACTGCCACTTCAGAAAGCAAAGCTGGATGGGGCCTCTGCATGACACTCAGTCAGTGTCCACCTAGCCACTAGCGAAGTAGGGGTACATACCTGTAACAGACGTTGTCAGTGCAGGGGCTGTGAGCCCTGACAATGACAAAGACATGCTGAAAATGGGATCTGATATTTTTCGGGCTGAATGGCTGTGCTCCAGGCTCTTGGAAAACAATTGTTACAATATCATTTCCAATATGCCGCTTTCGTAGGAGCTATGAAAAAAATAAGCAATCAACATAAATGACAGCGCCCTTATTTCCCTTCCCGATTTTCTTTATATAACCGTGTTTAAAACACTCATTACTAATCAGTACAGACTAGGGTAGGTAATCTATGCAGTTATTGTCAATATTTTAGCTTGCCTTATTCCCTCCAAGGAATATGGAAATAAATATTCTGAAATTTGCATAAAATATAAGGCCATTCAAATAAATCTAACCAATATCTGGCATATTATGTTCAGACCCAAACATCTCCAAACCCTCAGTTTCTATAACAACAGTTTTGTTCCATTTTTGTATGAGAAAGAAACTTGCCACAGGGAAGATTTCAGAGATGAGAACGGCTGAAGCAATTACAAGGCAATTTATGTTCTGGTTTAATTGGCTGCATTTAGAGAAAACGTGGCTAAGGTGTTGCTGTTAGACTTTTTATGTCACAAACCGAGAGTGTCGAAAGTAATAATATTCCACAATGGAGTAAAGATTTAAAAGTAGGTTAAATTTCAGGTTTAAACAGCTACTTTAATTACAGTGAAAGCTGCTTAAGACCACCTTCTGTTTCATGTTAAATGGTGTTTTATATAAGTGGTTTCAAATTCAGGCACCCCAAATCATTGTAGGCCACTGCCTTTTCATAAGGAGATTATAACACTTTAATTCAATAGTGTAAAGAAAAAATGAACGAAATATGTGTTTCTCTTATTTATTTATCTAGGTACCAGAGATTAAACCCAGGGATGCTTAGTCACTGAGCCACATCCCTAGCCCTTTCTAATATATTTTATTTAGAGACAGGGTCTTGCTAAGTTGCTTAGGTCCTTGCTAAGAGTTGAGGCTGGCGTTGAACTCATGATCCTCCTGCCTCAGCCTCCTGAGTCTCTGAGATTACAGGTGTGCAACACCACACCCAGCTCACATATTTATTTTATGGAAGCTCTTAAAAGAGAAAAATAGCTCAATGTGACACTTTATACACTATCCATTAGACATAAAGTTGCACTTATAAAACTTAAAAAATTCTCTAGTGACATCAAGGTACACAAATTAGGTAACAGTAAAATCAATGATCTATACTGGCTGTCAATTAGGAGAAAAGATGCCTTTTAGATTAGGATTGAGAATTAGGGGTTAGAATGTTTAGGAAATGCACTTTTAACCTTAGGAATTTGTAAATATCCCATATTATCTTCAATTGAGGCATTTTACTTCATTTCTAAACATGATATATAATCAGATGTTATGGTCTGAATTGATTGCTGCTCAGAATATTCCAATAATTAAAGATTATTAACATATTCAAGAGCTTTAACAAGCCAAAAATAAATACTACTTGTCTATGTCTATTCCTGCATAGATGACAATAGGGGACATCATCTTTTTTCATGTAATGTCATTCTTTCCTTGACATGTGTCTTGATATCTGAAATTAATGACTTCATGAAGGACAAAACAGAAACAAATCCATTTCTCTCTCTTATGCATAATAAAAGCCTGTATTCATTTTTAAAAGAGCGCAAAAAAAGATTATAAGAGATACATTATTTCCATTTTTTCCATGCATAAAGTCATCTATACAGAAGAAAATTAATTCCTCAGCTAAAGAATGAGAATTTGTTTTCTCTTTTTGTACTGGAGATTGAACCCAGGCTTCCTCTACCATTGAGCCACATTCCCAGTCCTTTTAACTTTTTTATTTTGAGACAGGATCCTACCAAGTCACCAAGTAGTTAAGGCTGGCCTTGAAATTTTAAGCCTCCTGCCTCAGCCTCTCAAGTCATTGGGATTACAGGTATGTGTCACTCAGATGGCAAAAATGTCTTAATATATAACAGTACTAATTATTTTTTTATTCTTGTCTATGATCACACACTTTTGCTTTGATTAGGCCCCCAAATTAAAATAGTTTTCCACTTAAATATCAACTTAAATTCATTTACTTAGAAATAACTGAATCTTATTAAATTTTTTACCCTCACAAATCTGATCTTTCTATTCTGAGTATTCAGGCAGAATAAGCCTTTTATCTCCCCATTAAAGATAATTTGTTAAAGTTCTTAATTTGTCTACTGACTAGTCACAATAAGAAGTCTAGTTAGCATCGTATATTTTTTCTCAGAGAAATCTAGAACTTGGAGTTTACATAAGACAAAGTGTCAACAAAGTCCAGATTAGTGAGTTTATCTTAAAACAGGTTCATTTTAGATTTATAACTGATTCACTACTTTTTGTCCTATTTCTTATTAATATGATAATCTTGAAAGGAAACTTTCACTACTTAGATTTGTGATTTACTCAAACCTAAAGCGATGAAGTGCTAGATTAGATCAGTGTTTGGTAAAATTTTGTGAAAGAGGATGTGATTCATTCTGCAGCTGGCCTGAGTTCTGTTAGTACAACAATTGACAATAACAAAAATCTACATCCACTTTAAGGTCACAAGTAAAACTGGACTGTTCATGTTTTTAATAGCTTTGAAAGGAGAGTCTTTTTAGTTCTCTAGTTGGTATTATTTATTTTGAATTAAAAAAAAAAACCTACCACATAGTCTCAAAAACAATACTGCCAGTTTCCATTTTACTCTGTAATGATCATATTTCTCAGTTGTTGCATTTTACTATTTCAAATTTTAGTAATGACACACTGTGCTTTTAGATCTTTTTAAGACAGACTACATTGTGTGACACATACACATGCAGTTGTTATTTAAGGTCCTTGACATCTCCTGATGAACATGCTACGACAGAACATTATTCTGAGATTCTACTGACACTGTGACAAGTTAGACTAAGTTAGACTAAATCTCCCTTGAAATCTAAATGAAGAATCAGTACTTTGCTGCTTTCTGCACTGGCCTCTTGAGAAATTTCACCCACTTCCTGCATGTTCTTTGCAACCCTGCAGAGTCATCTAATCACGATTTCAACTTGTTCTCTTCAGATTTCATGAAAACCTCAATCCCTGTGGGTAAAAAGCAAATGATTAATTTGCAAAGCCATCCAGCTGGCTGTTAACCTGGAATCTGTGTCTCTTCATTTGTTTTCCGCTCATTTGCTATTTCTGTTTCCACAGAGCACAAATCACAAAGCTTCCTGCTGCGGTGACAGGTGCAACACTAAATTCTGGTTTAAAATTTTACAAACTTGCCACTTAGGCTTCTCGGGGAAATGAAATAAGTGGGGGAAGCACTGATAACATGAAGATCTCTTACCTGTTGCTTGTTGTTGGGTGTATAGGGCAGCATGGTAGACACATGGAACATAATCTCATAGTCTTTGTATGTTGTGTACAGAGAATGGGTTCCAGTGGAGTCAGCTACAGTGAAAAAATACAAAATGATGAAATGACTATCAGAATAGGAAAACTAATTCATTTAAGATAAATATCTCAGGGGGGAAAAAGGAAAAAGGAAAGAAAATTATTTGGAAAGAAAAGATCTAAACAAGACCCACTGTAGGTTTTAATACTTTCCTTTTTAAAAAATAACCAATCTTTTTTGGCAGTCTAGGAGGCCTATGAAATTGGATTTCTTCTCAGAATAATATTTGTTAATGAATTTAAAAAATGTACAATTTCAAAATAAATCAATTATACAGAAAATTTAAAAATACAATACACATAAAATTTATAAGATCTAATAATTTATCTACTTCTATTATAATTCTGAAGGAATGATAAGTCCAAGCAATATTCTAAGATAGCTGCACCAATAGATAATGTGATATGAAAACATCTCCATTTTATGGACAACAGAATCATAGGCAGTGCAGTTAGTACTATGGTTTGTTGTCTATATTCACAATTGAAGGAATTTCTAAATTTTGACCTAAGCTCTGTGAAAGTAATGACAAAATGATTATCCAAGTTCCCTGACTCCTGATTTCTGCACATAAATATCAAGTTAAGAAACTACTTCTAGAGGCTAGGGTTGTGGCTCAGTGGTAGAACACTTGCCTAGCTCATGTGAGGCACTGGGTTGGATCCTCGGCACCACATAAAAATGAATGAATAAAATAAAGGCATTATGTCAATCTACAACTAAAAATATATATAAAAAAGAGAGAGAAAAGAAACTTTTTCTAATACTTCCAATTCAAGCAAGACAACTGTTCTTAACACACAATGATAACAAATCCAAAACTCTGAAGCACAAAGGTATTTTAGGAATGTACAACAATTTTTTTAAAGACTTAAAGGTATGTGTTGTGTTTTCACCTTTTTTAATGGGTTGGGCAGTGGGGAACTTCTACTGCCTAAACAAAAATAGTTTCAGAATCAATGTGACCACAAATTCTTGGAAACCAGAGAAGAGAGTTACTGACTACCCAAATCAAAGGGAATATCAGTTTAGACTTGAAAGACGTACATAAACCACAAAAGGAACAGAAGTACTTTCAGTCTGGGCACAACCCTCCATCAACTATATTTTTGAAGACCAGAACATTTTGCTGCATTTTAGAGAAAGATGCTATAAGACAAAGGCAATAGTTCTCAAAGGCAGAATCCCAGGCCCCAACCGCAGGAGTGCTGCACATTGGGTACGGGGCCTCAACAGAGGAATCTGTTTTTAATAAACACTCCAGGTAATTATAAGGCAGTAGCTCCACAGAAGTAGCTCCATGGCCCTTAGATACTGCCCCAAGCACAGACTACAATTGTGGCTTACAGACAGCTTTAGAAAGGTGTTCTAGATATCTAATTTCAAGCTTGAGCTTATTAGAAGGTATTAATTTTGAAGCTGATATAAAATACTAGGGTTTAAAAATAAGTTAAAAATAGAACAAAGCAAAGATTATTTTTTAAAAACTGCAGAAATAAACTGGATGCAATGGTGCACGCCTATAATCCCAGTGGCCTGGGTGGCTGAGGCAGGAGGATCATGAGTTCAAAGCTTGTCTCAGCAACTTAGTGAGGCTCTAAGCAAGTTGGTGAGACCCTGTCTCTAAATAAAATACAAAACAGGGCTGGAGATGTGGCTCAGTGGCTGAGTGCCCTTGAGTTAAATCCCTAGTTACCAAAAATAAAAAAGTTTGCAGAAATATGTACCCATGTATGACTACCCAAGAAAAGAATCTTACAAATCTCAATATCACCACCACAAAAAAACAGCAGCATTTTACTACAATAAAGTACTCTACTGTTTAAGATTGGACTTGAGTAAGAAGAACTTATCTACTGTTAAAGATCCCGGCTATAAATATATACAGAACTGATTAGTGCATTTTAAAATTTTAAGGTGAATGTGTCACATTTGATGTATACTTACCAGTGTTTCAAGTAAATTTTAAGCAAAATTAATGAGCAAGAAGAAAAGATTGTCACTTGTATTAATTTGTAACATTTTGCTTTATATAGCTAATATAAAAAGGATTATTGTCAGAGAGGAAAAACTGATATGGAAGACAACCCAAGAGATAATTTACTTTGCTGTTTCTAGACATTTCTTTCCTCTTCACGTCTCACCTCATACAACATATGCTACTTGACCACCATTTCCTGGGGATCTTTGGAAATCCCAGAGTTTTACTGAGAATTTCCAACATTTTGGAAATAGTTTCAAAAGTTTCAGAGATGAAGCTAGGGTCAAAACAACAAAAATTTCTGAGAAGTAGTAAATTCTAAAATCTGGAAATTACTATGTATGTAATAGAATTGCTAAGCGTTACCAGGGAGAACAGAAAAAGAATGGTCACTATATTTTCTAAAATAAAATAAAATATCTAATGTTCTTATTCTTGGTTCTATTCCCCCTTGGAACTGGAGTTTGAACCCAGGGAACTTACTACTGAGCTACATTCCCATCCCTTTTTAAAAATTTTTATTTTGAGACAGGGTTTTGCTAATAAGATTTTCAGGCTAGTCTGTTTAAGCCACCCAATTTTTTGGGATTGCAGGTGAACTACCACACCGGGCTCATTATTGTATTTTTAGAAACCATGAAATCCTGAAACTATGAAAGTCTTAACAGGATGAAAATTAGAAAAATAGATAAAATGCCTTTTTATTTGTAAAAAAAAAAATACATATTGAGGAATCTCAGGCACCATATAGGTCATCTCAACAATCACAAGACCCACCTCCAACT
Source organism: Spermophilus citellus (assembly GCF_964194105.1). Classification (NCBI taxonomy): domain Eukaryota; kingdom Metazoa; phylum Chordata; class Mammalia; order Rodentia; family Sciuridae; genus Spermophilus; species Spermophilus citellus. Next base: position 196,777,869 of record NC_138185.1, on the reverse strand, counting down.
CACACTTCCAGGCAGGGGCATGTACTCACTCATAAATTGGAACTTGAAGGTTAAGTCATAGCAAGTAAAACTTCTCTAAGAATCAAACAAGATGATGAGAAGAAGACACTGAATAATTGAGGAATGATAATATTCTCAATTGCTTTAAAAGGTATAGATAAGTGATAATGTCCTACATCAAGCATTTCTACTTGAAGATGATATAAATAGGTAAATAAGCCTGCAGAAGCAGTTTCAAGGTACAGACAGTGTCACAGCTGTACCTAACTTCTCTTTTGATTCTTTTGCTTTTAGGTAGTTGAATGCATGGATGATGTGTGTCAACTGAAATGAGGAAAAAGTAATTAAAACTTTCATGTAACTTTTTCATGGTCATTAAACAAGAAAAGCTCAATGAAAGAAAATAAATCTATACAAATCGATTTTAGGAAAAGTCCTCAGTTTTAAATATCTAAGGAGGCTGGGGATGTAGTTCAGTGGTAGAATTCTTGCCTAGCATGCTTGAAGCCCTGGATTTGATCCCCAACACTTAAAAAAAAAAGGAGAAAAGTAACATCAATGTAAGTTAAATCACAGACAGATTGTAAATCTGATTCTAATCCACAGTTTGAAAGAATATATATTCTAACAGCTTACTGCTGGGACCATTCATTTAAGATCCTCATGCTAGAGTGAGATCTCACATGTGTGCAACCTTCCTTGAAGGATCAGGGATGCTCAGAAGCACAGCAAACACAAGGTATGCATTTTTGGAACATTGGCATATATCTGAGATGAGACAAGTTTTGGATCCTAGGGTACTACTGATTTACTCACGGATGAAGTAGTTGGGGGAAGTGAAGAATTCCATTTGTCTGGCATCTGATGTATTTCCTAATTTTTAAAAATGAATTTTTAGCCTTGGTCAGGAGACAGGTTAATTTACTTCAAGGAAGATGAGCATGAGAACAGTTCCAACAACTATTTCCATTACCCTTTACTATAAAAGGCAAATTGATACTGTGTTAGTTTAAGAAATGTTCTTGGGGCTCAAGGCTTCTCAAAATCACTAGCCTATTGAGAGACATGGACAGAGATAGTGTGCAGCTGGTATTTAACAGTCAGCCACTACTATTTTCTAACCACTGCTCACATTGTAGGATAACTGCAATTACATGATCCCCAGCTTGGAAGTAAGAAGATCTAATCAGGGATGGCAATAGTATCACTTGTCAAATGACTACATATAAGTCACTTCACTTCTATATTCTTCAGTATTCTCACTGTCAAGAGGATTAAGTGAAATAAAGTATATGAAAGTGCTAGCCCATAAAAGATGCTTGATAAATGTGCTAGTGAGAGTGTACAATTTTGTTCAGTTAAATTAAAAAGTGCAATTTCCTTTAAAAGACTCCTTTATTCAACAGTTTCTAGAATACTGACTAGCCCTTTGCTTGTGCAAAGCATTTAAGTATGCTAGTTTTATACTTTTCCTAATCAGAGTTCAAATATTCCCAATAAAGAAGAATTCATTTTATTTATGAAAAATCTAAGTTTCTTCCAAACCCCTGAATTTCAACTGTTGACAACATCATTGAAAAATAGAGGAGGCAACAAGCATTCATGAAATTGCAACATGTTAATTAAAGAGGGCAAGGCTGAGAAAGAATGCTTTATAAAAGATTTGTAAGGCTCATGGGTGCTGACCTGACAGGCAAGACTCGGTCAGGAAATGATTCCCTGAATAATAATCAATAGGCACAGCTTAAAATGAGGGTGGTCTTCCACTTTCCAAAAATAAACTGCTTGGAGAGAAGTTTATTTTTGTATTTATCACACTGTGAGGTAAATGGTGATTATTTGAATTATACGTCATTAAAATAATAATAATAAGACAAAGAGAGGCAAAAAAATATCCACTACTGAAAATTCTTCATAGAAAGCTTGTCCAGCCTATGACATATTTATCTGTAGGTTATTTGTCTGCTCCAAGTCCTTATTTCTGAGATGAAGAAATGGACTTGTACAGATAATTATGAAAAAGAAGAAATGGTCTGATATTTCCATCAATCCTTTCCTTCCTCAGCCTCTCTCTCCTTCATAGAAGAAAATCCAAATATAATCACAACACATGACAAGTAGAGCTGTCTCATGAGATTAGTCTAAGGGACAGAGAGAGGAAAGACAGAGCCAAATAGCCAGGCTTGGAGCTCACATTATGCTCTCTGCACACTTCATTAACAATACCCACTAGGATCTGTTCCACTTCCCTAATGCTTACCAGCTATCTAAGTGTGGGCATGTTGGTAAATCTAAAGAAGCCAATTCTATTAAGTGGGGTTGGGGGCGGGTAATTGGTAGCTAGTAGTTTGTAGGGATTAAATGAGATGGCACCTGTGTAGATAAAGCATCTGGGACTTGTGCTTCCAGCCACATATAACAGGGTACTTGGTGCAGGACTCACTCTCCCATTGTCAGTAATGAGAAAAGGCGGTGAAATGCCTGAGCCAAGTGTTTTCAAAAACTAGGCAAGAGGCAGCGTTAGAAAGGGAGCTCTAGGAAAACTACGAAGAAGCTGGCAGTTTTCTACCTAGAGGCACTTTCAAGATAATGGTATAGAGCAAGGCTTTCAAGGAGAAGCAGGACAGCCTGGAGTTCAGGAAGACTGAGGTGGCTGAGATCTGTTAGGCACAGCATCTAAGAGGAAGAAACCTCACAGTAGAAGATCAGAAATCTCAAGAGGGGTCCCCCTTGAATCCTGGGGTGAATAGTAAACTGTAGACAGGGAGTTGAATTCCAAAAGCAAAGAAAAACTGTAAGCCAAACAACTGCCACAGTTCAAACACGGTTGAAAAACACCTAAACTCTGACCAGCCACAGCAGACACTTCATAGAATATGCAGGTATTCCAGGTGCAAGAAAAGCCATGCCTTAGTAGTAGGGCCAAATTAGCCAGAGACTAAAGCCTACTCTAGGCATGCTTCAACAAAGCTAAAACACCAGGCTCATGAAGACCAATCTATTCTATAAATTAATTTCCTGCCAAAACAAAAGTCAACTCTCTCAAGACAATAAAATCCAAACACTCAATGATCAAACATTCACAACATCCAATACCTAACAAAAATAACCAGGGCTGCAGCTCAATGATAGAGCGCTTGCCTAGCACTGGGTTCAATCCTCAGCACCACATAAATATAAATAAAAAAAGGCATTATGTCCATCTACAACTAAAAATATTAAAAGAAAATAACCAGACAAATGAAGTAGTGAAATGTAATCCAAAGTAGGGGAAAATTCACTAAAAGAAGGAAGCTCAAAATAACAAAGATGATAAAATTAGCAAATGAAGACTTTAAAACAACTATTATAAAATATTCAAGGTTTTGGATAAGATCTTAATGAGGAGAGAATAGAAGGTAGGAAAAATATTTACCAAATGCAACTTCTGGCTCTAATGGTTATGATACCTTAACAGAAATTGGATTAAATTAACAATGAATTAAGACACAGTGGGGGGGGGGCGGGGAACATAAGAAGCTTGAAGACATATTAGTAGGAATTATCCAAACTGAAGCACAGAAAAAACAAAGGCTGGGAAAAAAAAAATAAGCAGAGCCACATCACCCTATGGTACATACACTAGAGAGTGACAAAATACATTTGTAACTGGAGACTCAGAAGGAGGTACAACAGAAAAAAAAAGGAATAAATAATAGCAAATAATATTTTAATGTAATGAACTACACATCCAAGGATTCAAGTGAGATCTACAGTGAGAATGATTCTTTAGGAGGATTTGTTCCAGAAAGTACTTTTTCTTTGTGAGGATTACATACCACATAATAAAGTTAGACAAAATGTGATGAGATTATGACTGAACACAGAGCAGTCTTTTTTTTAAATTTTTTAAAGTTGTAGATCGATACAATATCTTTATTTTTATTTATTTATTTATTTATTTTTATGTGATGCTGAGGATTGAACCCAGTGCCTCACGCTTACAAGGCAAGCGCCCTACCACTGAGCTACAATCCCCGCCCAAGAGCAGGCTTATTGCTAGTGTATCAGAGCCAGTGAGAGGCCGTTGCGTGTATAGAGGCTGGCTCTTGACAATTTTGGTGGCCTATTCCTTTTTGTGCATCTTTGGTGCTAGGAACTGAACCAAGGTCTCACATATGCTAGGCAAGTGCTCTACCACCGAGCTACATCCCCAACCCCTTAGTGGTTTATTCTTATTTAATAGAGGTTTAAAGAATGAGACTACTGGACTTCTCTGGGTTTTGCCTATTAGCTCAGGGATAAAAAAGAGAATTTTATATTATTGCCTTATCGCGGGCTTTCAAGTAAAAATACATCCTTAGTTTCATTTGTTTTGGGAAACTATACCCTACTATGGTTTGGATAGGTTTAAATGTGACCCCCCCCCCCCAAGGGCTCATGTGCTACAGGTTTAGTCTCCAATGTAGTAGTATTAAAAGGTGGTAAAGCTGGGTATGGAGGTGCATGCCTATAATCCTATTGGCTCTAGAAGCTGAGGCAGGAAGATCACAAGTTCGAGGAAAGCTTCAGCAACTAAGTGAGGCCCTAAGTAAAAAAACAAAAAGGGATAGGGATGTGACTCAGTAGTTAAGTGCCCCTGGGTTCAATATCTAGTATTAAAAAAAGCAACGGTGGAACCTTTAAAAAGGCAAGACATAGTGGAAAGGGGTAACTTCTTCACTGTGAGCATTATTCTTGGAAGGGATTAGCGCTGGTCTTGCAGGGTGAGTTTCCATAAAAATGGGTTGTTATAAAAGGAGCAAGACTGACCCTTCCCAGCTCTCTGCCTTCCTTTCTTAACATGTGGCCTCTTCCACATGTGCTTTCACCACACCATTGAGGCCCTCACTGAGCCAGGCAGAAGCGGGCCCAATGCTAACTGTGAGCTCCAGAACTGTGAGCTAAATAAATCTCATATCCTTACAAATTATCCAACCTCAGGTATTTTGCTAAGAAGAAAAGTACACTAATACACACTCTGAAAGGGGAGAAAAGGAAACACTTCCTGGCAGAGTGCATTTACATAATTCTAAAACTGTAGAGTTAGAGGCAGTTTGCCAGTCGAGATTCATCTCTTTCTAGCCTTCAAAACTACTGGGATATTAGGGCAAAATTTGCACAAAGTGCCTATTTTACTTATTGCATTGCCTTATCAGAAGCCAGACTGCTTAACTATATTTCAGTCATACATCTCTCACATTACCTTCATCATGAAGAGGTGGCTGGGAAGGTATAAGTATACAAATAATATATTCTTTTCAACACATTCTTATCAGCTCCCAATCTGACTACTCATTTGTAAAACCAGGATACTCATACATTTTTTTTCTCAGATCCTTTCAATAGTTCTTTATGATGATGATGATTTATATAACATAACAAATTAAGACAACGGGGTGAATACCAGAATATTTTGGATAAAAAGGCTAACAGAGATTTAACTTTTTATGCAGTTGAAAGCACAGTATAGAACATTAAAATTATTTAAGAGGCTAGGCTATTTGTGGGTTTTAATAGTCTCTCTTGCATGTCGTTTCCAAGTTGGCAACAGCAAAACCATGGCAACAGGAAATTCTTCCTGCAGTGGAGTTTATGAATGCTTTTCTGTTTTCATGACTCAACTCCTTATTTAATTTCCTGTACAGAAAATAAGAGAGATTACTATAGACTGTAATACAGAAGTGCTAATCCAAAGACCTTCTCAAAGAAAAACAGGTCACAGGTGTCTATGGATGAATTTACAGATAAAATTTAAACTGCCTCCATGTAGACATGCAGCAGAAGCCAACATATCCTTACCAAAATAGATATTTGAGAACTTAAACTACTTTATTGACACTAGGGGAATGGGAGTGGACAACACTATGGGTTCATGCACTGTAATTAAACAGACACTTCATTATTGTGCTTTTAATCAACACACTTTATGAGCCAGACTAATACCAAAGCTAAAAAACTTATTTCCTTTGAGTTAAAATAGACCATGGACAATAATAATAAACAACAAAAACCCATCTAGGTATTCAAAGAATACAAAAATAAGCAAGTAGAGTAAACAAAGACTACATGGATAAGCATGAGAATTATGAAAACAAATTAATGAAGTAAAAAATTCTAGGGCTTGCAATCAGATGGCTGTGAGCTCTTATGGTTTTTAATCACCCAATATTCAGCTACATGTAATAAAACTTGTGCAGTGCTATCCTGGAGTGATTCTGTGTGATCTGTGTCTGCTGCTTTATTCCCTCCATACCTCTGATGACATTATTTTCTTGTAGTCCAATCCTGGCTCTGTGTGTGTGTGTGTGTGTGTGCGTGTGCGCGCGCGCACGCATGTGTGCACATGTGTGATGCTAGAGAATGAACCCAGGGCTTTGTACATGGTAGGCAAGCACTTTACCAACTGAGCTATATCCCAGCCTCAATCCTGACTATTTTGGTTATGTTCTTCAATTGCTCTGGTGCTACATTCTACCTCTCTAACTTTCTCTCCCCCATCACAAGTAATTTTCTGCAATAGATGGCAAAGTTGTTTTATGGATAGTTTGGCAGATGCACATCAGCACAGTAGGGGGAAAACAAGCATAATGGGAGGTGAAAAGTATTTCTTACTTTTGGTGTCAAGCTGTGCTCGGTACTTCTCAAATCCTTTTAGCCGAACTCGTTCTCCCAACAGCTGAAGGAATTCCTCAAAGGCTGGGCCGGCTGCCTCATTGTTGTACATCTCCTCTTCCGTGCTCTGTCCTGCTTTGCAGTACATGATGCCCACTTTCTGCTGATAGTTCAGCTGTGGAGACAGCAACACAATGCATAGGGATGTAGGCAAGTATGTGGTGTCCCACTTAAATGCTAAAAGTCCTGGGGATATAAGCCCAGCAAATAGCCAACATCTCTCTTCTCTTGAAATCCTTCTGTTTTAATTCTTCTGTTTCTGATCCAAAACTATAGTGGAAGTGGAACAAATACCTATAATCCTCATGAATTAAGAGAAAGAGGTCAGAAAAACAAATTCAAATGTCCTGCATTCAGGATTATAAATCATTAGACCAGATGTTGGTATTTGAGAGTATTTCTTTTCACAGATTATAAAATACAAAATGAGGCTTTACAAAATGGTTTGACGACAAAGGGCAATTCTTTTATAATGATTATTCCCTTTTAAAAAGTGAAGCCTTTATGAATTTAAAAACAGAGATCCACTTAATAAAACACTTATATATATATATATATATATGTATATATATATATGTATTTAAAATATATATACATTGTTTTGCACTTAAAAGTCCACTAATACCCTTGGTTTTTATTTGTTTTTGTAAAATTAAAGATTTGTCACTCAAGACCACTTGTCCAATATATTAAATTATAAACCTTGGTTATAACTGTCTTAACACTACCATTGCCAACAATGTACTTAGGGAAACTTCTTTTCCAAATATTTTTCTAAAAGTTGAGTATCTGGAGCAAAACTTAAAAAGGGGCTTCATAATGCAAATCAACTGTTGGCAAACATTCCTAATTCAAATACAATTAAAATGAAGCACTTGATGGATTTAAATATGATGTAACACTAATCAAAATAATTATTCATCAATGAAAAGTCTAGTTATGTTGGGCATGGTGCCACATACCTGTAATCCCAGCTACTTGGGAGGCCAAAGCAGGAGAATCACAAATTGGAGGCCAGCATTAGCAACTTGGTGAGACCCTGACCATGTCTTAAAAAAAAACTTGGATTTTTTTTTTTTTTTTGGTGGTACTGGGGATTGAATCCAGGGCTTTGTGAATGCAAGGCAAGCATTCTACCAACTACGCTATATCCCCAGTCCATCAAAAGAAACTTTTAAAAAGGGCTGAGGTATAGCTCACTTGCCTAGCATGCTTGAGGTCCTAGGTTCAATTGCCAGTAATATCCATATCAAAAAAAAAGTTTAGTCAATCTGCAAACAAAATTTTAGGAGAAAACTGGACATTTAACAAGAAATTAGTCTGCAATAAAGAAATTTAGACTTTTAATTCTCTAGTGGCATCAGGACAATTTTTAGCCCTTAATCGTATTTCCAGAATGGCACTGAAGCCACTTCTTTAATAAATTTTTAATCTAATAAATGCAAAGGGAGAATGGAAGAGGTGAAATTTAAAAAACATTTTTTTAAGAGACAGGGCTTTACTGTATTGCTCAGGTTAGCCCCAAACATCTGAACTCAAGCAATCCTGCCTCAGTCTTCTGCATAGCTGGGATTACCTGGCACTCTGCCTGGCAAGGTGAAATTTTCACAAACTAGTGTTCATTGAATACCTCCTATATGCCAAACACCATGTACAGTATCAGACATAATGATCTTCCTATCCTCACAACAGTCCACAATGCAGATCTTATGCATCTGATAGATAAGCAAAGTAAAGGTCAGAGAATGGAAGAGAAAGGAAAGAGCCCAGGAAGGAGGGACACAAGATTAGAAACTACAGTTTATGGATATCGTTTCATTAAATATCACTAGGACTTAACTGGACCTCTCCTGCCCCATTTCTAACACTGTACACAAATTGGTCTACGGCCTCTTATTTGCAATTCTGAAACCAAAAGGTAAAAGCCAAATTTAAGCAAACACACTTAGCAGCAAAATTTGATATGGGGGCTGACATTAATACTTTTAATTTATTCTTCTTTGTATGAATATTCATATTTCCCATTATATAAATATTCATATACTTGATTGTGGGGTACTGTCCCAGATCCTACCAGGAATATTAATATATTGGTGCATGCCTTTTGTTATTCTTCTAAAATTTGAAAATTTCTGAATTCTGAAACAGACCCAGCCCCTGCCATTGTACACTGAAAGAATATGGAACTGAACTATCATTTTTTACTTTCTCAACCAAATGGTTCATGACAGTCTAGGGAATAAACCTTTGCTTGCTTTCTCCCCTTCCTCAGTACCCCTGCACTGCTGACAAAGAAGCTCAACAGCCTTCACGTGACCCATAGGCACGAGGGCTCTTTGGGAGTTCTATAATTGCATAGAACTGATTCTGCTTAACTCTACCTACTCCTGTGGGTGGAAGGTAATATTCCAAGTTTGAAACTTGCATATAGCTGGATAGACTGATATTGAATATTTTTAAATGAACATACAAATTGGTATTATTGCTACTTCATTTAAATTATTAACAGGAACACAAGCATTTTTTTTCTAAGAGTGGTACGCAAAAACAAAGATCAAGGTTAAACTTGCTGCACTGACATTTAACCCCTTCCTCAGTGGTTAAATGAGTGTGGCTAATGTTAGGAGGGCAACTCTGAACCTAGGACCTTTCTTGACTTTGAAATAACTTGAGTTCCCATTTAGGGATTGCCAAATAGAGTGGGTGATAGGCTTTTTTTTTTTTTTTTTTTTTTTTTTGGTATGAGGGATTGAACCCAAGGGAGCTTAACCACTGAGCCCTGAGCCACATCCCCAGTGCTTTTTTAATGGTTGGAGATATAGTATCACTACGTTGCTTAGAGCCTCATTTTAGTTGCTGAGTCTGGCTTTGAACTCATGATCCTCCTGCCTCAGCCTCCAGAGCTGCTGGAATTACAGGCGTGCACAACTATCCCTGGCAGCTGTATGTCTATTACAAAGGAGTCCTTAACACAGCCAGGTCCTAGGACTGACCAGTGCCTGACTTTCTTCCTGCAGAAAAAAAAACATCATGAAATAAAGCAATGGGGTCCGGGGGTGGGGGGGAGTACTATGTTGTGTGGCTGGGCCTCCCAGATCTGCCTTTACAAACAACATAAAGTCACTCTGTTCAATGGAAAAATTATATTGACACTGCATTTGTGGATGCCTTTTTTAAACTTTTAGATAAAGGCCTAAGATTTCACTGTGAAACATTCAAAAGGATTCACTTATCTATTAAAAAATGAGTTTAGTGTGGAAAGAAGATAAGTAAGGAAACCTCCCCCAAAGCACTGGACAAGCTGACTTCAAGGGCAATAGGACAATGTGCCCTTCTTTTCACTGATTTCTCATACCCTGGTGAGCTCCTACAGACAGAAGAACAAACTGGTTTTGCTGGCTTGAAAGGAATGTTCCTTTAAGGGGATTAAGAAATTCACCAGAATGTCAAATTTCCTCCAGTTTGAAACTGTGCCAAATGTCGCCTGCTCTATCCTCCTAAAGTGACAATCTGACTGTATCCTTGATTTCTACTCCAATAAAATCGAATGTAGGTGGCAGTCTCTGAACTCAGGCTCTTGAATCCTTAGTTAGTAAGGATATTCCCTGCAAGAATATGAGAAATTCTGAAGGAGGAATTACATGAAAACAACAAGAAACATTCCAAGAAAAGGAGCAAATGACAATGGAGTGAGAACTGAGGCTTGCCTATGAGGTTATATAAAATGGTCTTTTTTCTTTGAGAAACACAAATGTGTCCGTGTGAGTTTATGTATGTGAATACACAATACCTAAATGTAATGCTTACAAGAGAGTAACGATGACACCAGAACCTTCCTGGGAACAGGCTGGGTTTATCCAGTTTTGTTTTGGAGAATTTCTAGGTCATTTAATTAAGTGGTTATAATTCCATGCTTGCAGATAAACTGCTCATATGGAACACTGATAGAAGTGATTGGACACTAAACAAATGTTTCTGTTTGTGAAAAAAAGAATGACCATCAGTCAAACAGGACAAAGGCTTTGAGATAAAGATTTTGAATCTCCGCTAAGTAAACATCTACCAACACTGATGGGAAGTAACAGTACTAAACTGGCTCTCTCTCATGAAATAAGCACTTCAACACAGAATCAAACCAACAGAGATAGGTTGAACATCCCTAACCAAAAAATTCAAAATCTGAAATACTCCAACATCTGAAATGTTTGGGGCTTGTTGTAACACTCAAAACATTTCAGCTTTTGAATTTTCAGATCAGGGATGCTTAAGCAGTAAAGTATCTGTACAAATTCCAAAACCTAAAAAACTAAAATCAGAAACACACTGGACCCAAACATTCTGGTTAAGGGATAGCCCACCCATACCACAATCTGACTTACATAGTCCTAGGTTCCTGGAAAGATGGCTGCAAAAGTCAAAGCTCTTAGCAGTAAGAATACTTTGAATCTTTACAAGTAGAAACAGATTGAGGCTCTCAGACACCTCTCAAGAAGTCTTGCATTTTTCACCCCATCTTCCCCAGTGTTACAATCACAGGAAGGACATTGATGTGACACACACCACAAGGACAACCCTGTTTTTTACAAAACCTTTAATATTAATCTAGAAAATTATGAGGTGTGACATCCTGCAGGTCTTTCATTGTGCAACATTTCTCAAAGCGTAGACCATGAACTCTTGAGGGTCCCTGAGACTCTTTGGGGGGAGACCCAGGATGTCAAAACTGTCTTTGATATGAGGAAGATGCATGAAGCATTTGTTGCCTATTTAAGTATGACAGATACCCCAAGGAGAAGCACTTGGTTGAATGATCTGCAAGGTGAACTACTTGCTTTAATTACAGAAGACTGTGGGAAACAGAATGATTCCCCCTTTCCTCAAAGTATCTACATCCTAATCTCTGGATTCTGTGAATATGTACTTGTAGTATGGCAGAGGAGAACTACGTTTATGGATATAATTAAGATTGCTTATCAGCAGATAGGGACTGTAACCTGGATTACTCAAGTGGGCTTGATAGCAAAAATGTCCTGAAAAGTAGGACAAAAGTAGGACAGGGAGGCACAAGATGATGGATGATTGTCAGCAAGAGATGTAACAATGGTGGCAGAGTAGGAGGAATATAACACTGTTAGATCTGGAAGGGGAAGGCAGAGAACTGTGTGCAGTCTCTAGAAGCTGCAAACATAAGGATTCAGAATCACCCCTAGAACACTAAATCTGTTACAGCAACAATAAAAACTAAGTAAAACACCTTTTATTTGAAAGAACAACCAATTGACAAACTGTGGTTACTTAGACTGTATATCTAGAAGTATTTTCTTGAAAATAAAAAAAAAGGGAGCTTGTTATTTTAAGGAAAACAACTAATGATATCTTGCTGATTACATAATTCAAACTTTACAACAAAATTTTTGATTCTGAAAAACTTATACCTATGAGTTTGAGAGCATACCAACTTCAAAGATTTTTTTAAATAGGACCAATGTTAATGTTAACAATGTTTTTTTTTTTGTTATAATAAACTAAGTCAACACTTAGAAAATCTGCATAAGAGAATCAATATTTTCCAAATGACTGACACATGGAGTTATCATATATGGATAAAAGATTCATCTAAAGTATACGAAAGTCAATGAATTTTTAATTTAAGTATACTTAGGGTTTCAGGTCAATTCAGATTAATCTTTAAGAAGCTACCATTTGTTGAGTTTGATACTGTATCAAAGAAAAATATCCACAATTACCTAAGAAGTCATAAAATTCTTTTCCCCTCTGGTACTGGGGATTGAACCTAGGAATGCTCTATGGCTAAGCTACATTTGTAAAAATTTTTGTAAAAATTTGAGGAGGAGGTCTTGATAAATTGCCCAAGCTGGCTTTGAATTTATAATCCACTGTGCCTAGGCTTCCTCCAAATAGCTGGGATTACAGGTGTGCACCATTGGCTACTCCTTCCTTTTCAAAGCGCATGCACTGTGTGAGGCCAGACTTTCTTTGTCCACTCCAACCAAAACAACAGATTGCAACAGAGAGACAGCAGAAACAGATGTGACTCCAACTGCATTCTATTAAAGCAGACCTTAAAGGGATTTGAAAAATGTTCAAAAAAGTCTTTCACTGACTTTTTAAAGACTTCTTTCACAAAAATGTTATTTATATTAACATAATTGCTTATTATTGCTATTTTTAAAAGAATTAACTCAATATTTAAAATTTCTACATAAATTTTAATGAAGTAAATTAATACAAACTGAAAAGTAACATAAGCAAAAGTTCCTGGGTGTCCTTGATACAACTTTTAAGGGGGTAAAAATATTCTGAGACTAAAAAAGTTTGAGGGCAAGAAAAAATGGTTAAAAAAAAAGTTTGAGCACTATTATCATTGTACTTCATTTTGCCATTCTCTAATGACAGGAAATTAGGTGCCTTTACCCACGTTTATTGATTATCCAATATGTTTTTTGCAGAGTCTGCCAAAATTTTCCCCTTTGGCTGCAGTAAAGATTTACTCTCACTTGGGTACTGTGGTACATGCCTGTATTCTAGCTTCTCAGAAGGTGAACGCAGGAGAGTCACAAGTTTGAGGCCAGCCTCAGCAATTTAGCAAGAACCAGTCTCAAAATAAAATGAAAATGGCTGGCAATGTATCTCTGGAGTACAATGTTTGCCTAGCAACACAAGACCTAGGTTCAATCCCCAGTATCTCTCTATCTCTCTCTCTCTCTCTCTCTCTCTCTCACACACACACACACACATACACACACACACGCAATGCATCTTGGTGCAGTTTTCTGTTTCTTGTTCTTGAATATGTGAGTTACAATTTACATCTATGAAAAATCTAGAGCCATTCTTTCCTCGTTTTTGGGTGCTTTCTACCTCCTCTGGGGACTGACTCGTATGTATTGTTATGCCAGGTAAGGTTCTCACCACATTCATGTGGTTTTTTTGGGTTGCTCTTCTTTAAACTTGCTTATTTAATTTGGAATTATTTCTACTGCTATGTCTTTCAGTTCACTAATCTGTTCTCTTGCATTGTCTAATTGTTGTTAATCCTTAACAGGACATTTTTTTTTTCCTCTGACTCTGTACTTTCACATCTACAATTTGGATCTGGAACTTTTTAAAATGTGTTCCAGAGCTCTACTTAAATGTATTCGATCTTTCTTTCAGCTTCCTAACATACAAAAAGAAATCTGTGTCATTTTTGTGGTGGGTTTTGATTTGATTCTCCCTTACTATGGATCATATTTTCTTGCTTATAATTTTTGGTCAATCAATGAATGGATTGTTAGACATTATCCTTTTGGGTGTTGAATATTGTTGTATTCTATTTTGTGGGGGAGCATTTCAGACATAATTCCTTTTCTATAAGTGTTCTTTGGCTTTTTTTCTGGAAGATAGTTGAATTGTTTATAAATAGTCTGATACTTTTATGTTCTTGCTTTTAAATTCTATTTGGTTGTACTTGGGCAGGATTTATTTTAATGAGAAATCTGCCCCACTATTGAGGCAAAAGCATTATGAGACTCAACCCAATGCCATGTGAATGATGAGGTTTTACAGTCTGGTTGAGGGAGACTGTGCAGCTCTCGTTTTCCTGATACTCTGCTCTACAAACTGTAGCCTTCTGGCCTCCCTGGAGTCCCATTTTAGTCTCAACTCATGGAGGCCCTTGGCCTTCAGCTGGGTGTACTTCCCAAGCTGCAGCTTTGAAATGCTTCAGAGAGAAAGCTGGAGAAATCTGAGAGTTTGCCTCAATTGTTGCCCAACTTCCAGGTCTCACTGTCCTTTGCTGCCTCATGTCCGATGTCATTAAAAACCACTGTTTCATTGTTTTGTCTAGTTTTTAAAGCTGTTTCAGATGGGAGAATAAATCTGGTCCCTTACTTAACTGTGGCCAGAAGCATACATCTTCCTTCTGTTTACACATAAACTTTATTGGTTTACAGTTTCTGATCAGTAAACTGCATGTGTGAGACATACAATTTAATGAGTTCTGACAAACTACCACCACGATCAAATTCCTAACATTCCCATCATGACCCTAACAGCTCCTAGCTCCCCTTCACCACTCATCCCTGTATCACCCAACAGCCTCAGGGAATCTTGTTCTAATTGTTTCACTATAAATTACTTTTGCCTGCATTTTATTATGCTTCACATTTTTTATATTGGTGCATTTCAGTTGTACATAATGGTAGGCTTTGTTGTTACATATTAGTACATGCACACAATATAATTTGGTTTTCTACATTTGTGTGTGTGTGTGTGTATGTGTGTGTCTGTGTGTATTTTAGTTGTCAATGGACCGTTATTTTTTTATGTGGTGCTGAGGATCGAACCCAGCTCCTCACACATGCTAGGCAAGTGCTCTACCACTGAGCCACAACCCCAGCCCAGTTGTCTACATTTTTGAAGAATATTTTATTGGGAGTTATACTCTTTCAGCACTCTACAAATGTCTTCTGGCTTCCGTCTTTTCTTTATGCTACTTAGCCCAGCAAATGGTTAATTTTAACAGCCAATTGTCTCCTATTGTGAAGGCATTTTTGCATCTGGCTATTTTGAAGATTTTTCTCTTTTTCTTTTGTTTTCAGCAGTCTTTATTACAATAGGCCTACCTCTGTATTTCTTCTATTATCTTGGTCAGTGTAGACAGAGCTCCTTGGTTCTGTCTCAAGGCATGACTTTTATTAGTTTTAGGAATTTCTCTACAAGTATTTCTTCAAACATTGCTTCTGTTCCCAAACACTGCACCTATGTCTCCTCTCCTGGAAATCCAATTGCATATATGTATTTTACTGTGACTCACATGCTTTTTACTCACTTTCCTACATTTTCTGTGCTTTCTTGTCTTTATTCTGTAGTTAAAATTTTTCTGAAAACTTATCTTCATCTATTTTTCCTTTATTCTGTCTACTGTGTTCTTAAACTCATCTAGTTTTAGATGAGTACGTAGAACTCATTCTTCTTTCAGATGGTTTAACTTTTGGTTACTTATATTTCCAGTTCTGGAATTGGTTTGATTATTGTGAAGATTTGAATTCTCTGGTGAGTCTTGAATTCCATATATACATCTGCAGACTCTGAGGCCACTAAAATCTCTCCTCTGCCTCCTAATGTTTTACCTGGTATTTATGCTGGACTTTACCCCATGACTCTTGCTTATCAGCAAACACCAAAGGGAAAAAGAACTGTAGGATATTTTTAATTTTGAAGAACTCCAACTTCTCAATTCTTTATTTTTGGAATCAGGCTTTTGGTGTCATGTCTGTAAATTCTTCACTAAGCCCAAGGTTCCAAAGATTTCTCTGAAGATTTTATCAGAAATGTTTTAGTTTCACACTCCATCTATGATCCATCTGAATTAATTTCTGTATAAGGTATGGCACATTAAAGTCAAGGGTTATTATTATTTTATGAATGTTCAGTTGTCCCAGTGCTATCTGAAAAGCCTATCCTTCCTTCTCTGCTTTGGTACCATTGCCAAAAATCAGCTGGCTTTGTCTGTGTGGGGCTATTTCTGGTTTTCTATTCTTTTCCACAGACCCATGTGTTTATTATCCTTCAACAATAACAGTGATTACTCTAGCTATGTCGTCAAACAAGGTAGAACAATTTCTCTTATTTCTTAAAATTGTTTTAGTTTCTCTGCCTTTTCATACAAGTTTTAGAATAATAGTGTCCATGTTACATTACAGAAAAGAATATTCTAAAATTTGTGTGAAAAGAAAAATGAATATAGTGTATCTATTTGTTTATTAATGTCCTCTTTGATTTCATCAGTCTTTCACAACTTTTTGAGTAAGTCCTATACATGTTTAGATATATGCCTAAGTATTGTTCCTTTAAAAAAAAAGGGATTGTAAATAATACTGTATTTTATCAGTTTTCACATATTTATGAAAGAAAAATAATTAGCTTTTTGTAAGGTGCTATTATATCATACATGCTAGCTGAACACACTTTTACACAGATTCTTAGGGATCTTAAATAGGGATGGTTTCATTTTTTCCTTTCCTATATCTACATGTCTATTAGTTCCTTTTCTTTCCCAAATACAGTGATGAGAACTTCCAGTACTATGCTGAATAAGAGTGGGGACAGAACACATTCTTCCCTCGTTAACATTCAGTCTTACCATTGTATGATATAAGTGTAGATTTTTTGTAGATGTTCTTTATCAAGAGAAAGTTCCTTTCTATTCTAATCTTTCTTAAAAATCATGAATAGCTTTGAATTTGTTAAATGTGTGATTTTTCTAGGCTGTTAGTAAGGCGAGTCTACATACTTGTACTGTGAGTCATAATGAATCTCACCTACTTGTGAATGCTGAGCCCGCCTTGCATCTTTGGAATAAACCCAACTAGGTTTGGGTCTATAATTTATATATGTAAATTACTGAGTTACATTTGCTAATATCCAGGAACTTTGAGTGTACATTAATGAGGAACAGGGCCTATAGTTTTCTTCTTTCTTACTTTTTCTAACTTTGGTATCAGGGCTTCATAAAATGAACTGAGAAGTATCCATCATCTACTTTCTAGAAGAAACTGTAGAACTGGTGATGATCTTTCTTTAAATATTAGGTAGAATTTTCCAGAGAAACCATCTGGCTTTGTAGATTACTTCTGGAGTTCTAAAATTATTGATTTAATTTTCTCAAAAATTATAGGGATGAGTTGTGGTAGTGTTTTAAAGGAGTTGTTTCCATTTCACCTGAGTTATCAAAATTACATAGGTACATAGTACCACTGTATTACACTGTAGATGTTCACCGCACTGGTAGAGACATTCCATTTCATTCTTGATTATGGCAAGAGTTGTTTTAGCTCCAGATTTTTCTTTTGTTAGTCTTCCTAGAGTATTTTCAACTTTATTGATTTTTTTAAAGAGCTAGCTTTTTATACCATCATTCTGTTATCAATTGATTGACTTCTATCTTTATAACTTCCTCTGTCTTCTTTGCACTTATTTTGCATGCTCTCTCTTTTTCAGTTATACGAGGTATGATCTTGGATTACTCATTTGAAACAGTTTATTTATTTATTCATTTGTTATTATTACTTAGTGTTTTTGATAGTCCTATGGATTGCACGCAGAACTTCATGCATGCTAGGCAAGTGCTCTATCACTTGAGTACAACCCCAGACCTTTTCCTTTTTATTTTAAGCCAGGGTCTTGCTAAGTTGCCGAGGCTGGCTGTGAACTTGTGATCCTCCTGCCTCAGTCTCCTGAGTCATAGGATTACAGGAATGCTCCACTGCATTGGTCACAAGACTTTTCATCTTTCCTTAAGCAGCATACAGTATTATAAATTTCAATTCTCAGCCAATTTAGATGCATCTTGTAAATTTTGATATGTTCTCATGTTCCTTTCATTTAATAAAATTTTAAATTCCCAAAGGCTTTTTCTGGAGCTATTTCTGTTATATTTCTATTATTTCTAGTTTGAATCTACTTTGTTAAGGAGATGATCTATTTTTAGGATTTCACCTTTTAAAAATTTGCTGACTTTTATAGCCCAGGATCTGGTTTACCTTGACATATGCTCCATGTTGCTTGAAAAGAATGTTCTGCTATTGTGAGGAATGTTTTGTGTTGATTAGATCCTACTAGTTGATAGTGTTGTGTAGTTCTATATCCTTGCTGATTTTCTATCTAGTTGTACAAAGAAGATTGTTAAAACCAATGTAATTATGGATCTCTTTTTAGTTTTATCAGCTTTTAGCTCATATGTTTTACAGCTGTTTTATTGGGTCACAAACATCTAGGATTGCTATGTTTTTTTGGTAGAATGCCCTTTCACTATGATACATTTTTCTTTCCTGTCCCTGGTAATTTTCTTTGGTCTGAATTCTATTTTATCTAATTTAACAGCCATTAAGGCTTTCTTTCGATTAGCATTTGTATAATATATAAATGCAATCTTTTATATTTCAACTGAGTTTAGTCAAGTAGCCTAAAGTTCACATAACTGGATAATGTTTCACTTTAAATTCATTCTGTAAATCTTTCCTTTAATTGGTATATTTAGAACATTTACATTTAAAGAAATAATTGATGTGTTAGAACTTAATTAAGTCTGCCATTTTATTTGTTGTTTATTTTCTTTATCCTGTCTTTGAAGATTGACTATGTTTTAGAATTCTATTTTGATTTACCAATAGTGTTTATAGGTATCAATTTTACCAAATATACAAACTTTACCTCCTTTTAGGCTTTTTGTCTCTTACAACATATAAAATAATTGTCTGAATTTCTGTATGCACATTGATACATACCTTCAACATTGGTATAGCTTTTGCTTCAAATGCCAAAATAATGCAGGGAACTCAATAGCAAAAGTAATAATGCATATATTTACTCTATTATTTTTTCCTCCTATCTAAAACTTTAAAATCTCTTCATCTATCTGTATTTTTAGGGTAGGTCTGCTGGTTACAAATTCTCTTGTTTTCCTTCACTGACAACATCTTGATTTGCTCTTTATTCCTGAGGGATATTTTCGCTGAACATAAAATTCTTGGTTGACAGTTCTTTTCTTTCAGCATTTAAGAAATGCCATACCATTTCCTTCTGTCCTCTGTAGTTTCTGATAAAAAAAATCTCTTATTCAAAATTGTTCTTCCCCTATAATAAGGTGTCATTTCTATTTTGCTTCTTTCAAGACTTTGTCTTTAGTGTTCTGAAATTTGACCATGATATATTTTGGTTTTATTTTTTTTTAATTGGAAGTTTCTAGTTTCTATGTTAATGAGTATGAGTTAATTGTACATATTAATTGGATACAGTGTGACAGTTCAACACATGCGCACAGTGTGCACCAATCAAGTCAGGGTAACTAGTGTCTCCATCTACTTAACATTTCCTTATGTTTGGAGCCTTCACACTCCTCTTCTAGAACTTCATAAAAGATGTAATATATTATTATAAACTACAATCACTGTGCTGCAGAACAACACTAGAGTTTTTTTCCTAATTGTGTTTAGATTATTCAACCTCCCTGCAATATTAATTATATTTCTATGTGTCCTTAGTAAATTTTACATATTCTCAGATTGTTGCTCATTTATTTTTCCCAGATTAAACATCGAGTTTCTAAAGAGCAGAGGCAATACTTTGTTCATCTTTATAAATCCAGTACCTAGCACATAACATGTTCTCAACAAATGTGTGTCAAATTAACCAACCATGATATATTTTGCTGTGGACTTCTTTGAATTTATCTTGTTTAGCTTCTTAAATCTAAAGATTTAGGTTTTATACCAAATTGGGGAGGATTTTAGCTGTTACTTCTTTGAATACTCTTTCAAAGCCTGCCGCCTTCTTTCTCATTGTCTTCCAAGCTCCAACAATACAATTATTAAATATTATATTGCAGTAGCACAAATCCTGAGGCTCCATTTTTATTTTACATCTAACTCTTTGTTATTCAAACTGGATGGTTTCTACTGCTCCGTATTTAAGTTCACAGACTCTTTATCTATCCCATCTTGCTGTACCTATTGAGCTTTTTATTTTCGTTGCTGTAATTTTCAGTTCTAGCATTTCCGTTTGTTTCTTACTGATATCTTCTATTTCTTCTCTTTTCTTTTTTGGTACTAGGATTAAACTCAGGGGCACTTAACCACCGAGCCACATTCCCAGCACCTTCTCCTTTTTTTAATGTTTTATTTTGATGCAGGGTTTCACTAACTTGCTTAGGGCCTTGCTAAATTGCTGACACTGTCTTTAAACTTGTAATCTTCCTGTCTTACTTAGTAAAAGTATCTGGGAGATCTTTCCATGCCAGTATATAGAAAGGTTTCCTGTTATTTTTACTTTTGCATAGTATTCTATTGATTGCGGTAGCATAGTTTCCCTATCAATGGTCATTTGAGCCACTGGGATTACAGGCATGCACCACCATGCCTGGCTTAATATCTTCTATTTCTTTGCTAAGATTTTTTTTTAAATTTTTTAAAATCATGCTTTTAATTGCTTTTTAAGCATTTTAATGATGGCTATAAAAAGCACTGTTAGATAATTCTAACATCTGTGTTGTCTTGGTGTTGGCATGTATTAACTCTTTCCAATTCATGTTTTCTTCATTGATACAACTAGTGATTTTCAATTCAAATCTCTATATATTGGATAAGATGTTATGAGATTAGGATCTTATTTAAATCTCTTTTGTTAGCAGGACTCCTTTATTACCACTCTGGTAGGGAGAAAAGGATATAACTAGGTGAGGTTAAAAGTCAGTCCCACTGGCATGAGAGGGAAAGGGCAGGAGTGGAAGTTCCAGCTCCCTATGAGTTCTCCACTGAAACCACCCTTCTGGAAGTGCAGGGGTGAGCCTTACTACTCTGTGTGGTTTTCTCTGCCACTGCAGTGAGGACTTGAATAGATCTCATACTTGCTGGGTGTGCTCGAAGTCCTGACTCCCCACTAGGCCTCCTCTGGCACCATCATGGGGGAGCAGGTGCTCCTCGTTACCACTCCACAGAGAGGCAAATTCCAGCTCCCCACTTAGGCTTCTCTAGCAGTGCCTCAGGAGAGTTTAGAGAAGGGAGAAGGCTGTAGCCCTTCCTTGTTTTTGTGGTATTTAGTAGGAGTAGAGAGATTGTTTACAGTTTTCTGCCTTTCTATGGCTTTGGATTTTTTGTTGTTGTTGTTGTTCTTTGACTAAAGGGAATAGGCTTTGGGGGTGAAGGGGCTTCTTTTGCCTGTATTTATTGGGATTTCTAGGCTGCTGGCTTCTTTCAGCTCACAAACTGGGATATATAAGCAAAACAGAAAACCCAGAGATCTTACCACTGTGCCATTCCCCAAATCCCAAGGTCCTTAGCCAGTCTGCCTTCTCCTATCTACCTTTCAAACTCTTTTCATGTTTTATTTATATCTAATATCCAGCATTATTGGCTGTATTTAGTAGGAAGAACAGGGGGAAAATACATTTCATTATTCCAGAGGCCAAAGTCTCAACTTAGTTTAAGAAAATATTTCGTCCAGTCTTTCTTGTCATTCTCAGTGGGTAGTTGGTCTTCATTAAGCTACTCTGCCACTGATGGAAGACTTTGGCCATTTGTTTTAAACCATCAATATTCATATTGAAAAGCACTCATTTTTATTTGTTTTTCATAAACATAACTCTCTTAACTACTTCCTGAAGATAAGTCTCTATATTGTCCTCCAGAAAGAATGACAGAGACTGGGAAAAAAAATCAATTATTGATAGGAAAAAAATGCTAGTTTAAAATTGTATCCATATTGGAAATTACTAACAAAAATAACATTTGGATACTGGGTAGGAAAGTTTTTTAAAAGTATTTGATACATAGTTTCAAAATTATTTATATACACTTATAGATATATCCTAACCTATTTTTATCTTTGGCATAATATTAATGAAACAGTCTATACATGCTAATAATTTTATCTAACAATGTGTTGTGTAAAATTTCTCACAAAATAAAAAAAATGTATGGGGTATTTATAAAAAACAAATTTCAATTATATAGGAAAAGACTCTTAATTGTAGCACTGTTTGTAACAGAAAAAAGGTTGGAATCAACCCAAATGACCATTGATAGGGAAACTATGCTACAGCAATACAATGGAATACTATGCAGAAGTAAAAATAACAGAAAACCTTTCTATGCACTGTCATGGAAAGATCTCCCAGATACTTTTACTAAGTAAGAAAGGAAGTGTCTTACATTTTATATAAAGAAATAAAACTGTGTATGCATATTTGGTAGTATCTGAATACAGAAATACAGAAACACTGTATACAAGAAATCATAAAAGTGGTAACTATGAAGGAGTGGAGAGAAGAGCAAAGAAAGAGAATGGAAATGAGACCCTTCAACATTAAATTAATGGTCTTATTACGTCTATTTTCAAACTTTTATTACCCACTCAAATCCTAGAGGAAGAAACTACTTTAACTTTTTATTTTAAAGCTTATTTTAAAATATAATTAATAATTCACAATAAAGAAGATTGAAAGGTTTGCTGTTATTGTGTAATATTTGTATTTTCTGTATTCTATGAACCAAAGAATCTTCACTGTAAGTGCCTCTTCATCTTGCTGTACTCCATCACTGCAAACTGCAGTCCTACCACAATCATGTCCCCCAAATGCCAATGCTATCAGTCAGCCAATCACAGGGTCTTCTCATTGGAGAGATAGATACAGCCATCCTGTCATCCAATTCAGCCTTGGTTGGGCAAAAGAACTGGGATAGGCCAGCACAGGGTAACCACTCCTTGCAAACAGACAGGACAAAGCTGTGGCTGCCCCTATCTCCATTTCCTGACCTGATGGCTGACAGGTACAATTTGGTAGCCACCTGACTTTTAAACACTATCTAAAAGAAGATTTAAACTCTAGGAATGACAATTGTTCTACTAAAGTGTCATTCACAGAAAATTGGTTTTGGAAAGAATGTTTCCCTTTGGGTCATTTTTCAAAATAGCTGCTGGAAATCAACAAAGAAAACGGCTGGTCAAACTCATTTATCTTCACAATAAAACACTACAACGTGGCAATGAATAGGGTTTAAGTCAGCAGAGAATTTCATTCATGTCCTTAATCAAAAGATCAGTACTCAATGTGATTCTGCAATCTGTATACGGGGTAAAAATGGGAGTTCATAACCCACTTGAATCAAAGTGTGAAATATGATATATCAAGAACTATGTAATGTTTTGAACAACCAACAATAAAAATAAAATAAAATAAAATAAAAATAAAAATAAATCAGTACTATTTATTATGGAATAAATATTGCTTTTTTCCTTTCATCCATTCTTGATATAAATTGCAGACATAAATTAAATATTACTTTCCTTCTACTCTAAATTCAATAACTTAAAGAGTAACTTTAAAAAACTGAGAACCCTTTCCCCTCATAACCTCTTATATGTAATTTTGTATAACAATGAGAATACGATATGTCAAGAGCTTTGTAATGTTTTGAACAACCAATAAAAAAAAAGAATTGGAAAAAGAAAAAAAAACTGAGAACCCAATAAGTATTTTCATTTGGGCACATTTTTAATAAACACCTAGGAACCAAATGAAGATACTCATGTAGGCAAAATCACTTCCTTGTACATGAAACCTGACATTTCCTAGTGAAAACGGGCCTACCAATTTCATTAATGCAAACTGGCAATTGTGCTTTAAATATTTATGAGCCTGCCATACTCCAATTTTATTTGGGCTTAACATGTTACACTTAATACTAGGCATTGAAGCCTATGGCAATTAGACTCGGAGCCATTGTTCCAGTTTCTTCCCCGTGCATAGGGAGGGAAAGGAGGATAAGCTGTGTGGCGTATTGGTTGATAACATGGGCTCTGGAGTCCTTATGCCTGGACTCAAGACTAGCCTCCACAGATCCTAACTGTGATCAGCCTCTTTGTGCCTCAGTGCACTTGTATGCAAAACAGGAATAACAGCACCTACATTAAAGGATTCTGAGGAATAATTAAAATAATTCATGCAAACTGCTTCACACAGTATCTGACTTAAGTCACTGCTCAATCAAAATTCCCTATTCTATTGCTCTTCTGCATGTGCCTCACACTCCTGTTCAACTAGACTGCTTCCCACCCCATAAGAGCACTCTGCTCTTGTCCCTCTGTACTTCGTTCTCACTATTTTGAGTCTGGAGTGACCTACTGTTTATTCTTCGGCCTGATGAAATTTTCTTCCCCTTTAAGATGCATCTCATTCTGTGGACCAACATGACTTGCCCCTGTTGGCTTGTACCTCCATTACTCTCGGTTTGCAGTTCTCTTATATTAACCCTGACATCCATTACAGTAATTTATGACCTTGCCTCCTTCATGTATAAGGTCTGTGTCTTACTAGGCTATTTATTCTCTATTGTATTTAACAATCTGCCAGGAGTGGTACTTAAAAGGCACTTACTGGATTTGAAATGGCCACACTTACTTGTAAAAGAATAATATGTTACCTATAACAGATGTTCTCTCATAGGAAGTTTATTAAGATTAAAAGAGCTCATGCATGTAAAGGGTGACTAACAAGCTATTATTTTATAATTATTAACAAAAACTAACATTTCTTGAATGTCTACTTATGTGCCCAGCGTGGTATTAAGTATTATACATGTGTGAATTCCTTAAAATACAGGTAGGTGTGATAATTCCCCTTGCAGAGTAAATGAGATATAGGTGTTTTAAAAATAACTACTAAAGAAAAATGGTTAAGATATGTCAAATTTAAAAATAATGAAACTGGTCATATGATTTAAAAAGTTAAAGCTGGGGGTGGTGGCACATGCATGTAATCCCAAGCAACTCACAGGGCTGAAGCAGGAGGATTGCAAATACCCGCCTGGACAACTCTGCAAGACTCTATCTCAAAAATAAAAGAGAAAAAGTTCTGGAGATGTAGCTCGGTGGTAGAGCACCCTGGGTTTCAATTCCTAATAACGCATACAAAACAACGACAACAATACTTCATAATATAGTTTTAAGGATCAAAATAATTCAAGAAATGGAAAGGTAAAGGAAATTTTTCAAATCTTAAAAATGAAAGGCAGTATTACGTGAATTTGTATCCAGTGCTCAGGATCACTAAAGATGAGAGGAAAGTAAATGGGCCTTAGAACCGCTGTAAGCCACAAACCCCTCAAGTGTAAAACAGGCCAGTAACTAACTGGAAGGGACAACTCAGGGTTGCTGTGAAGGTTGAATCAGATGATGCCTGTAAAGTGATTGAAACAGAGTAACAATGAAACACATATCCATGTAATCTGTTTCTATCATGATATATGTTCTCAGTTGTCTAATAAATAAAGATATAAGGACATGATGCGTGAACAAAATCCAAAGTTCATTCAAATTTTCTGAGGCTCCAAATGTTCTCAATTCTAGCCAGTTTGAAAACACTGTCAAGTTAGTTTTATCTTTTCTCACTGTCATTTTACATAACAGTAGAAATAGACATCAATAACAACAAAGGCCCAGAAAGGCATAAAGAAGGAGAATGTGAATGCCAGGATAAACCACAAAGGATGTATTTATTTTCTAAAATGAATTTCTTTGGAATTCAAGGAAATGCCTACTTCCAATCCCACATGCATATCATTGTCAAGTCAAATAAGAAACAAATTATTAGATCTTTGTGCAATGCTTTCTTGTATACTTTACAAATAAAATTTTAATGTTTTTCTTCTGTTCATTTTACGTTTTCATACTGATAAAAGAAAGAAATAAAGCACCAAGGATTTGAAAGGCAAAATGTACAATATAGCAAACAAATTGTGTTTTCTTTTTCCAAGCATAATTTTATAAGCCATTTAATGAGAATAGAAATCATTTTAAAAAATTTAAAAGAGACTTAAAAAAAATTCCTTTTGGTGAGTCTGGTTTCCTGGTATCACACTATGAATCACTTTAAATCGAGGCTATATAAAACTTAAAATTTTTAAAAATGATGACACAGATGGAAAATAAAAATGCTTTGCAATGATTCATATGCGTATCCCCTACAGTACATGCATTTCTTTTTAAAATCTGCATTTCTAAAGGCATCAAAATAATCAGTTTCTACAAAAGGTTCCAAGGCATTAATGAGATTTATGAGATTTCCTATGGAAAAAAAACTGACTGCTGTGCTGAAGTATGCCTGTCATCTGCTATATACCAGCACAATCCTGGCTTTGAATGCTATGAATGGAAACAGAGAAGACAGGAGAGAAGCCAAGTGGTAGTGTGCCCTTTGGTCTAGATACAGAGCTGCTCACATAGGACAGCATGCTTTAAACTTTTACATTCCACTGCTGAGGAAAAGCTGCCTAATACTAAAACCCTATTCAATGAGATAACGTATGTAAGGCACTTCTTTCCAAAATAAAATCAGAGAAAATCACTGCCAAATTTTAATTTTTAATTAAACAAAATAACTATCATATATTACCATTAATAATTTATGAAGAGAAGGTTATTTCAACATCTCCAAGATAGGAGAACCATAATTACAAAATAATGGCCAATTTATGAATTAAATAAATTTAACTCTGGGTGAATTCATTATAGGACTCTTATCTTCCTTGTGTGAAGGAACCATGAAATGTTCACCACAACACAGCACCATCTGCAGTCGAACATTTTGCAATCATTAACAGAGGACAAAAATGTGCCAGAAATCTGTGAAATATCTATAATTGGAGCATTGTATTTGATATGTTTAAAATAAGGGGAAATGATAATAAACACCTTCTTTATATAAAATATTCTGTCCTAATATAAATTTAGGATGTTAAGTATATGATTATATTATCAATTCCTAAGTGGGTTTATTTATTCTCTTTAATAAGCACAGTCACTGAAATGACTGAATCAATAAAGTTGAACCTAATCATCATTTTTCTGCTCCTTCTTTTTTAGAATAAATGCCCAGAATATTTACTGGAAAACAGCCTTCAAAGTAGTAAGTTTATGCATTAGTTATTTTCTGAAACACACAAAGTGCTTCAATTTACATGTTATACACATGGATACTCTCAGCATTCTTTAAATACACATGTTGAATAGACAGTTGGCACATTATGAAAAGCAAAATGGATAGAAAAAGCATGGATTAGAAAAGTTAAATCCAACTATTGGTTCATTTTATATTCTTATTGTTTGATTAAAATAATACATATATCTCAAAACTTATTTTTTCGAATTTATATTTGTTTTAATAAACTTGGAATTTATAAAATTAAGGAAACACCATCAAAAGTTTTCAGAAAATGACATTACCTAGACCACTTTCACTTTTTGAGGAATTTTTAAAATGCAATGGTAAAACTACTTTTACCCATTGATAGGGTGCAATATGGCTGAAGTGCTAAAAGTTAAAGTAAGATTACGCAAGTGCAACATCTACAAAATTAGCACATATGTTCAAATTACTCCAAGCAGAATGTGGATAACATTCTCTGGTTAGAGACAGTTTCAGATGTTAACTCTTCTTCCTTTAGGCAACCTTTATATGGATTATCCTATCATGCATTAGCCTCAAAAGGACCTCTACATTTTGGAATGCGAAGTATTAAGGAAGTGAATTATAAGCATTTTAAGTTTGTGATATTTATTGGGCCCCAAATTTTAAAATTTTATGTTTATAAATCTTGGCAAAATTTAGTTTTGGTGTTACTAATAGTTTTAAAGTCTAAGTTTTTAAGAATGGTGGGACAGAGCGACTAACAACTTAGGCTCCGAGGCAGATGACTGATCCCTGGCTCCACAACTTATTAACTCTGAGAAATTTGATTTATTATGT
Source organism: Spermophilus citellus (assembly GCF_964194105.1). NCBI lineage: Eukaryota > Metazoa > Chordata > Mammalia > Rodentia > Sciuridae > Spermophilus > Spermophilus citellus. The sequence continues at coordinate 196,749,872 of NC_138185.1, read as the reverse complement.
AATCTCTTTGTGCCCCAGATTTCTTATCTTTGAAATGGGTAATAACAGCACATACTCTTGAGGTTGGGAGATTATATGGGATAACATTTAAGGTACTTAGAACATAGCCTGATGAATATGCTCATTAGTGTTAGCCCCTATTATTACTGTACTAATTATTATAATGTAATAACATCATTATGCTTATTGTTACTATTATTATTGCTACAACTTACTCCCAGATATTTGAAAAATCTACTACATGTATAGAAGAGTATCAAGAGAGATGAACATAGTTTAAGAACATAGTTTCAGTTCTGGCACTGAGAATTTCATTGGAGGAGCAATGTTCCAGGAGTTAAGAAAACAGAAAATTAGAATCCTTATTAATAAGTGGTATCAGTTTTCTCTACCAAAAAAGAAATACTAAGGCCTGTAACCTAGAAGCTGAGCAGCAAGAATATGCTCTGCTGAAAGCCACTCACCCCTTGTTCATCCAGCTTCATGAGCTGCTCTGTGACTTTGGGAGTGTTGAAGGCCAACCGCAGGCATTGGACATTGAGCTCGGGGATCACGTGCTCCAGCACTTCTTTCAAAGGAAGCCCTCTAGCAGTTGAGTGCTTTGCTGTTGAAGGAATAGCATCTTCCAAGACAGAACCTCTCAGTGTCATGAGCTGAAAGAGAGACAGGTGGCACAGTGAGGCCTCTCAGGAGGCATGAAATTGCTGAATAGGTTACATGCTCTGGAGGCCTATCTTGCAGGCTCTGTATTGAGCTGGGAAATGACTTCTGTTGATTGAACCAATGAGGAACAAAGATTGTGAAGAGTGAGATAACAAACTTTACACGTAAAAAATTAGGTCAATATTTTCAAAAGTCCAACACAAGTTCACAGGAATTCACGATAAAGTATTCCAAGGATATTTAGGTAAGTGGCACGTAAAACATTCCCTTAAAAAGTCAGTAAGAGGGCTGGGGTTATGGCTCAGTGGTAGAGCGCTTGCCTAGCATGTTTGAGGCACTTAATTCGATCCTCAGCACCACATAAATGTAAAATAAAGATATTATGACCACTTAAAACTAAAAAATAAATATTTTTTTAAAAAGTCAGTAAGAGCAAGATTTCTATATGGCCATACAATGCCACAAAGTATGCTAACAAAGAAGTTAAGGAGATACCCCAGAGAGACATCTGAAGAAAAAATGCATAGAATTTGAATGTTGCACTTTTGAATTATAAAAGGTAAATGTCAGGATAAAGTTTTAAGTTTCATAATGCTTTGTTGACAAGCATAAACTGTTCACATCTCCAAATGCTGCTATAATAGGACAATGATTATAGTACAGCAGTACAGCACTGGAAATTGTTTTATGTTTTCCCTTCTTTCTTAAAATATCTTCTATTATAAAACAGAAGCAAAGATATCTCTTTATATAATGATGATCTGCTGGAGCAAGTTAACTAGACATGAAGCCTGACATGCTCTTAATTTCCAAAAATTTTCACATGGCAAAATTGTTGCCATAATATAAATACTGTTTGATGGCATAAGAAATGCACCAAACTGAACAAATACCCAGTAAATGTGTAGGTTGTAAGACATTCTACTGCAATCAGAAAGCTGACAGAGGAGTACCTGTGAAGGAAAGTGTGTGGCGCGGAAGAGGGTGAGAGATGAGAAATACACAAGTGCAACCAGGAAGAGAGGTGTTTACTCAGAAAAGTATACGGAGACCAAGTCCTACAAGGCCAGAGGCACGGGAGGCACCATAGTGGCTCAGGGAATAATGGAAGGCCCTGGCAGAAGGAATGGCATTAGAAAGGGATTGTAGAATAAAGTAATAATTTCTACAAAAAGAAAATACCAGATAAGATGAGCAAAGGTATAGAGATAGGAAAAACCAGGGTGAAAGAAGAAGGAGTGATTGCTACAGCTGGACCAGAAAGAACCAGGGAGGAGTGATGATGGAGCTGTGAGCTGGGGGGAGCCAGGACCCACAGCAGAAGACCCTGAGGCTGACTGAGGGATGTGCACCTCATCACTCTCCTGTGTGATCACAGGACACATTCAGATGGGGAAAACGATATATAATTTCAGAAACTAAATTGGCAAATGAGATATGAGAGGAAGAAACTGGAAGCAGAGAATACAGCTAGGAAGTTAAAAGTAAAATCTGTAACATCTGCCAACTGATGGAGGGAAGAGAGATAGAGGTTAGGGAAAACAAAATGTATCAGTATCTTACTCTCAACAGAAGAAATGGTACTGGAGGTATTTGCAATGTATTTATTTAATGAGGATCTTCTACCCTTAAATGATTTCAAATAACGCATAGAAAATCATCATTTACATACTATCTCATTTGACAGAAAGTGTTTTTGTTTTATAAATTATGGGCAATGGGTGAACAACTCAGTAACTACTGGGTTCTCCCCTTCATGAGGTAATACATGCCTGGATAGGGGACCACAAAGACTGGGAGCATTTTCAATTTAGAAGCCAAGACCAGAAATGCACATCATTGCATCCTGCACAACAGAAAGACAAAGGCTAACTTTAAAGTCAAAGAAGATGAGGAAAGAATGACTCATTTTTACACCTGACTCACTGGCACTATGTACTGATATTTTCATTAATGGCTTCCAGAAACAAGGAGAAGAGTCTTCATAAAAATCTTTGGGCTTCTGAGTTTAAAAATACTCATATGCCAGAAGACTGTTCACAAACAAACCACTATACCTACAAATTAATGGAAGGACTTTTTTGTTGATGTTTTGCAATGACTGACTTCTACTGAGATGAAAGAGATTGGCTTCTGTCTCTGTTACATGGATGCCATTCACTAAAGCCATGGGAGTGCCAATGTCAATGCCATGACCGTGTTTTCTTTTTTTTTTTTTTTCCCCAATATACTGATTGGCTTGGGAAGTCCCTAATATAAAGTTAAGTGTTATTTTGTTGTACATCTAATAAACTTGCTTCAGTAAAACAAGTGAACTGACTGAACCACAAGGTCCAGGAGCGTGGGCAGGACCAATTTCACCTCCATGGCAATTTCACCTCCATGGCAAGTCTTATACAGGCATTAAAATTGAACCATATATAAGGATTATTTTTCATGGAAAGCAAAAAATTACAGATAAGTTAGTGGTGATCAATTAAATAAACACTAGAGGAAATAAATGCTGGAGGGAGGGAGAAAAGAAAAAAAGGAGAAAAGAGAGGGAGAAAGGGAAGAAGGGAGGAGAAAAGAGAGAAAGGACAGTTTAATTTTATTATAATTTTTCTTCTCTTGAGATTCTGGGATGGAACCCAAGGCCATGCACATGCTAGACAAGTGTTCGACTATGATTCTTCACCCCCAGTCCCTTGAAGGGACTACTCTAGGCATTAGGCGTATAGTAAAGAACAACTCAGATAAAAGTTTCCACCCTCACAGGGCTTACAATTAAGTAAGCAAACAAAATTTAAAAGCACAATATGTAAGATAGTGATAAGAGTTCCTGAAACATAAAGTATGGAATCAAATTTAAAATGGGGTTGGGGTGGGACTCAATGGTACATCACTTGCCTAGCATGTGTGAGGCTCTGAGTTCAACTGGAACCATCAAAACCAAACCAGACAACAACAACAAAAATGTCATAAATGGGGAGGGAATAGAAATTTTAGACCCCGATGCGGAGGAAGGTCCCTCTGATGTATCAGAGAAGGCCAGAGGGAAGGACATGGGGAAGATGTTGTCAGAGGGAAGAATAGGGAGTACTGAAGTCCAGAGGCACAGGTATGCTGAGGTCACCTAGAGGGGAAGGAGGCCTCTGTGGCTGCAAGAGACTGAGCAGTAAGAGTTATGGGAGATCCTGAGATGAGGTGGCAGAGACAGATGGGAAGTAGATATGCCGGGTCACTGAGCTATCAAGGACTCTGGCTTTTACTCAGGAGGATATGGAGAACTTTGAAGGGATTTTGAAGGAGGATGGGGCAGATATGGATTACATTTCAAAGAGATTCCCTCTGAGCTAAAAGGAAGCCCAGGTTCAGGGCAGAGGCAGGGAAAGGAGTTCTCAGAGCAAGGTCCAGGTTTGGGGGTAAGAATGGTTGAGATCTAGACTTGCAGTATTTTGAAGACAATGGACAAAGATTGCTTAAAGAACAGATTTGGGGACAGGAGGAAAGGAGAAGAGTCAAAATGTGACTTCAAGGTTTCTGATCTGAACAACTACAATCCCCAGGTTACCAGGAACTGAACATCAATCTTTAACAACAAATGGCCATGGTATATTTTGTTGGATGATTGGTTTTGAGGCACTAGGAACTGAACCCTAGAACTTTCTGCCATTGAGCCACATTCCCAACCCCTTTTTCTTTTTAGTTTTGAAACAGGGTCTCACTAAGCCCAGGCTGGTATTGAGATTGCCCACTGCCAGCCTCATCCTCCTGGGTCACTAGGAATATGTAAGCGTGTGCCACAGCGCCTGGCTAGCCTCAGTGTTGTGAACAGCATTTGACATGGGCACTTACAACAACAAAGGTGAAGGAAAAGGACCAAGGAAAAGAACAAAAAGGCTAACCCTGTGACCTTAAACCAGAGGGAGGAGTCAAGAGCCAAGTGGGAAGAGGTGAGAGAATAGGAAGGAAAGACAAGAGTGGTTCCCAGGGCACAGCTGAGTCAAGATGTTGAAGAGTGACCAGCAGAAGCCAGAGGCAGGGTCTGAGAAAGAAAGGGCCCCGAGGAAACTTCAGTACTCTGCAGGAAGGATGGGATAGGACAGTGGCAAGAAGCTTTGGCTAATGGATAAAAATACCAACAGAAAGGAAGCAAATGATGGGGTTAAAATAAAATAGCCCTGGGAGGGGGAAAAAGATACAACAGAAAGGACGAAAACATTTGGAAGTAAGATGAGGGTATTCACATAAATCTTGTGGATCTGGGAAGCTGGACAAGGGCAGCTGCCTGTGTCTACCTGCCAACACAGGACACTCCATAGAGGTGGCACATGGCTAAACCAGCAGCTTTGAAAGTGGAAAGGGACAGCTCTTCATTTCTCCCTGGCCGGTGTAAACACCACATTAGATTTAAAGTGTTGTTGTTAAAATCCCTATTTTTAATTTCCCCAGAGTTCAAGCTTAGGAATAATTACTAAGTGAAGCCAACTCCTGAAACTACCCTTGATTCAATAGGGGAAATGAAAACAAATGTCCTATTTAAACCAGTTTCAAAACCATTATTTTCTAGATACCTCAAGGGTGTATTAGGCATTAATGCATAAGAATGATCTTAAAGAGAATTTAGGATTAAAGCTGAGAGGAAACACACTGATAACTGGGACAATAATACCAATGTTTAGGGGAAAAATAAATAAATAAAAAATCCCATGATCCCAAACTTGTTCACAATTTTAAAAAGCTTTGTTGGTTATTTTAGTTTTGCTTTTCTTTTTTTAACTAGAGTTTCACTTTAAGATGAAAACCCATATATTATGCGTATTTAGACTCTAAAAGAGCCTGTTCAACCCACAAATGGAGAGTCTCTTGTTCCAACTGTGTTATAGTCTTATACAGTTTATGTCCAAGGTGCAGCTGAGTGAGGGTAGGAGAAATAAAGTTCCCTTTGCTCTTCTTGGCTCAAAAAATGTCCTTTGCCATAACCTGGACAACTGAGCTAAGTCTCAGGTGACCCGCTCTCCTCCACCAGCATGCCCATTTCTCAAGTTGGCTGGTGCTTTCCAGCTGTCCTGAGTGGGATTATGCAACTCCCACTTGTGATTCTGAAGGCTCTGATCCTTTAGGTGACACTTCGCAGACAGATCTTTCTCTGAATCAGAACTGCCTGTCATCTACTGCATCTATCCAGAGCTAGAATGCAGAATGAACCCAGAACTACCCACCTGGCCTGCCTCCATTGCCACCAGCGTGAAGACAGGAGGAGCCTTGCTTGCTCCAAGGACACTGTGACCTTGTGCTATTGAATCTGCTATTGCTCTGCAACTGCTACTACTTTACTTTTTCCTACTTCAATTAAGCTTCAAGTCTTTCTTATCTAGAACTTACCTCACTAGTTCGAAAGATCATTCGGTAGTTGTATGGAGATCCATTTTCCTTCATTTCTTCTGGTTTTTCCCTTCGTATGCTCACAGCAACTGGACCAAGATTCTCATCGGCCCCAAAATAGTTCCAGTGTTCTTAGGTAAAATAAGACAAAACCAAGTCAGAAAACTTACTTAACACTTGCAAATATTAGATTCTGCTCTGTATTTACTATCGCCACTCAGAAATTACTCTATCAATAAAATGTAAGCACACTTAATAGGTGTCCTTCAATGAGTTTTAAAAAATTAAGGCTACATAGGTTTCATTCTGGAGGAGATAACACTGAACAGAGAAGGTCTGCTGGGTTGTTTACTATGCATAGCTAAATACTCTACCATAATTTCTTAGAAGAAATTTGTGTTTTTTCCCCCATATTCTACCATTTTAGTAAGCTACACTCTGTGTGCTCCTTGATTAGGGAAGGTTTTTGTCAGTATTTTAGTTTTCACCAAATTTTTTTTTAATTATTGAGAGTAGAGTTTGAGGAGAGCAAGATTTCCCCCAAATTAAAAATATGTCCCCAGTTTGGAGAGAGGAACAAGATGTCTGATGGAGTAACTGGGCTTCTGAGTGCCCCAGGGAGGCAGAAGCCTGAATACAGGGCTCTGGGCATTACCAATGATTCCCATGTAGTGAGCACAAAAGGTACTCAGCAAAGCCACTGAACCCAAGGGCTTGTGTGGGCTGGTTGGACAGGCAACTCCTAGGCAACCAGAGTGACCAGGTTATGATGAGTCTGGGGCCTTTCATCAGTGTACACAACTGCCCAACAACCCAACCCTAGGCACATCCTTGGGAGCAGGGGAAAGTCTGCACATGACTGGTGTCGAATTTACTTTTCATCTGACAAGAAGGAAGGTGGGGATCGAAATTAAGTTAATTTATAAAAAATGTTGAGTTGATATTTACTGGGCACCTAAATATATAAGATTATTTTAAAAATCAAATTTGTTGCTATGTATATGAGATGTTCACAGATGAGAAAATCCATACAACACAGAAATATATGAAAAGTGAGAGTAGATAACTTATTCCTCAAACCTCCAAAATATTTTCTTTACATTGTTCCTTTACACGTGAAATGACTAAATGACCAACTTGTGAAATGGTACATTATTTGCATACAAAATGCACAACTATTTGAAAATTCATGTTATTTCCATACAAAATATATAAGTATTTGAAAATCCATGTGAATAATAAAAAATTATAGCATAACACATCTAATCATGTGGTTTTAAAGTTTAGATAATGTATAAAAGTATAAATACTAAAGCACAATTACAAGAAAAAAATCATAAATATTGAGGGCTCTTTAAGAATATTATAATCCATGGAAATTCAAAATAAGAAAAACACACAATGGGAATACAGGCAACAAACGTCTCGTTATGGACAATTGAGAAACAACCCAATAAATGTCACAGAATTCATGTACAAACATTCATGTACACCCTTCAAAGCACAGCACATGAGAATCACACTCAGAGGTTATTTACTCTTACTTTGCACACAATTCTAATAAGCTTGCTTGTCTGGTCTTCAAGCCCACTGCTTTATTTCAGAGGTGTGATAACTCCAGATGTTGACAAAGTCCAGGGTGTAGGGCTGATACAGACTTGCATGCAGACAGCAATGTGATAGAACAACTGACAACAAGGAAGAAAACAGAAAGGGAGGAGACAGAAATAGTATAAAAAAGCGGACAAGAACTTAAAGAAAAACAAGACAGCAATCTGGGGCCACTTACTGAAGGAGCAAAGAGCTTCCATTAACACACTTCAATACTCTCAGAGGATGTTTTAACACTGCACTACAGGACAACAGCGGATGTGTCAAAGATGAGCGTGAGTTGCATTCATTATAATCTGCTCCTTGCACTTTACAGATCAGTCACAACCAACTCTAGAAACTCTTTAAATATACCCCATGTACCTCAAGAAGGGCAGGTGGAGACACAGGGCCACTATTAACTCTTCACGGAAAACCTCAACTCGTCCTAGTCCTCTCCTCAAGCTTTCCCTGGTCAGCTTCTTTTCCGCTCCCTCAGTGCTAATGCTTTACACATCCTCTGTTCTCATTAGCCTCCCTATCACCTACCTCCTCAATCTCAGCCAATGACAATGCTGTCTATGTCACAAAATACTTCCTCCTCCTTTATCACCACTCACAAATTTATCTGCAGCCTGACTCTTGCTTCCTTTTCCCTCCAATCCAAGATCTAGCTCCTGATATCCTTCTTGTTCCGCCTTTCCAGGAATGCCAATTCCTTGGTCACCCTCTCTCTTCACTGCCTCCCTCTCTCCTTGCACCTTCCCATCACCATCAGGTTAAAGTCGCCTTCATCGTTTTTACGCAACTTACCCTGGCTCCTTGTCATTCTCCAGCATGATAGGTGAATGGAGAATGAAAAGGAGCCAGGGTAAGTTGGCTGGTTTCATTCTGGAGATAAAACTGAACAGAGAGGGCCTGCTGGGTTGTTTACTATGCCATAGCTAAATACTCTACCATAATTTCTTAGAAGAAATTTGTGTTTTTTCCCCCATATTCTACCATTTTAGTAAGTTACACTCTGTGTGCTCCTTGTCTAAGGGAAGGTTTTTGTCAGTGTTTTAGTCAGGGCTTTGGGCATTACCAATGGTTCCCATGCAGTGAGCACAAAAAGTACTCAGTAAAGCCACTGAACCCAAGGGCTTTGGTTCTTTCGTCCATTGAAAACTTGAAAAACCTGCCTAATTTCTCACATTAGAATTGTTAAAATCTGATTTCCACTATCTGGGTCACCAATGACTACCTTAAAGTTAAAGCAAATGATACTTTTGTTCTTACCTTAACGCAAACTCTCCAGAGCATCTAGAGCAGATAATCAGTCATTTTTTCCTAGGAGCACTCTTCCTTCTCCTTTCTATGGCATCACCTGCTTCTGACTTTCCTTCTACCACTCTAGGCTACTCCTGCTGTTTTCTTTCCCTTTCACCTTGAATATCCATCCACTCAGAGACTTCACTTCCATCCCACCATTGACAACATCTGTAAGTCTCCATGTCCGCTCCAGACTTGTCTAAGGCCTAGGTCTCTACATTCACCTAACAGAATACTCTCTGTCCCATGGGAATCTGCAAAAGAGAATGCATCACCTCCCACATAAACATACCCAGTACAACCCTTCATGCAGGCCCCATTTAAGCAACTGCTACCAAATTCACCAGTGCTCTGGCTAGACCCACTGCCATGCCCTGTGAATGCTAGTTCCTAAATATCTCTCAAATTGGTCCACTTTTCCCCCTACTGCCTATGACTTAGGATATTTTCCTGAGTGTAATAATTGGTTGTCTTTATCCAGCTTCACAGAGCAGTACAATGATTCATCTAAAATTCAAATCTGACTGACCATGGCTACACTTAAAGTCCACCTCTGGCTTCCTAAAGAGTCTCAGACTTTCCATGGCTCCCTAAACCTGCTCATGACCTCTTGGCCATTCTCAACTCAAACCTTTTGCTCATCCTTTCAAACTCCGAGCACCAACTTGTCTTTCAGTTGTGAAAACTTACTGTACTCTTTTTCCATCTGAAAAACTGCCTGGAACATTCTTGCCACAACGCTTCTTCTTTTGACTAAATCCTCTCAACTTTTAGGTTTTATCTGAAGGACCCCTTAAGGACACTGGTGCAAATGAAAGCGTAACACTAATACTTGATTTAAAAGTGTTAAGAGTTAATAAAATAGTGAATCCAAATATTTAATATGCCACAAATACAAAAATATAGAATCATTACAAAACAAAATATATAAATTGATGAAAATATAATTATTAAATAACCATTTCATTATTACTTGGCAGATAAAAACAATGTGATTTAAAAATTAAACCCGATATATAATAAACTTAAATATTAAATTAAAGTCTAAAAATGAAGAATATTTAGTTACTAATAAATTATCATTCAAACTTTGTATATGCATGTGTGTCATTATCAAAACCTGAGTATATTTTTGTGCAATTTTTCCTAGCTACTTAAGTAGTAAATTCTGAGCTGGGGGAATGGTAATGAGATAATTATAAACTAACTTCAAACTTATTGTTTAGACTCTATCTTCAAATAAACCCATCTCTAGTTTGATAATGGTGGAAAGATCTCTTTTAACTTAATGTACCTATTTCTGCAGATATTGGGGGTGTGTGTGTGTGTGTGTGTGTGTGTGTGTGTGTGTGTGTGTTGCTGAGAACTGAACCGAGGACCTCATGCATGACCACACCTTGTTTTAATTGAAAAGACAGTGCTAGCTAGTATTTCCAAAACAGCATTTCCAGGCAGTCATCGTGTATGTTAGTTCTACTGGTATAGATGAAGATTTTGGTTCAGTTTCCTGTGTTGAGCTCACTACTATCATGATTAGACTCTACTTGTTCAAAAATCAACTTGACTTAAAAATTGTTTTTATAATAAAAGTTGAGTTTTGGTTCACTAACTATTTTTCTACTTCTAAGAATTATGGATAAAGAGAAAAAACAAAAACAAAAAGAACATTTTCTATGTGAACACAAATTTATCTAATTCAAAATATAATGCAGCATGTTGCCATCCAGTAGAGAATAGTTCAGCAAGTCACCTTAAATTGAATTTTAAGAATTTTTAGACTTTGATCTCAAGACAAAGGTGTTAGAGTTGACATCCTCAGCCTGGTCCTGCTGGCAACTCTTGGCTCTGCCTGTCCTTCAGCTTCACTGGAAGGCAGTACCCCCCTCACAGCCTCCTGGCCTCTGGGCAGCACTTCTGCATTTGCTCCTTGATGCAGCATATTTTATTTTTTCCCTACCATCCATCTACCTTTATTTTGTCTAGTTGAGCTAGTCATCAGCTGCAGGGAGCCCTTTCACCCACATTCAGCTCTTTCTTTCTGATTTGGGAAAATCAGAAGGGAAGGGGAACAAGAACAGGGAGTTATGGATGAGTGGAGTGAGAAAAAGGAAGAGAAACTGTTTCCTTGTACTTTTCAGGATGAGGAAAGTAAGAGGAAGAAAAGGGAAAGTGAGGAGAAACAGAAGACTCAAGGAGGTTGACTAAAGCTGCTACTGAATGGACTGAAATATTGATATCACACTGCCAAATACAGTGATTTAGAGCTGGCCCACCAGAGTGCCCAATACCAATACTGCAATCACTATGTTCGAATGATATAGTGCACCAAAGGTAAGCAAGTCACTTTACTAAGTAACCATGAAAATATAGATATTTCTTTTTTACAGATATGGCAACTATGGTTTAGAGAGGACAAGTCATGAGTAATATATACCAGAACTGAAACACAACTGACTTCAAAGCTCTTTTTCTTAGCCATTATATATAGCACTACATTCCCAGAAGTTTCTAAAATCTTATTAAGAATAAAAACTAGTTAAAATTTGATGCCTGAAGCGATAGACTATTTATCTAGTCAGATCACATACAATGTTTTATTCCCTGATGTGCCATACAGCCAAGGTTTTCCTGTGTTAAGGGACAAAGGTACCAACAACACATCCATACATGACTGATTCCTCCTCCACTTTCAATGCTCTACTCAATACCTCAGCGTGTATTTAACCTGGAGTTCTCTTATAAGTTCTAGGTTTTGAATTTTAAAAGGGATAATATAAAGAGTGCTATGTACCTATTTGTGCAAATATTGTGTGTGTGTTGCTGAGAACTGAACCCAGGGCCTCATACATGACCACACTTTGTTTTAATTGAAAAGACAGTGCTAGCTAGTATTTCCAAAACAGCATTTCCAGGCAGTCATCAGGTATGTTAGTTCCACTGGTATAGCTGATAAATACTTTTGCCATCACTAGGATTCTACATTAATACCTGTATTTTTGGATGATATATTAATAATAACAAACTTTTTACAGTCTTGAAGATGAGAAATAGTGAACAGGTCAAAGCTCCACCGATTTAAATATGATAGTCAAATCACCTCTGCACACACACCTGCACACAGGCGGAAAAAGATTAAGCCCAGCATTTTACTGTAAAGGAGAAAAGGATAATAGAGTCACAGAGTTAGAGGCTTTCAACCAGCAATTTTGGATTGTTCATACTGGTTTTCATGATATCTGTAGGCTGTGTATTAATATTTTAGTTGTACATTTCCCTAGGGACACCAGCTTAATCTAGACTGAGAGTGATCATGAACATAAAAATACATTTTAATTTTTTAATAAATAATTTACACAATTATAATTTATGGCTTAACATACTTCTGTATGATTATTAAATTTTTAAATAGGGAAAATAAGCATTATAAACCCAAAGCAAAGAAGCACGATGCCAACAAAGCTTAGTTACTATCTCATGCCTAACAGAATTAGAAACAACTTTTCTGAAATGGAAAAACAAGGAACATCAGCCCTGGGATGAAGCTGTAATATATTCGTACATGAAGGCGGCAATGTGGATCAGGACCAACCATTTTAGAAAGCAGAATGGCAATATATGCTAAAGTCACAAAAATATTCACATTCTAATCTTAGAGTTACCCTGACTATACAGAAGGGAAAATAAAAAACTCTTCAATTTTCTCTGGAAAAGACACAGATCACTGCAGAAAGGGGATGTTTTCTACAAATAACAAGCACACAGACTTGAGCCTCACTATGTGTCAGCAGACCAAAGAATGGACCTTACCAGAATTAAAGCTATTTCACCAGTTTTAACGTGCTTTGTAAAAACAGCCTACTTGGGAAGCTATAAGTTCATAGACATGAACTCTGACCCTTAATATTTCCATTACACAGAGAATTTGGAAACTAGACCACTCATCATAGCACGAGATTCTATGAAACCATTTCTCTCTGCTTGTTGGGTTCACACAGTTCAAATGTTTTGGTTTTGTAAAACTTATTACATCTTATGATGACTATTAACTATGTTAGAAAGAGGATATAACTTAAAAGGAGAATTAAATAAACAAAATAATAAGTATTCTGCTTTTAAAATGAACTCTAGGTTTGCCAAAGTGAAGGTAGTAAAAGAATAACCGCTTAAAGAATAAATGTTTTCAGGAAGAGCACCACTCAGAGATTTCCAGTCTCCGGTTCCCAAAGGGGTTATCCTAATTATAAGGGTGGAGGTTCCATGAGAAATAAGTAGCCTATGACTTTGCATCATAATCAAAAGCAGGTCAGAGTAATGGATGGGGACATTTACAAAGAGGACTGGCCACATGCCAGACTTCTGTCCCAAAGCACTGTATGAAATTATTGTTGTGTAAGAGTAATTGCCTGCACTTACAGAGTGCGTATGACTCTTGAGGTTGAAATTCTTCTTTCTACTGGTAACTACTAAAATGGGGGTGGTCTACTTGCAAAACTGCATGCAGTTTGGGGGTTCAGCACAGCATTTTTCTTAGCAGTCCCAAACAGACTTCTATCTTGACAACAACAGGTAAAAATTTTATTATGAAGTTATACTGATGATAATAAATTCTGTCTAAATGGTTAAAGGAAAAAAAAATATAGAGAAGCTTGGCACAGTAGCACATGTCTGTAATCCAAGGTAGAGGGGATGAGGCAGGAGGATTGCAAGTTAGTGAGATTCTGTCTCAAAATAAAGAATAAAAAGGGCTGACGGTATAGTTTACAGGTAGAGTGCTTGCCTAACAGATGCAAGGCCTGTATTCTATCCCTCGTACCTCAAAAACAAAAGGAAAACCCTATTTTATACAGGGAAAATTAAGATTAGCAGATCCATGAGAGTTTGTTTTCTTTTCTGACCAGCATTAGTCTAAGGCTAACAACTATCTTTTAAAAATTTAATTTAACTATCAAATGAAAATTTTTAGCCTATAACAAAGGTTTGAAATTAAAACATGTAAATATTCAAAATAGTCAAGAGAATGCTATACATTCTGCAGTCTTAAACCTACCATTAGTTGTGTCTGCTAAAGTTTACAATGGTAAAAATCAGTCCCAGTAATGGCATTTTGTGTCTATGGTGATTAATTGGTGGTCTTGGTTAATTTCCACAAAACCACCATGACCACATGAAGACTTACCTGTGGTCTCATTTCCTGCAGAAATCTGCAAGATGCTATTCAGGAAGGCCATATGCACATAAGACCCTCACTGATCATACCTGAAGCTATATGTATTTTGTCTGATTTGTTTACTATTCCTTTCCAGGCTCCGTAACTCAATAAATGTATTTCACCTTAGCATCAAACATTCATTCATTTGTAAAATGAACTAATGCCTCCTAAAGCATCCCAGAGTGCCAGGGTTACTGGACTCAGTGCTGGGAGAGTGCCTGCACCTTTGAGAACGAGGGGTTGCAAAGGCTTCACAACCCTGGAGTATAGGCACAAGCCTGTCAGGTGCATAAGACAGGAAGGGGAAATAACCTATTCCAGTGCGCTTAATAAGGAGTCAGAAGGAATCTCAGCTCCATGCGTGGGAGTGGAACATAACACAGCCCTTTTAACTCAGACCAACAGGTGGTTTTCTTTTTTTTTTTTAGTTGTTCATGATAATACAATGATCTTGACATATCATACATTTGATTCAAATGGGGTGGGGGGGATAGGAAGGGCAGCAGAATAAATAGACACTTGTATTGCTATATGTATATACATGGCCGTATAATCAATGTGATCTTGCAACCTGTACACGTGAAAAAATGAGAATTCATACCCCAACAGGTGGGTTTCTATCCTGCACCTTGCTCATACTCTCTCACCCCATAGTGCCACCTCCCTGTGGAGAGGTCATACTACTCCACCAGCATCAGCCCCCAGCCTTCCCATGCTAGGGAGGCCATCTAGGGAAAGAGCTCCACAGAGTGGCAGGGGAACCCACATCACCTACATCAATGCACCTAGGCTTTAGTCATAAAGGTAATCATGATCTCTCAACAATTAGGAAAAATCAATAGTGTAGAAGAGAAACAATAAAAAAAGCAGAATATATAATTAAGAACATATATGTTGTTTAAGGAAAAAAAAATTTAGAAAAAAGTTTTTAAATTAATACCAAAAGAGAAACAGAGGGTTTTTACAATAAAGAAAAATGATTGTGAAAACCTATAGGAAAACAAAAATACTGAATTCTTGAGGGATAAAAATATGACTACAAAAATAAAATCTAGTGAAAATACTGAATAATGGAATGTACAAAGCTACATACCAACTCCTCATCCAGAAGATAAAATTAAGTATGGAACAAAAACAGAAAGACATTGAAGTTATAAAAGGAAAAAGTGAAGGAGAAATCAAGGAATTCTACCACATATCTAAATGAAGTTACAGAGTAAAAAGACTGTAAGAATTTTAAGAAATCATTTTAAATAAAAAAATAATAATAATGTTCAAAGTTTCTCATTCACCTCCCCCACTTTTCTTTTTCTTTCTCTCTTTCTCTCTTTCTTTCTTTGTAGTATTGGAAAGTGAAACTAGGAAACCAGGATCAGGCACTTTAATCAATAGAAAACTGGATAATAATTTTGCATTTGTATGTAAGATGTAAGTACAGAAGGATTCAAGTGAATTTATTGGAATTAGCGGGGAGCTTCCTTTTTGTATCTCTGGACTATTTTTTATAACAAGCCCACTTATATTTTTGTCTGATGTGTTTACTGTTCCTCTCCACTATAATGCAAGCTCCACAGGGTCAGTTCTTTTTACCAGTGCCCCAAACCACGCAGGCATGCTGCAGCATTCATTCATATATGGCAGTCATGAAGGTACAACACCCTCATCTCCCTTCCTTCCTTCCAGGAAGAACTTGCAACCAGTTCAACCACAAGAGAAAAGTTAGCTGAAATTCATATGTAGACTCTAGAGGACTTGCCAAGGGATAAGAGGCTGAGAATAGTAAAGAGGAAGAGATTGTTGAAGCTTCAATGTTTCACATCCAAGTGTCTAATGATAATGGAGGCATTTACAGAAGGAGAGTAATTAAGGGAGAAAAATGGTGACTCTCAATTTATGCACATTCCTTAGAAATGCCAACTGGACAGCCATCAGGTGGATGAGGAGAAAGCCTGGGAACAGAGGTATTTCATATGAATATAAATGTCTACTACATATCTTTTTTTCATAAAAAAATTTTTGAAATTACTAATCATAAAGAACATATAAACCATGATAATAAGATAACAGGAAAATAAAAGATGAATGTTGAAGCAATCATGTTATGATGAAGGCTGTACAGCTGAGCACTGAACTTGATTCTAGGAGTTGAGATAAAACAGTAGATGTGGTTAAAAAAAAAATACCTATCATCAGAAAGTCAGGTGTTTGGTAGCTGCTAGAAAATAATTTTTGGCACCAAATTCTAAAAGAAATTTCTAACATGGAACTTTCTACATGAGCAATGTTTTCATCATAAGTTTTATTGCAAAACAAACTATTTTCATATGACTTCATCTTAAAAAGATGACCCTGAATAAAGTCAAGTGTCCATGCTGGTGTGGCCTTCTAGAGGTCTATATTGACTTTAAAGTACAACACATGGAAGAGCAGCTCAAAGCACAGTCCATGTTACCACTCCCAGGAACCTCCAAGCGACCAAGGCTGAGGTTCTGAGAATGCCTTACCCTCCAGGGTGTGCTAAAGGTGCAGAGACTAGGTGATCACAGCTAAGGAAAGGGAGTATGTTTGTTTTCAAAGGAATGGAGATATAAAACCTGGATGCCTAATAGCCTGCTTGCCACTGGAAGCCATGAGTGCATAGAAAAATGGCAGCAGAACCCATTCCTAAGGTTAGCTTCTCAAAAACACGTTTAGTGTACAAATCTCCCTGCAAAGAAATATATAATGGAGAATTAATAACCTATAAATGAAGTAGACATAGTTTATGTAATTTTAATAAAAAATTACATAAACAAGTGCATTAAAACAATAGATTATAAACATGTATGAGATCTTTCACTATTAACTGTGGCAGGATGAACTGCTAAGTTCAAGAGCACAGAGCACAACATGGCTCAGACTTGTTGACTGGAGCTCACCACTTAACTGGACATAAAACTACTCATGTCAGAAAACTACTCTTGGGGTAAGTATCCTGAAAAAATTCTGGACTCTAAGGCAATCTATAGTACTTTCCTCAAGCCTAAGTTTGCTATATTTCTAGAAGGATTTTTTTTTTTTTTTTTGGAAAATAAAAGGGAGCGGGGAGCATAAACAGGCACAGATTTTTAAAAAATGTATTTAGTTTGTCCCCCGATGTTTTCATCCTTTTTTTTCATAAAGCACTGCCTCCTCTATTTATAAGGTTTAACCTCTCTAAGCTTCTGCTTCCTCCTATCTAAAATGGAAATAAGACTTCTTAGCTATTAAATGTCAAGCTAGTGACTTAACCACTCAAAAATTTAGTTTCTGAATCTGTGAAATGGGAATCATGGCTCTTGCCTTAATAGCAGGCAGACTACTGGGCAAGTGGTGTACCAGATCTGCCTACTTTAGGAAGGTGTTCTAACTTGAAAAGACTTGCTGGCTATACCTGGGCTCAGGTCAGCCTTAGCAACATCTGAGAGGTTTCTTCATTTTTTTCTCTACTTGAAGCAATGAAAAAATTAACTCCATATCAAGAATAAAATTGAAGCCACTGACTAATTGTTAGCATAAGCACAAAGAAACCTGACAGAGCACACCTATACCATCAAATGACAAAATTAATTATCCAGGGTACTGTATCTGCAGATGTTCCTCCCTCATCCATAAAGTATTTATATGCACAAGAACGCTTGAGAAAAAAACCTTTATCTTTTTTTTGTCCTTTTTTTTTTATCTTTTAGGAACATAATGTATATTTCATAACAACTACTGTACAGTGCTGTGGTTTTAGTTGTCAATTGCTCTATTACAGGGTTCAGCCAGGAACTGTGAAACTAATGTGGCTCTCAGGGTCTCAATTTAGACGATTTTTCTTTTTGCTTCTACTTTCTGATGTTCTAATGTTACTATAAAATAATTCACTAGAATTTACAAAACAGCTGCATAATGCTGCTCATTTAACAGACTGGAATTTGAAGGATGGTTCTTGATAGCAAAATTACCAAAACTGTCACTTTAGTATATAGGAAATTACATGAAATATTCTTATAAAGTATGTTAAAGTTGGCTGATTACAATAGGGTGAAAGGTAAAGAAAGAAAATTGAACTTTATAGTAGCAACTGAAATCCAGCTTGTCTCTTCAAACTGGTAATCCAAGGGCCCAGCAAACTGCCCCACATAGAGTTATAGGGGGAAATGAACAGTAAGAACAACAGAATTTGGTGTCTTAGAGTTATCAGAATAATTAAGTGGGCAAGCATCAGTTTCTCTTTTTTTAGGAGTGGGAAAATATTCATAGATGAGCTTCAACTGTAACAGCAGTTTCTTCCATCCACTGGGCAGCAGGCAGAGGCCCTTCCCTACCACATCTTCAATAACTTGACTTTGTGAGCCATGCCCCACATGGTATAGAGATGGGCCTGTCAACACCACTGACCATGGAACAACAAACACCACTGCCAACACAGCCCAGAAGATCCTGCCTGCCAGGGGAAGACAACCTCTGAATGGGATTCAAAACATGCCTCAGACTCTGTGGGGACAACAGAGAATAAGGAAGAGTCCTCTCCTCAACAAATCATGCTATCTACAGGCAACACTGAATTACTCCCAACTTAGTATTTTCTACTTACAAATGTCCTTGATACTTTAGTTATAGTGATGAATAAAAACTGAAGAGAAAAATATGTATATCTTCAAAGGAAGATGACCAGGTTAATTTGAATCCTATCCTATTGCTTAGTCCTTGCCTCCCTAAGGAGGGCATGGTCACATCACTTGAACTTTGCTCACAAGAACAGGTTCATTTTGGAGTCCTAGGAGAATCAAGTGAGGAGATCTACAAAAAGCACAAAGTAATAACATTATAAACATTGGCTCTATTACTACTATTGTTTCATCCTGTGTGAGTCTTGGTATGACACACTAGCAAAAATGGCCATCAGTGCCATATTGCTAACTTTTGTAAGTCCAAACCACGAGTTTCCTCTACTGGCCCAGTACTTTTCTAGCAATAGATCTGGCTAATATGTTGGAGTCAGATTACTCTACAGTTTAAATCTGTAAAATAATAATCTTATATTAAAGGAACTGCAATTTCATCAGGTGAATATGATCATCACGTTTTACACACAATGTTGCTATAATGTTTTTAGTAATAAATTTTTCCCTTGAGACTTAGCTACAATGAAGTCAGGAATGCTCTGAACAGCAGAATGGAAACTGGAGATGAAGAGAGTGAGGTGACAGCTGGGTCAGGAATGCTACACTGTGGCACTGGAGGGTAAAGCCCATCTGACACTGCTGTACTCCTTCAAAAAGAAGAGTTGATTTAAGGTCCCGATCAGGGGAAATGGGTTAGGGCATTAATTTCAGTGAATCAAAGTTGTATAATAAAAATTGTGGGAGCATTTTATTTCTTTATATTTTATATTATAAGAAAAAGTGCAGACAACATATAAACTTGTAACATAATTATACTATAAGGAATTAATTTCTGCTTTGTAGGGCATTATTCAGTCATCATTTGTGGTATATGACAATATTATGACAAATGATCAAGTGGTAGTTTCTAAGTCACGTGGCCCAAGTACAGCTATCAGAGCAGCTGCTCTCCGTGACTGGCTTCCTCTGGACCATCCTCCTGGATTAACCACTGCTCACTGCTCCTCCAACACCATGCTGATGAATGTCCACTGGCATACGTGGGCCATCTCTAGTGCCACACACATTTTATGCTCCCAACAGCTGGACTTCATGCTGACACAGTCAGATATATCTTCCTAAACCTGCCGATGGCAGTTGACTTATTATTTTAATTATGAAATTTAATTATTATGAAAGTTGATGAAATATGAGTATAAAAGATAAATACTGCTTTTATGAAAGCTAAGTTGAAGACTTTGGGAAGGCTTACTATAGGCAAGTCACTAAAAAAAAAAAAAAGCCATTGGATTGGATGTGGGCAAGATAGCTACAAAAAAATAAAATAAGAAAAAAATTATGAAAAAGACTCTGTCCTGAGATTGATCTACTGGTATCTCTGTTTTTGCTCTTGTGGTTTATACTAGGTAAGAAATAAGCAACTGCTGGATTAATGGCTTATAAAATTATGAGTTGTTATGAGTAAGCAGGATTGCTCTGAACTCTAGTGTTCAAATTTTTATTCTATACTTTTGAAAGATAAAGTGTCTTAAGTAAGATTCCCTCCTTCCCTTCATTCTAACATAGTAGAGATCAAAGAATAGTGATTAAGAATACAACTATGCTCAAAGAGAACAAACATGGAATCCTGGCTCCAATATTTATTAGTTCCATGACAGCATTATCACTTAGGCCCCAGTTTTCTCATCTGGAAAATTGGATTAACAATAGTATCTACTTCATGGACATCAAGAGATTGAAATGAAAAAGTGTGTCATATCAAATGCTTAGCATAGTGTTTGGGACATAAATTATCAAAAATGTTTATTATTATTATTATATTGGCTAGTAGGAAAAAAAGTGCCCACTACTATATAAATAAGATAAAACTAATACATTCTCTCTCATGCTCATCACAACGCCAATATCAGTTACACTGAAGGCAAGATGGCTCCTCAAAGCCATCAGAACAGCTCAGAGATACTTGTAAAAAGTGTCTCAGGCATAGTAAAGCAGGAGTCATCAGCTAGAGGCAATTTTACCTGGATGTCACAGCTGCAGGGATCGAAGAAATCTGTTGGCATGCTGCTAAAATCCTATAAGGCACAGGGTATCCCTCACCCCAAAAGAGAACATCTGGTCCCAAGTGGCAAGAGGGCAAGTTTGATTAATCCTGCCCTCTAAGAGTGAAAGAAACACATAGTTTCTAAATCTTAACTCCAAAAAATTATTCTGAGAAAATAAATATAGTTTGAAAGTGAAACTGAGATTTTCATTATAACTGATTCCAGGATCCACAACATAGATAGTAATGAGACAAGGTTTTTTCCTGTCAATAAACCTTCCTGAATAGGGTCCATCATGAAAACAATCTTCAGATAAATTTTACTCCAAAATCATAAAGTTATTTTAAGACTCAGAGGGAAAAAAAAACTTTCATTCAGAAAAATAAACCTAAATAACACTCAAAACCCCAAAACCCCAGAACAGGAGGTGGGAAGTAACAAGTGTGCAGATAGCAGCCTCTTACCACAGCTCTCCTCACCTGACTGCAGAGACTGCATAGCCAGCTAGTGGACACAGGTGTGTATCATTCCTTGGGAATCACCTGTTCCTGGTCTGGGGACCTGGATGACAGAAACTTATCCCTCAATTTTAATGATATTCAACAAATTCTATTAGAAAGCTCTTAAGGAATTACACTGTTCTTCAACAAATCAGAGTTCCATTCTTAGAAGTAGGAGGTAAGACTGTGTAAAGTATAATCTCAAATATGTATGTGTGTGTGTATATATATGTGTATGTGTGTATATGTATATATACACACATACACATATGTGTATGTGTGTGTATATATACACGTGTGTGTGTGTGTGTGTGTGTATCTTTTTACATCCTTCCCCCAAGAAAAGGACAAGAAAGGAATTTAACTTGATTCATGTCTCTGAACTTATAGGCTCTATGGCTTTTGTCAAATAATCTAATTCTTCATCACTAAAGTTCCTCTAGATAAGAATATATTAAAATTCCCATTTACAAATACAAACATTGAGGCAGAAAAGAAACAATTCTATACTAACTGCAAAAGTGCTAAAAAATGAAAGGGAGCAGTAAGATTGTTTTTACAATCCCTAAAGAAAAAAAGCAGTATTTAAAATGTTTTCAACTTTACACATTTATGCCCAAAGGTGACATAACAAAGTCTTCCACACAACAAAGACTGTAATTTTATTCATTAAGTCAAAGGTTTTAATTTAAAAATTAATATTTAATATATAAGATCTTTATATACCAAAAGGAAAAAATAACTCAAAAAATGCAAAAAAATTGCAATGAGCTATTTAAATATTTTACCATTGAGAAAGATAAGAATTCATGCAAATCTTATGTCACACTGCTAAAATATTTAATATGTAATACTTTTATTTCCAGAGAGGACAACAAAAGAAAATTTAAAAATAAACAAAAAAGGATCTCTACTCACCCTTCTGGTAGAAAAATTTCCTATAATAGTATGCGCCAAGATCCACATGTTCCACGATGTATCTTTTCACTCTGTCTAGATGCAACACCAAATTTTCCTTGGGCACTTCAAGTACTGCCACTCCCGCATTTGTGCAATGGGAGGTAAGGGTAGACTCAAAGGAGGCACTTTCACACCCACTAAAGGAGCCAGAATTTGATTTGGACAGGCTGATTTTCCTTTCACCTTCTCCACCTATCTCATTCCGAAAATACGGACAGCTCATTACAAGTTCATTGCTTTTATCATCTCCCTGGTCCATGCTGAGGCTTCCTTTGGAGTTCAGGTCCTCTGTGCTGCCCATTGGGGAGCTGAAACTGGCTGAATGGGACAAAGGTCCAGAGACCAAGGATGCCACGGCAGCTGCCGAAGCTCCTGTGGTGGTATTTCTCCTTTTAATAACATTGTGCCTGTTCATAATTGCCTCATTCAAATCAAATAATATACTCTGGACATCATAGTGGGCAAAACACTTTGGACATGTCCAGGGCCTGACAGAATCTTCTGATCGGTTGTCTTCTAGGTCTGACGATTTCCCAAGTTCTTCACCTTTGGCATTGCGTAATTTGCGAAAAATGGATGAGTCTCCGGTTTCAGACTTGGAACGTCGCTTGAGTGGTTTTTCCCTATCCTTAAAAAGCCTGAGGTTCTCTCTCTGTGAGATGGGCCCATCAATAACATCCAAAGAGAAACCGGAACCCTTGCTGCCACCGGCAACGATAAAGTCACTGAGCTTGGTTGGAGTTGGACCTCGATCAGATTTGTCATCTTTGTAGCCCTTTAGCAGATCAAAAAAGCTTTCTCCAGATGTTCCCTGCTTATCAATTGAAGATGTGCTACCATATTCCCTGTGCAGAGATGGCCCAGTCTTGTACGTGGGTGAGATACATTCATCAAAGCTATCCACATCGAGTTCACTTATGGTGATATCACTGTTGCTCCGCTGCCGTATTCTGCGGAGAGCTTTCCTAGGGGAGCTGGGATAGGCTTCAGGCATAAGAAATCTGGAGTCCATGTTCTCCGATGGTCTGGTCTTGTTTTTCAGGGTGTTCTGTATGCTCTTCAGCATGGCTGAGTCATTGGAACTGAGGCTAACAGAACTTCCCTGACTCACAGGACTGCTTTTGGAGGACATGCTCTCAAGGCAACTTGAGGTTTCTATTTCCTGGCTCGAACGGCTAGATTCTTTTATGTTTTCCTTTCTTGGAGGCCAATCTGCAATCCTTGCCCTAACCCCCATTTTGGGAACTCCGGGGGTCGAGGTTATATGGTGAGAACCTTCACTTCGAGGAGGCCCTACCGGGGCCATGACTGATGATCCTAAGCTGCCATTTTGGGACCGGAAACGGCGCATGTAGAAGTCATCAGTATGGACTTTGGGGGTGCCATCTGTGCCAACAACGGAGGTCCTGTCAGTGGCCACAGGCCTTTCTGTCTGTGACCGTTTCAAGCTGGTCATGATGTAAAAGCAAGGAGACTTAAATCCCTACAGAAAGGACCATCATATCTGTGTTTTAAATGTGCACTTCCCTTTTGGAGAACAGCTTCCAGAAAATACAAGGGTTGCATGAGATCTTAAGCTTTTTCATTTAAAAGGCCAAATGATCATTTATTTTCAAATCACTGAAAATCCTGATCTTCAAAACATTGTAATCCACAACAGTTTCTTTCCTTCACTTTAATAGATGGCTTTCTTTCAGAAAAAACTGAATGGAACTTCTATTACTGGGATTCTGTGATTGCCATAATTCCATACTTTCTCTGAAAAAGAGAAAGACAATTTGAATAAGCATTTCATAAACACATTTTAAAATAAAAATGCAATTGCCAAAATTGTGGTTCAGAGTTCCATGATCCATATTTTTAGTAAATCAGATTTGAAGGAAAGAAGAGAGTATAAGGTCATTTAATATAATCCATTATTTAAATTGAAATATATTTAATATACTTAAATAGCTTAATATATTATTTCATAAAACTGGAGATGGAGATGACAACTTGTTCTGGGGCATCACAGTACCCCAAGTACAGACTTTTGCCCCCAGTGACCTGTAATAATGTACAGCATCATGAGCCACTGTACTGACCAGAAGTTTGAGACCTAACCAACCAAATCAGATAATTAGAGCAATGCAAAGTCAGTTTTTAACAGAACTAAAACTGAAAAATCATTTTATTGAGTACGCTATAATGCACACTTTTAAACTCCTTCCATATTTCAAAATCAATACTTGTTTCCTTACAAAGGCTTAACATAGTTGGCAAGAGCAAATACAGCAGAGAGAAAATAAACGAGTTTTCCAGGAGCCATTATATCCATTAGCATTCTCCTGTATTTTCCCCTACTTTATTACTTACCCAGATGAGCGAGGAATATTGCAGAATGAAACCAGCATTCACTGTGACCTCTTCCCAAGCTCTCCTTAGTTTCATCTACTCTTAGAGCTGGAAGTATCACACTAATTAACAAAATGCCTGCATTTCCTTCAATAGTACAATCTAATCCACCCCATCAGCACTAATTTATGACGACAGCAGAAACAAAATGCTGCTCTGGGCAGCCTTCTCCATATCCCCCAACAGATTTCAGAGAACTGTCAGCATCCTTCCAGGTGACGGGCAGGAAAACGAACTTCCTCATGAACACGTCAGGCAGGAGGCACAGATTCTGACTACAAAATCCTGCATGGTTGCGTACATCCTGAAAAGAAAGGCAGAGAATCCTTTTCCAAGACTCCACAAATTACACAAGAGGTGGCCTTTAAATTCTTGCCAGATACATGTTTGGAAAGATGCTGCTGAACCAGCACTGAGCTGACAGGGCGGCATTGTCTACAAATCACACTCTGACACAGAGGAGGACCCCCGCTCACTGCATGCTGCACTCAACAGTAACAAGCACTTACTTCCACGATAATTAAGCATCTCGCTAGTCGGCTTCCTGCCTCCAAGGCGGCCGCTTTCATTTCTCCTGCAGCACGCAGCATCATTTTAGAAGACCCGTTGCTATTTAAAGCTGGAACATTTAGGAGTGTTTCAAAAAATGCATGCTGCCTGCAGAATGCAGAGCTTGCACAGGCTGGGTCTGGGCAGCCGGTCAGATAAATGCCCATTGTTTTCACTCACACTCCTCTTCCCCACCTCTTATGAAAAGGATAATGGTTTTGTACTGCTACGTAATTAAACCTGGCCTTGGGCTTTCTACCTGTCTACAGATGAGATCTGTTATGATTTCCTTTACATTCCAGAACTTTACATACTCCTCTTTCAACTGCAAGCCTTTAAGTGGAATAATGTGCTAACTGTTGCTTCCCTCAGCATATGTGGTCACAGCTAAGGCTCAGGAAGTGTTCCTCATAAAATGAAAAGAAAAACAACCAATGAGGCCAAAAGGCACACACCTGTCCATCTCAAAACAGCCTGATTATTTCAATAAAGTAGCTTCCAAAAAAAAAAAAAAACAAATGAATCTGCTAGCATGAGGAATAAGTCTAAGTAGATTCCTATAAAAGTTAGATTCTTTCAGCATTTCTTACAATCTTACAGAAATCCTCTTCCATTCCCAGTATATTCCTCAAGAAGTCAACACACCAAGCCCATCATGATCAAAACTCATTCCTGCCACATTTCATTTGTTCTAAAAAATGGCTTATGGCAGGACTGTTTTAGGAATTTAACAATTTAGTTAAATTAATTGTAGGAAGAAACAAAAAGCCCCATTAAAACACAATACATAAAATTCACTTGAAAATGTTCCATCTTCATTATCAATATTTTCTTTGCCAAACTGTCTGATTCACTTTTGATATCTTAATGAATTCTTAAAATCTAATTTATTTATTTTTGGGGTACCAGGGATTAAGCCCAGGGGCACTCATCATTGAGCCACATTCGCAGCCCTTTTGTCCTCCCCTAACTTGTTTTTGTTTTCAAGACAGGATCTCACTAAGTTGCTCAGGGCCTCATAAATTGCTAAGGCTGGCTTTGAATTTGCAATCCTCCTGCTTCAGCAGGAGGCATACACCACTGTGCCTGGCCTAAAATCTTAATTTTAAATATAAAAGTTTCTTAACAATTTAGAAGAAATATCAAGAGTCACATTACATCTTAAAAATGTCTTATGACATCTTAATGTCTCCCTACCCTCATTTTAAAATATAGATGAGCACACACGGAAAGGCACAGTTTAATTAAGCTTGTAAAAACTGAAGAGGTTTGAAACAGGCAACTAAGTTAAATAACAGATTTTTTTCAGTCATGAGGACCTTCTTTCCTGTATTTAGTGCCCCTCCCTCTTCCTTCCTCTTCCTATCCTTATTTATAGTGTCCAACCCCTTTGAGGTGCAACATAAACTTTGGGCACTGACTAGAATATATAGAAAAATATATGCTTTTCATTTATTACCAATCGAAAATTAAAATT
The DNA here is from genome assembly GCF_964194105.1 of Spermophilus citellus. Taxonomy (NCBI): domain Eukaryota; kingdom Metazoa; phylum Chordata; class Mammalia; order Rodentia; family Sciuridae; genus Spermophilus; species Spermophilus citellus. Next base: position 196,723,176 of record NC_138185.1, on the reverse strand, counting down.
TCTGCCCAGTGTGTCATATTATGATATAGATGCACAACATCTTAAAACCTATACCTTAGAGTTGATGGGAATAGCAAGCATATGTTGACAATTATTAGCAAGTCTCCTAAATATCAGCAAACCTGCCTCAGCATCATTAAATATGGTTTTAAAAAAAAGGCAAGAAAACCAAACAGAAGAGCAATATTAACTTACAGCATGTCACCTCCATCTGTTAAAAGAGCAAGCTATATAAAAATTTCCCTATTACGTTTAATTTCACAGCTCTAGATATTACTTAAGTCCATGATGAATCCATTTAACTAAAACACTAATCTCATCTAGAGGAACCACAGTTCAAGTCAATAAGTTTGATTCTACCAGTTGAACATCTTTTCATCACTCAGAGTCTATCCCAACCTAACTCTCCACCCTTTTCTGATAGTGCCATTCTTCTAGAAGTGCTTCCTCCTCTCTTCTAAATCATTCCCAAACCCTGATATTCTCTTTTGAGCATGGGCCACACATCTGGTGCTAGGACTATTTGAGGAAGCAGTCCTTCCCTTCAAGGGAAGCTCATATGACCAGAAGCTGTTCAACAATAAGAACTAGTGCTGGTGGAGTTCAGTGCACCACAGCAGGTCAGCCACTCAGAATATCAAGGTTCCAACAGACTGAATGTGCACTTCCAGGGACCTCTTTACTGCTTATGGCAGCCACTGTCAGTGGATGCAATGGTATATCCCAATAATCTTGACTCAGGAGGCCTGAGACAAGAGGATCACAAGTTCAAGACCAATCTTGGCAACTTAGTAAGGCTCTGTCTCCAAATGAACAATTAAAAAAAGAAAAAAAAAAGGGCTGGGGTTGTAGCTCAGTATACAGCACTAGGTTCAATCCCCAGTACCACCAGAAAACAACAATAACAACAAACAGCCCTGTCAGGCATTTGCTCTTGACCCTTCCCTGAAACTGCCTTCACTTGGCCTCTGTGATAAGACCTCTTGTGCTCTTGCCTCTCTCCTTTCCCCCCACTATTCATTATCATTGGTGGATTCCATATAAATGCAAGGATACCAGGTTATATCCTTGATTTACTTCTTTTACCACTTTTCATATTTTTGGGAGGGGATTCAAAGGCATTATTATTAAGATGCATATAAACACTGAGTGCATTATTAGGATTAGATAATAGGCGTGGGTGCAGTGGAATTCAAATTTTTCCTATGGACATCTGGGTGCTAACTTAGTTGGATCCTAGTTGTTTGAATAAGCAAACAAAGATAGAACAATGAAATTTCTGGGAGTGGGGCAGATGTCTGCTTGGTTATCATACCAGATAGGATATAACGTGCAGCTTTAAATGTCACCTCTGTGCTACTGCCACCAAATCTCTTCTCATGACTCTACCCCCTAAACTCCAGATAAAAGCCACACAAGTGCTTATTTAATACCGTCCTTATGTATCTATTTCTTATAATTAGTTAACAAATGACCAAGCAGAAAAAAGGGAAAATAAAATGTTTTTTTTTTTTTCCAAAAAATAAATGACTGTTAAAGGAGTGGTAAAGGAGTGAAGGCCATAAATAATTCAAGGAACTGAGTGAAAGTCACGACATAGGAAACTTACTTTATGTCAAGAGCATAATGAACAATTTAAAGGTTAGTATGAAGATGTAGGAAAGGACTGAGGGAAACACTACAGTTCCTGTCCTGAAATAATCACAATGCAGTGTGGCAGTCTTCAAAGAGGCAGTGCTTTGTCAACTGCTATACTTCCACATCCAAAATGGGATGCTGAATGTTTCTGGTATAGTTTCTAAAACAGACCCAGCTCACAACAGAAGGAAATTTGCCAGTACAAAATTATTCAAATGGCCTAATAACCCAGAGTTATTACTACTGAATTATGAAAATTTCCATGTAAACAGTTTTGAATTGTGCACACAGATTTAGATTGCCTGTCAATATTGTTACTTCAGAATGTAACAGGACACTGTATTTTAAAACAAATATAACTTCCTGGTTCCTGAGTATTAGATTAGCTAAGAAAATCCAATAAGGCAAAACTCTCTCCTTCACATTCCTTTCTTGGCTTTCCTCAATTTCACTCACATTCCACAGAAGTAGCTTCTCAGACGGAAGGAACTTCTCTTCCAAGTGAGCCAGAAACATGTACAAATATCTCAGTGCAGTGCCATGGGTAATTTAAAATTTATGAATCAGCACATAACTTTTAGACTAGAATTTCCCCCTTCTTTCCTTTCCATTCTCTCCTTTCAACAAAAAGCAGAAAAATGTGGGAAAAACAGAATTGATAAATCTAGTTTCTGCTCTCCAAATGTTCACTATCTGAAAAAAGACAACACATGGAGACAAAGTGGATTTTAAAAACTTGTGCTGATGAACATTTTTTCATATATTTGTTGATTGATTGTATATCCTCTTCTGAGAAATGTCTGTTCAGGTCCTTGGCCCATTTATTGATCAGTTTTTTTTGTTTGTTTGTTTGTGGGGTTTTTTTGGTATTTAGCTTTTTGAGCTCTTTATATACCCTAGAGGTTAGTGCTCTATCTGATGTAGCAATTAGATATCTAAGATATCGTCTCACTCCAGTCAGAATGACAGCTATTAAGAATACAAACAACAATAAGTATTGGCGAGGATGTGGGGGGAAAGGTACACTCATACATTGCTGGTGGGGCTGCAAATTGGTGCAGCTAATATGGAAAGCAGTGTGGAGACTCCTTGGAAAACTGGGAATGGAACCACCATTTGACCCAGCTATCCCTCTCCTCAGTCTATACCCAAAGGACTTAAAAACAGCCTACTACAGGGACACAGCCACATCAATGTTTATAGCAGCACAATTCACAACAGCTAAACTGTGGAACCAATCTAGATGCTCTTCAGGAGATGAATGGATTAAAAAAATGTGGCATATATACACAATGGAATATTACTCAGCAATAAAAGAGAATAAAGTCAAGGCATTTGCAGGTAAACAGATGACATTGGAGAAGATAATGCTCAGTGAAGTTAGCCAATCCCCAAAAAACAAAAATTTTTTTTTCTGATATAAGGTTAACTGACTCATAGTCGGGTAGGGAGGGGGAGCATGAGAGGAATAGAACTCTATAGACAGGGCAGAAGGGTGGGAGAGGAAGGGAGGGGGCATGGGGTTAGCTAGGATGGTGGAATGTGATGGACATCATTATCCAAAGTACATGTATGAAGACATGAATTGGTGTGAACATACTTTATATACAGAGATATAAAAAACTGTGCTCTATATGTGTAATAAGAATTGCAATGCATTCTGTAGTCATTTATTTTAAAAAATCAATTTAAAAAAAGGAAGATGAAAAAAAAGTAAAAACTAAAAACATGCTGAAATTAACAAAGTGAATATAGAAGTTGTGGGTGCAAAACATACAACAGGAAAAGTTACAATTGAATTTAGAGATAAATTTTTTTAAATGTGTCTGTTTGGCCAGAGGACACACTTGCCTCCCAAATAAAAACATTCAATGAAAGAGGTTACACGTTAAAAGCTTAAAGATACTTTGCATAACTGAGGGTGAAGGAAAGAAGATGAAAATTTGGCAGAAAACTTGGTGGCAGAAGAGGGATAACAAAATAAAGAAGGTATTGAGCAAATTGCATGTGGAATTATTAATTAGTAAAACGATTCAACAGCTGGAAAAATAAAGAATAGAAAGACATATGACTGGCTACCTCTTATATTTAAATATGCCTAAACTTACACAATAAGCAGCTGATCATATACCAGACAGGTTTGGGGAGCTTCAAGTAGGAAGATTTAAAGTGGGAGTAAAAGGTAAGGGGTAAACATAAAAAGGTAAATGTGAATCAGAATTGCTAGAGGAAAACTCTAAGTGCTTGAGGTACAATAAATTAAACACTGGGAAGAAAAGAATCAGGGCTTACCAACTTGTCAGAAACATTCAAAGTTTCACATCTGGCAACAGGTAATCAAGAGATCAGATCAGGCCAGTGAAGCAAATGAGTGTTCTTAATGTACTAATTTGTACTTTAACAGTCACTTAAAATACATTTTAAAAACTTGCCAATACTGCAAACTTCAAAGTAGTATTGAACAGCTGATAGTCAAATATGACCTAGCACTAAACAACTTATTACCAAGTACAATCTAGGAAAAAGCAAATGTAAAAAATAGACACCAGGAGGACAAACCAATAAACAGCAGAATCAGCATACAGGAGAACACACTTGTCAAATCTTCCCAAATTTTGCTCAGATTATTGAAATTATTTTTCCACAAAAATAGGGATTAATTAAGGATTTAAAAACAGGAAATAATTATCACTTTCTTAGCACATAGTAATACATGTTACTAGATGAAAACCTTTCTTCACCACTAATTGTATTAAATAACAAGATTTCTTAACTAATTTGACCCTGGACTCACTTTGTTTAAAAAAAAAAATAGAATATCTTTATAACTGTGCATCTGTTGGCCTCCTAATTAAGAACAAGAAGACCCATGTTTCAAAAGAATGCAGGATAAAAACAAAAGTTTCTTTACACATTATAAATTTAGCTATGTTTTTTAAATGTTAAGTATATGTGTGTATATGTATATGTAAATACACATACACACACACACACACACACACACACACACACACGGGCAAAGAAAGTTCACCAAAGGATTTTCAATGTTTGTCTTTAGATAGCTGGATTATGAGTAATTTCTGCTTTCCCCCCTTTTGTCTATATATTTTTACTTTCTAAAATGAAAATGTATTACCTTTATAATCAAAAACAAGACTAAGAATAAAAACATCATTTTGTTGCTTAAAACAAAATATGATCTGAGAATGCAGTTATGATTAACATACCCTTGAACAATAATTATAAAATATTGTATTGTCAAACCTCCCATCATTCAAGTCACCAAATAAGTAAAAATTTAACAGATGTCAGGTATTTTCAGTAAGATGTTTTTGTGCTAAATCCTCAAATTAAAATAAAATCAAAGAGGGCTATACAGAGAGGACTAAAGATGGTAAGATTAGCAGTATTAATAGCATTTGAATAGTGACTTCATAAAGACGATTAACACAATCACCATCCTTCCTCATTTACAGATGCTTTCCTTGCATGCAACAGTGAAGTAACCATCAACCTCATTTTGCCCACTCTGAGGCTATGGGAACCTGGGAAAACCAGGTGATGTTGTCTAAACAAGGCACAGGTGCCCTTAAGGTTCACTTTCCCATGTACATTCTGTCCTTTTCATGATCCTGCTTCTGCAGAAATGAAGGCTAAGTCTGAAAAACATCAGTATTTGGACTCTTGGATCAACTTTCCAGAAGCTCTTACTAAAGTGCCACCAGATACTGGCAGCTCAAGGACCTGAACCTGCAAGTGTACGCTGGGAAGGAAAGGGCTGGGGTGCTTCCTTCTCATGGGGCAGAAGAGAAAGTGATGGTCTGAAGTGAATGAACTCAAATTTATAATAGAGAAGTCATGAAAATTGTCACTGATCCACATTTAATGAACTCTGTAAAAACCACAGTGGAGAATCAGCATTGCTAAGGTGGCTTTTCGGGCTGCCCACATGGGCTATTTGAGCAGCCAGCCACAGGGAGGGTGCATTCCCACTCTCAAATTCCTGTAATAAAACTGAGAAGAGAGGCCCGCAGGAAACCAGAGGGCTAAGTAAGGTGGAATGCTACAAATGACTTTATTAAGGACATCATGGTTTCTTGATTTGGATATTTATGTTCCAATAAAAATTTTAAAAAGCATACTTGGAAAAAGCACATTAAATTCAGCTTAGGGAAAGAGTAGGAAGTGGAGTCAGTAAGAACAATGGGTAAACATCAAGTTGCTTCCATGCACAACTCTAATATCCAAGTTACCACCAACCATGATTACAAGGAAAGCAACTTCATTTCACTTAGCAGACTTTAAAATACCACCCAAAGAACCAAGAAATTAAAAGGAAAAAAAATGAAAATAGAAAATCACTCCACACTGTTCTTGCATTTCCTTAAACACAGACTGCAGGTGGTTGGTGTGTCTACTTCATAGAACCCTTAATTCTAAGCATACATCTGCCTGTGAGCTCAAGAGAGCAGGATTTTGTCACTTGTTTCATTCTCTGACAGTCTTAGTCAATCCCCACTAGCACCCTAGGAAGTCAATGTCACCATTTAATGGATGAATAAGCAGCTCAAAGAAGTAAATGACATGACTAGAGTCATAAACCCAGACAGACTTGGATGCTATAAAGTGCTCACTAGGTAGTGGGCTCTCTCAATATTACAGGGCTGGCAATTAAAGAATTTGTGGCAGAAAACTACTTTGAAAATACATTATAGAAAAGGCCCCCCTTCTGAAGTCTAACCCAGGCACAAATCTCTCTATACCTAGAGGAAACGCATCCAGTGAGTGAAAAAATATTAAATGATAACTAATTTTAAAAGTGTTCCAGTGGTCATTCATTCTGGGAACCTTTAGAGGCTCCTCAACAGCCAAATGATTATGGTCTGACTTGGGCCTGGAATCCAAGACTAACTGGAACCTGCCTCCAAACTCCCTGCTTCTTACCCCAATAGAAGGAAGCAGGTATGCACTGATTCCATAAGGATCTCCTAGACCACCTGGCCTGAACTGAGAATCCAACATTCAGAACTCATGACTCCGAATCCATGACTCCCCATATGCAGCAAAACCCCACATATGAAGCCAAATTTCCTCCCAATCGGCTCAGCCAATCAGTTACACCATGCTGCCCTTCCAGAATCTGCTTTTCAGTAATCTGCTGTCACTGGCCATTATTGTGACAGGCACCAACAACACCCAGACCTTCCCCATAGCACACTACACAAAGACACTTACTGAAGTTTACACAGGAACATGCAGCTCAGAAGAGACCAGGCCGTGAATGACTATGGTCTGGTCCCAAGACCAGTTCCTTGCACCAAGGCAACCTCCTTTCTAAAAATGCCTCCCCTTCTGGGTCTTTTCTCTCCAAACTTTTGGTGTATGGGGTAGACATTTGTCCTGTCCTTATCCCCAAAGCACCCAAGATCAGAATCTGTGAAATATATTTATTAGAAATAAAAGTCACAGGCTCTCAGCTAAAATGGAATAGAAAGTAATTTACAAGGGGCTAGAGGTGCAGCTCAGTGATACAGCACATGTTCAATATGAGCAAGAGCCTGGCTTCAATCCCCAGCAGCAGACAAACAAAATAAAATAGACTAGAAAATAACCAATAAATTAACAGCATCTATACCACAATAAACATATAATTGTGGTTACATCATAAATGTATGTGTTCAAGAGACACACCAAAACTAGGCCCACAACATCATAATTTAATATGGATTTCAGTTTTATCTTTTCCCCTTAAAGAGCTTCCACAACAGTAGTGAGTGAAAACTAATGGCAGCTTGACCATCTTCCCCCAACTCCTTTTGTATCTAAAAGCATGAAAAGTGGGCATACAAACAAACAAGTCTCTTAAAAGACCAAAAAGAGAGGACTGAATAAGACACTGTCACAATGAAATTATCAAAAGCAAATTAACACACAATAAATTTTGAAATCCTAATGAAGCAAATAAACACATTGACATAGGACAAGCGAAGGTACTGTGGCTAATATAGCATAGATGAGAGAGGTAACAGAACCAGAACCAGAACTTTAAAAACAATTCCCATCAAATGGTCAAAGTAATTTTTATCTTTTACCCTCAAATAATTTTTTCTCTCATACAAAAGTCTCTCCTTTGTGGTCCCCCTACCATATACCAGCAAAGATGTTGTGTCCGCCAAAAATAAATAAATAAATAAATAAAAATTTTAAAATGGAAATAAGACAAAGTGAAAATTATATAACTTCTTCAAAGTGACCCAATCCCATCCACATGACAGCTACTCCAAATAATTTGTGTATTCTTCTAGACTTTGGTGTGAGCTGGGTGCACAAACAAGAAGATAGGCACTGAGTGGTAAGAACAGAGAGAAGAGATCCAGCACAGAAATGCTCACTTGGAAAGAAAGATGAGCGTGCTTACAGAACCAGAAGGTAAAGGCAAGGGCTGGAGGATGAAGAGCCACATGAGAACAATGCACAGGAGTGTCACCAAAAGCTGATGGGAAACACCTGGTCAATACCTCTGTGTTAACCTGCTTAACAGTCGGATCTCTCCACACTCCACCACCATGCTCCCAGAACCTTGAGCTCTAGGTTCTCTCTCATGAGGCTTCAGGAGAAGCCAAGTTGGTGACTTCACTGGACATACCCAAAGCATTATCTTCCCTCCTTCTTTTGTCTTATTCTTACCCATCCCTTTTTCTCCAGTTTAACTCTCACTCCCACTTTAAGACTTTAAGGAAGTAATTCACCTCGGATTCCCACCCTTTATTACCTTTGGGCATCCCTTGGGAGAACCACAAGGAACTTTATGGTGATTTAAAATTAGGATTACATCACTAAAAGCCCAAATTTCTACTTTAAATCTGCTGCTAAGGAAAAGTGAGGGACTGTCTTGATATTTTCTGGGAAAACTGCAGTTAAAACAAATTTAGAAAAAGGGAATATTGGGCTGGGGTTAGGGCTCAGTGGTAGACCACTTGCCCAGCATGTGCGAAGCACTAGGTTCAATCCTCAGCACCACATAAAAATAAATAAAATAAAGATGTTGTACCCGTCTACAACTTAAAAGAAAACAGAAAAAAAAAATGAATATGCTAGAGTAAGAAAAATTCTTTAAAAGAACACAAGCACAAGAAAAGGCCTATCTTATGTTATAGCAATCATAGTAAGTTTCAAAGACATAAAAATCATAACAGCATTTTATATCTAGTAAGAAAATTTCTAAGTGCGTGCCCACTGTTAACTGATACAATTAAAAACACACATTTTTATACATGCCTGTAATACATGACCCAGGAGGCTAAGGTAAGAGGATTTCAAATTTGAGGCCAGCCTCAGCAACCAAACAAGACCCTCAGCAACTTAATGAGACTCTGCCTCAAGTTGAAAAGGGCTAAAGTGCCCTGGGTTCAATCCCTAGTACAAAACAAACAACGCAAGACATTCTTATGTTGCTAGAGGCATCAGAAATCAGTGAAACCCTTTTAGGGAAAGAAAAAAAAATCAGTGGGTAAGCCAGGAAAAAAAAAAAAATCATACTATTGAGCTCTATAATCTGTCTTTCAATTTTGGGGAAGGTATGGCTATTCACAAGAAGAGGGGACTTTCCTCTGTACCAGATCTTGGTCATCCTTCTTCCTTTCAGGTTCTGGGAGCTCTCTGCTTTCCCTTTCCTTGGATAGTTATTAGCATCTACTCTTGCTTTTGAGGTCCCCAACACTCTCCCACATTCTTGGTTCTCGAAACACAACCATACTGAATATATTTTGATTTTTCAATGTTTTCTGATGCACCAGTCATGGAACTTTAAGTATCTCAGGGTCAAAGATTTAAGTTTAGGATATATCAGCCCATGTAGGCTTAACCATAAATGTCAATCACATCTGAATAGGAAAGTAGGTGGTATAATAAATGCTAAGAAGTGATTTTACAAGCTAGAAGAAGAAAAATCTGTCACACAAAGATGCTCACTGCAATATTCACTTAATGTTAGCTAATTTATGCTTTTATCAAAGTAAGGTATAACTTAAAGGCAAATAGTAACCAGAAATATAAAGAGAAAGAAAATGTATTGCTTTACTTTATCTTTTCCATTTCCAAGAATAACCACGTTCAGTTCATAGCACTGTTTCTTCTGGTATTTTTATATTCCTAAACAGCATGCTCATGTTGCTACTTCTTAATTTAAATTATCTAGTGAAGTTCTGTTGTGCAAGATGAGAAATCAGAACGTTTCCATCAAGTATCTCCTCCACATCCTTGCCCCATTTTATGTACATATGTGTGAGTATGTATGCATATGAACAGAGATATTGTGTGTGTGTGTGTGCGCCCGCGCAAGCGCTGCACACCATCCCCCTTCACATCTTCTCAATATTGTTTTCCACAGGATCAAAGCAGCAGGTTCCCAATTCCATTTCTCTTCCCTGAAGACCACTCCCTTAGAACTCCCTTCTCAGCTCAGTCCACCCAGCTGATCTCTCGGTCTACTGCACAGGCACTCCCCAAAACACCCACCAATTTCCATCCTGATAATTCCTTCCCTCCTTTCCTGGTAAAGCCACCCCATGTCTCCCAATTCTTGTTTCTTTCTCTTTTTTTAGTTTACTCCCACCTTGGGGAATATTTCAAATAATTCCTCCCTATTTCTATAGGCTCCATGATTACACTGGGTTAAGGAAAGGACCAAAATATAACTCCAACCAGTTCCATCCCTAAGTCCAATCTTCCTCATAACTGGGGGACTCCAATTCCAAAATTGTGTGGTGTCAACATTTTTTGGAACGTCTCCATAAACCTTTTCTGATATAGGTCACTCCACATTACAAAATTAGTTGCATCCCTCTCTTCCCTACTGTCCAAAATGTGTTGGTAATTCTAATCTGTTTCTATTTCTTTTCCCCTTATTTGACCTTGAATATTGCATCTTCTTATATTCCTTGGACAATGTTGGCAAGGGACTTGAGGAGGAAAAGGAAATAACTGCCTGTATCCTATCCAATGCAGTTTAGTTGTACACTGCAACAGTATCAGTTTAAACAGAAAACTTTGAGAAATGTGAAACATGCAAGCACAGAGATACCCGACATCCAGATTTAATAAGTGTTAATATTCTGACAAATTTGTTATAGATAATTAAGAAAGACATCTAAAATATTAATTTATCCAGGTTTCTGCAGAGAAACTTCAATCCTAAGTGATACCCCAGTTCCCAGGCAAATTTATTTACTACAAATATTAATCCTTCATTACACATGTGTATCTAAATTTATTTTCATAGTCTACATTTTGTCTCTAACCCTTTTTTTTTGTTTTCTTATATCTGCATTTGAAAATTATAACATACCAAATTTATAATTTGAGTTTTTGTTGAGGTTTTCTTTAAATATGTTTTTTTAGTTGTAGGTGGACACAATACCTTTATTTTATTTATTTATATGTGGTGCTGAGGATTGAACCCAGGGCCGCACACATGCTAGGCGAGCACTCTACCACTGAGCCACAACCCCAAGCCCTGAGTTTTTGTGCTTTGTTCAAAAAGTTCTCCAAATTTCCAATATCATCTATAGATTTTCTAAAAGTTTAAAAATCTCTATTAAAATGAATATTTTTGGTTCCTCGAGAACTTATTGATAGGAATGTAATTTTTATCACATTGTCCCACCACTACTTTTTTTTTAAGTGAATACAAATAAATTATTTAAATATGCTTAGTCTGCAGGGTGCTTCTTATGGCCACATATTTTGAGTTCCCTGATTGCATCATTTCTGCCTGGAAGTCCACCACTACTTCTTGAATAGTCAACAATACTTCTGAATTACTGACTTGTAACACGATGTCAAAAAAAGGTTTCAATGCATGTGGAAGTCTCCTTCTCTATTGTGTACCAATGCCACACCAACTTCAACATCACAGCATTATAATAAATCCTGCTAATCCCATTCTACTATCTCAATTAACTTTAAATTTAGTGGCAAATGCTCTTCGTTTTGTTGTTTCTGTATCTTTTATTTACTTATTTTCTTTTTAACCAGTACTGGGTATTAAAATGAGAGGTACTCTACCAATGAGCTACATCCTTCCTCACCCTCTTCACTCCCAATTTTTAAGCTTTCATTTTGGGACAGGTATTGCTAAATTGCTGCAGCTGATTTGGAACTTGTGATCCTCCTGCCTCAGCCTACAGAGTAACTGGGATTGCAGGTGTGTACCACCGAGACCCTCTTTTGTTGTTTTAAAATTGAGTCTTCCTTATTTACTGATTTTTCAGCGCTAGGGACTCACATCCTCCTGCTCTTGGCCTCATAAGTAGCTAGGATGACACCACGCCTGGCCTGAAATTGTGTATCCATTTTATAAATTAGTATAGAGAACTTCAATTCTTTTAAATCTTGATTCTTCCCATTCAGTAACATATACAGCTTCTATTTTACTTAGCTTGGCCTTAAGTTCTTTAATTGATAAAGCCACTGAGAATCTTTTGTTAGATTTATTATAAGGCATATTAAAATATTATTGAGACTAGGAATGTTTATGTAATCCCATTTTCTAATATGTTGCTAGTGTGCTACAAAGCTACTGATTTTTTAAATTTACTTATATCCAGTAATTTTACTGAATTTTTTGTTTTTAATTCTATTTTTTTGAGACAGGATCTCACCAAGTTGGTTTTGTGATCCTCCTGCCTCCGACTCGTAAATCACTGGGATTACAGGCATGTGCCACCATTCCTGGTCTGAATTCCCATGAGAGTTAATATTTTAATGATTCTCTTTACTTTTTTAGATAATATTTTTAGTTTTTTTTCCTTTTGTTGCCTAATTGAGTTAGCTAGTAGTTACCATGACTATATTTAAAATAAAATGTTGACACTTAAAAGTAGAATATTGAATGCCACAATGAATCCCACTATTATGTGTAATTATGCATTAGTTCAAAATTTTTGAAGTAGATATATTCTCTTTAACATGTTTATATATACAAAAGCATATAAAAAGGAATATATAGGGAAATGAAAGAACTTCAGAGGAATATGAGAAAATGAAAAGATTTGGGGGGGAGGAAGGAATTCCCTCTTTATAAATATTTGTTATAAAGTGGTTTTCCAATAAATACAATTGCTTTGGAAAGAATATCAAAGAAAGTACACATACTTCATAATTTTTATTAAGTGTAATGAGAGTTCAGTAAGAAAGTAATGAAAACATGGCAGAATATTAAAAGGAGTAACTCTTGCCACATGTGGGTATTTACTTTTCAATGGTGCAGGATGTCAGTCAACAGTAGATAAATGACTGCTCTGTATTGTTCACCATTTTCATTAAAAGCAAATGGCAAGGAGTCCATTATAGATTAGATTCTCACATTTTCTATGACATGACTTTAATAAGAAAAGAAATAGGTTATGCTTTGAAAAGCATTTTTTAAATGCTTTGAATTTTGGCTTGATTACAAAAATAATGAAAGATGGACCTTCAGTAATATCACTAGGCAGCCCTTCCCATTCCCTTTCCAAAACCAGAGCAACAACATCGGTAACAAAAGCTAATATTTATGAAGTCTCCTGTGAGACTAGATTTCCAAGGTCTAGCAAATTAATAAGAAAGCAAAAGCAATGTCCTACTGAAAAAGTTTCATTATATTTACAAGAGAAAACTTAGCAATAGAATGAAGATATAAAGTGAATACGACATTAGAGTAAACATGAAGATGAAAGATGCTAAGACAAAGACAAAGAAAAAAAGAAAATTTCCAAATAGAAACTCCAAAATGTTATATCTGAATAAACAAGAATCAATGTTTCTCAAAAGAGGATCCATTCCCTACATTTTTACCAACTACATAGAATTCTTGCCAGTCTGATATCAAAACCAGGTATTCTTTCTACAAAACAAATCAGAGGACATGATTCAAAAAAATGAAAGGAAAAGACAAAACAGGTGTCTTTACCATAATAATTAAAGTATTGGAAAGTACTGACAAAAAGCTTGTGAAAGTAGCTAGTGCCTATTTGAGAAATGAGTAAACAGCTAGACTGGGTAAAGAAAGAAGAAAGAAATGCCAAGGTCAAGAACTGATAAAAGCACCAAGGAAGAGGAAGAGACTGCTCATATTTCTAAGCAGAGTAACTTCTGGAACAAAAGCAGGTCTACAGGTTTTTTGTTTGTTTGTTTGTTTTTAATAGAAAAAGAGAACTCATAAAAATTAATTCAATTATTTACAGCAAACCAAAGAAGAGTGGGTCTGGAGACTAGAGAGCAAAAAGTTAATTATCTGTTTTTTGGTTTGGGGTGTTTTGTTTGTTTGTTTGGTGATGGGGACTGAATCAGTTCATAATAAGAGACCTAAGTTTGCTTGGTATGCACAGGGCCCTAGGTTTGATTCCTAGAACCAGTAAGGGGAGGGGAGGAATTAAGAAAGTAGAAAAGAAAAGAGGAAGGTAGTTAATATTTAGATTATTTTGTGCTTACTTTGTGCTGGGGAGTGTAGGAGGCAGGTTGTATTAAGAAAAGAAGGACCAGAAATACACCCTTGGTGCAGTAAAAACAACACAATGAGCACCAAGAAGGCTGAAGCCTTAGGAAAGGCTGCCCAGAGAATGGAGCTCAAATATCAAAGTAAAGTTAAAAACCTAGCAAGGATGTAAAACTTTGACAAGGTCAGTGAAGAAGGGATCACGCATTGCAGCAGAGAGGAATGAATCAAGGAGTGCTGTACAGTAAAGCAGTACTGTAGCAGTGGTCAGGGAGGGCATAAACTGAGAAAAGAGCGTTTGCCCAAAAGTGGCCAGACATCAAGGCAATTGGGACACCAAACGGACCAAGTGCACAAAGACAGAAAACAAACAATGGAATGAATGAGAGTTGGGTGTAGAAAAGTGGTATAGCATGTGCTGAGCGTGATTAAGGCATCCCCTCCCACACCAAAAAAAAAAGCAAAGAAATTAATGAAACAAAGTAATACATACCTTTGCAGCCAAACACGGGGATCAACATTCTAGTCAATTATCTATGGTATGTTTAAGAAAACTGAGCAAATTTAATTTAAAAGTTAGTTTATATTATAGGATCAAAGTACAAGTTTTAAGTGTGTCCAATGAAAACAAAATGAAACAAAGTAACAAGGAGGTATCTTAGCAAAAACGGAAACCTATAAAATTAATCCAAAGTCATACTCTGAGGAAAATATGTAACTTAAAACAAAGAAAAAAACATAAAAATGTTTATAAAATAAAAGGAAAATTTAATAAACTGTAAACAATGGTTTAATAAATAAAACTAAAATAGGGTTATTTGACAACATAAAATCTCTATATTGCTAAAAATCATAGAAGAAGTATAAGTAAACTAAGTTGGAGATTAGAACACATATATACACTAACAAATATTTTTAAAAATCTGAAAATTAATATGTAAGCAAAGGACATCAATGATTTCCTATTCAAAACATAAGAGGGGCTGGTAACATGCTCAGCATTTATAAGGACCTAGATTTAATCCATAGCACCATCAAAAAAAAATGTAAAAACATAACAGCAAAAAACATAGAAAAGACCAATAAAATTTAAAAAATTAAAATACTCCTAAATATAGGAATTACAGAAATTATAGTTATCCTTTCAGACTCAAAGAAATTTTGAGTTCTTAAATTAAGAATTCACACATTACATATTCCATATGCACAGGTGAAAATATACACCACAGCACATGAAATAAAACAAAAATTAGTCATCCAACCAATTCTAAGAGTTAAATTGGTTTCCAATACCAACATTAAAAATATTAGAGAAAAATACTGAGAATTTACCAAACTTCTAGCAACCATAAAACAATTGTGTAATTATTGATGCACATAAATAAAATCTGAGGCAATATAATAAAATCTGTTAATAATCCACATAAATAAAAGAATAAAAGTATAAAATCATTTAACAGACACCAAATAGTCATTACAAAATTCTATACAAACTTTGTTAGGAATGGACTCGATTTTTTAATGGCATTTAATTAATAAAAAGCAATTAACTATTTTAAGAGATTCAATAATTCACTACATCATAAAATGAAAATTATATAAACATTAGAGAAAAAAATACAAAAAAAAAACTATTTTTTTAAAGGCCATAGGCATGTTAGCTCTTATAGTGACTCCATTATCCCCATGGCCTATTACATTATCAGGCACAGAAATTGAGACAAATAGTATATATAAGTATTATGAATAAAACATGATTACTTACATATCATGAGTTTACACAAGTTATTCAGAAAAATACAAACAGCAGTTCTTTGCACAGTGACAAGTATGACTAACAAAAGATCTATACTGGGAATGTATCATTTTGCAATGTCAAATAACATTTTGCTACCTAAAGAAGTAACAAATTGAAGAACAGGAAGATGCCATTTACAAGAGGAAAAAAGACTAGAAAATATTTAATGTTAACTACCATAAAATTAAAAAATCAACAATTTTTCCTTTGTTGAATAACAAATTTTTAAAACCGATAATACTGCCAGAGAAACTGAGAAAAGAACTTGTATTTTTATATTTTCCTACTAGGCACTGTAAATTAGTACAGTGCCACTGATCTGTGAGGTTTCTAAATAAAAAAATCAATATACATGAATAAATATGCAAAGCATAGCATAGTTAATAGCAGCACAGAATGAAATTAAACACATCATTGTAAAATGGTTGTGTCCATTATAATATCAATAATAAACTGTAATGATTTAATAAATATAACTAAAATAGGGTGATTTTTAAATGATATACATGGGAAAATTTTTTATTTGAGTTTAAAAATTAGAATATAAATTTTTGTATGTACATATATATGATAGTCACTGCCCACATATTTTGAAAATAAAGCCAGGCGTGATGGCACATGCCTGTAATCCCAGCAACTGGGGAGGCTGAGGCAGGATAACAAGTTAAAAACCAATCTCAGCAACTTAGTGAGTACTCTGTCCCAAAATATATATAAAAAGGGCTGGGAATGTGGCTCAATGGTCTATGATTTGAACCCTCAGTAACCCCCCACTCCATCACCTCCAAGCATTTTAATTTTAAATAAAATTAGACATCTACTGGAAATATTCCTTTTAAAAACAGACAAATTCATCAAATAAGTTTCAAATTTCAATTTTAGAGTATCATGGCTAAAATTCTATTTTTTTATTATATACTTAATATTAAGGAAGACTTTAAACCAAATATTTGCTATCCTCATATCTGAATCACCCAGGAAAATGACAGGGTATGACTACAAAAGAATGTGTGAAATAAGAATTTCCAAAATAAAATCAATGATTTATTCGAAGAAATAAGATTCAAAGGAATTCAATGTGGATCAGACTTCTGAGCTTATCTAGTACACACTGTACTAGGTCTGCTTCCAGTAGGTGTGACAGACACTGTTCATGACCTATTCCACGCACCTCCCTCCCAATTCTTCACTAATAATATTCTCAGTTTGTTCAGGCAGGCGAGTGGCACCATGCCATGAATTTTCTCCTCTAGCCCCTGTGGGCAAATCCAGAATTTTCTAAATCAGCCATAACCCTATGCTTCTTGGCAGTGACTAGTCTAGGGGTGACTACTTCATCTCTCTGACCAGTGAGAAAAGGAAGTAAAAGTCTGCAGCATACAACTTCTTGGCAAACTTTAGCTTTCCTGATAAAAAGGAACAGACTCAGCTAGTCTCTGCCCTCTACTTTCTTCCTTCCCTTCCTTCTGCCTAAAAGAAAAAGAAGCACCTTCAATTCATGAGGCCAGCAAGAGGAAAGACACCAAGGACAAAGAGCCAGGGTCCCTGGTCATATCACTAAGCACATGTTCCAGCCAGGGAGAGTTTACTTCTGAGACAGTTTCTTAAGTGAGAAAATAAATTTTCATTTGCTGAAACCATCAGAGTAGCTTATGGTTGACTACATTTTTAACTGGCACAACAAATACCCGTTAGCAGATAAATGTTATTTTCACTCTCAAATAGTTGCCATTTAATTTTTGCCCAAACTAGACAATATTTTGATCAAACACTAAGTTTACATAGGAGTTTGTAAATAGAATGAATAAATAAATAAATGTTAGACTTCAATAGGATCTTTAAGATGCATCTCTAAATTTAGTTCCAAAGTCCACTAAAGACATAAAAATCTTACACAAAAAGCATTTGGTGTACTAATAAAAAGCCTCACTCTCTCAGCCTGTATTTCAATGGTTATTCAAGGAAAAGTACTCCATGGCTCAGGGAAATGTCATGACTTTTCATACAAAAAAAAAAAAAAAAAAATCTAAAAATAAGCTTACTTAATTTTCCTGATTGTTTCTTAAATTTTGATTTTTGGAAAACATGACTTTGGAAGTTTCAAAATTAAGCCTTTTACTTGGTAGGAAAAAAACGCAGAAAAGTTTTTTTGAGGTTTTTTTTTTTATTTTGGGGGGCACCGGGAATTGAACTTGGGGCACTTGACCACTCAGGGCACATCCACAACCCTATTGTGTATTTTATTTAGAAACAGGGTCTCACTGAGTTGTTTAGAGCCTCACTTTTGCTGAGGCTGGCTCTGAATTTGCAATTCTCCTGTCTCAGCCTCCCGAGCCACTAGGATTACAGACATGTGCCACTGAACCCTCAGGCAGAAAAAGTTTTATTCTACTTGTCATGACAAATCTGGCTTAGATTATTCTAATGATGAATCAAAAAGAAGGTCCTTTCTTTAATGCTCTCTTTATTACTCTATGCTTACTGATCAGGTAAATAAAAGAGTACAGTATTTCACATGGACTCTCTAAAAGATTATTATTGCCCTAAATGATAAAATCATGAATCCTTGATAAGATCTTGATACAATCTTGGTATAAATTTTTTGCTGGGAGAATTCAATGCTATTGGGAAAAAGTTCCATAAGCAGTACCTATTATTAAGGAAAGCTGGAAAAGCATTGCTTTTCTTGCTACACCTTTCTCTAAAAAAAGTGAAGCTGCAATTTAGATTGAGCAGAAAATGAAAATGTTGACATCTGCTGCTAGTTTGCATGCTTCAAAATATTAAAGTGGAAACATTCTCAAGATTCACACGCTAACTTTTTCTCAGACACACGTGTATGCTGGTATTATATCAGACACAGTCTTTCATACCATTTCTGATTATGATTATGGAGTGGTATACTGAGACCGGCAGGAGGCAGGGGTGCTGGGGACTGAAGCCAGGGCCTCACATATTCTAGGCAAATGCTTACCAGTGTGCTACACCACCAGCCCTCATTGAGGCTCTTAGCTAACCTTCTTCCACAACAAAAATCTATCCTGAAGTTCTCCCCCTATCCAGTTTCCTACCATAGTAAAAACCTGTGATCAGGGCTGGGTGGTAGCCCAAGGGTAAAGTGCTTGCCCAGCATGTGAAAGGACACCACAAACAAAACAAAAAACAAAAAAGGTAAAAACCAGGTTCATCTTTACAACTACAATTTTACCTAGACATAGTTATAAGACCAGTGAGTGTTTAATTAAAAGCCTAATACATTTTGGGCAAGAGCAAAAGTATTCCTTTTCCCTCTGTTTCTCAATCTCTGCTCTTATAGTCACTCAAGAAATATTTACTCTTCAACAAATATTTCAGGCAGTGTTCTCTCTGCAGAAGATATTGATCTACAAATGTTTACATTTAGTGAGACACAATAAAATATATTATGTAGGAGAAACATAAAGTACTTAGGCTTGGAATTCAATGAAACATTTATTACCTATGTAACCAAGAATACTAATTCTAAAAATAGGGTTTTGGTTTAAAAACCAAGAGAAAATTTATTTATTGGTTTTACATATCACAAACCAATACCTGTAATCAATCACTTCCTATAATATAGGTTAGTAGTATATATATTTCTGGCAAGTTGAGAATATTTCAAGTGATTTATATATTTTTCTTAAATCTGAACTTGTGCAAATTAGAAAATTAGCAGTTATCATCATAAAATAAGACAGATAATATTTCATGTGATATTTGGTAGTCTATTTGAGCCTATTGCTGCAATGTATGATGTTCCTCTCATAGGAAAGATTCAATTTTCATTTCTGGACCTCTTAAAACAAAGTATAAACTCAGGAGCCAATCACAACTCACTTTATTCATTTAATCTTTTTATTCAAGAAAGTACTTCACAAGGACCCAGTAACAGAACCACAGGGATAGAATTAAAATGAAATATCAAATGGCACAGCATAACCAGAGGCTAACAATTAGAGCAAGTGGACACTCTGTGCAAAGAACTACCAAACACAACACACAGTAACCAGGCCTGACATCAAAGTTCTCCGGGTTCACAGAGTGGACTTTCTTTCTTAAGAAAATCAATATAAGTTGGAAAATACCAGGTAAAGGTAATAAAATACCAGGTAAAGATCTGATATATGAATGGATAAAAATTTTCTATGTGTATAACTACTGAAAGAAAGAAATCATAAAAGAAAAAATTGATAGATTTGGGTACATGGAACTTTAAAACTACAACAAACACAACATAGGTGTAATACACTGAATAAATGCAAGCAACTGTAAATCAAGATAATACAACAAGATTCTAAAACGGGAAAAAGAGTATTAAGAGCCAATTCACAAAAAAAGAAACAAATAATTGGTTAAGCATTTTTTAAAAGTTCTATTAAATAAAGAAAATAAATACAAATTCTAAAGGAATCAATTTGGTCTTTATAAATTTTTTTAGGAATATGTACAAAGTACCTTTAAAATGCTGATATACTTTATATACATTTATTTTATTCCTGACAATATCTTAAGGAAACAATAAAAAAGACAAAATTTTATGCAAGAAATGTTTATCACAGCATTATTTGGAATATAAAGGAACTGTAAACAAACTAAGTGCTCCCAAACCATATAAATAATGGAATACCCACATTATATACCATCCCATACTCAGGAAAATTATGTTCAAAGTGTTTTTAATTGCACGAGAGAACACAACACAACATGAAGGTTTTGTTTTGTTTTGTTTTAACTATATGTACAATAGCTAAACAATGTAAGGAGGAAAAACAAAATAGTGGCAACGTTTTACAGGTAATGGGGGAAGAAGAGCAGCAAGTGGTACCTAAGAATGGGTAACCTGAACAGTGATGGTTCCCACTCCCCCGGCACTAGAAGCATCCCACACTCTACAGGCTCTACAAGGGTGATGCTTTTACACACATATTGCCAAGCCCCTGGTGACACCTAAGGACTAAACTGAAAAATAAAAGAAAGAAAAAACAGGGTAGTTTGAGAATTGCAGCTAAGGAGAATAAGAATGGAATACCCAAGAACTCACCCAAAACAGAGGGTGCTGTAATTTGTGAACCGCTATACAAAGGAACAAAGAAAAACTCCAAACACAGAAGGTTACCTGTGTGAAATTTTACTCAGAATGCTAAGAACATTTTTTGTTTCATAATGAGGAAAACTGATAAGGAGCTAAAGACTTTTAAATTCAATATCATGTCTTCATTCAGGCAAAGTAAGCAATAATATTGTTTAAAAACAAAGGAGGCATCTAAACTTCCTGAAATTAACTTTTGAAGGTTTTTGAGCCCAGTAGAGCCAAGGCTGGATTAATAATTAATCTCAAGGAACATTAATTTGCTTAGAAAAATGCAGTATCTTAAAGAGAAAAAGTCTCCAAGCTCTCTTTGCTGAACAGAAATAGAAGTGCATGCTCTTCAAACTAACAGAAGATACAACAGTTCATAAAGATCAGGACAGAAAACTCTCCTTACCCCCTCCCCCCGATTTTACATCATTCTAGGCATATCTGTATCTGAAGTTCTGAAAAGAATATTCCAAATTTGAGCAAAGCTCAAAATCTATAACTGGATAGGCTACAAATTTCAAACAACAACTCCTATCTGGCTGGAAGTGGTGTTCAGGAGGCTAAGGCAGGAGGTTCGCAAGTTCAAAGACAGCATGGGGAACTTACCAAGACCTGTCTCAAAAAAAAAAAAGCTGGAAGTGCAGCTCAGTGGAAAATTGCCCCAGTACCCACCCACCCCTAAAGAAAAATTCCAACCTGAAAAATATGAAGGACACTCAAGAGTCATCTTCTGCATCTCCTAAGGGCAATAAAAGACTAGTCCAAGTGTTCTGAGTCTGTCACTTTCCAACATGTACAATACTAAATATGGAGATCAGGGCTCAGAGCCTTCAAGTAACAGATTCCATCTCATTACTTGTTATACTGTACACAATACTGTACCTAAGGACTCAGTTTAAGAAAGCTATCAGTTCTACACACACACACACAAAAAAATTAGCTTATGTTTATCTGCTTTTTACATGAAAAAAATTTCAGTATGATGCAGGGAGTCCTAAGCAATGCATCAGGATTTTTGATGCACAGACTTATAAAATGGGGGTAGGCCAAGGAAACAGGCTCCCTCACTTCACATTTCTGATACATTTTCCTATATCTCAAAATATTAATCCACCAGTTTACTTGAATTATAGTGTTAGAATTTTCCATGAGGAAAAAATGCTCTGAATTACATGGGTTTCCAACACTGATGTCCACTTTAAAACCATCTAAACTTAATACCCATTTGGTTGACTAAGGGTTAAAGAGAAAGAGGAGAGGAAAAAAAAAAAAGAACACAGAAGAAAAATAGTTTTTTCCTCTTCAGTCATTACTGTTTTTAACCTAACATGTCTCTCAAAGTGTTTAGCTCCATGGTGATGAGAGCCAGTGTTTAAAAAAAAAAACCCCAGAAACACTGAAAGAACAAATCCCCTCAGAATATTTTAGGGTTTCTAGTACAGAGCTTATTGTGGAAATACAGAAACATACAAGTTGAAAATAGATTCTTATAACCATTGTAATGGTGTATGATGAACAATCTTTGTAACAACTTTTATATTTCCCAATGCCAAGAAAAGATATTTAATGTTTAGCAGAGTGGATTTCAATGGGGAGATTATGCCTTACACCCCCCTGCCCTGTCCCCAAGGGCTTTTGGCAGTATCTGGAGACATCTGTGGTCACAATTGAGAGTGTGCTACTGGCAGCCAGTAGAGAGAGACCAGGCAAAGGAAACAGAAAAATCTTAAAACATGAATAATTTAGTATGTCCAAGGTAAAAAGAGCTAATGTGGCTGGAAGGGCAGAGGGATGATATGCTGCAGGAGACACAAATGGGTGTCCTACCACAAGGAAGCTGGAGGCCCTCCAGAGTGAGGGTGATTTTAAGAGCAACATGGGATAGGGTACAGATGAGTGGTAGAGCATGAGCTTAGCATAACAAGGCCCCAGGTTTCAATCCCTAGCATGAAAGGGAAAAAGAAGAAGAAAAAAAAATAGGTTGGCTGCCTTGGGTGGTGGGGGTGGGGGTAGACCCACAGTCCCAGCTACTCAGAAGATTGAGGCAGGGAGATCCCCTGATCTCAGAAGTCTACAGCTAGCTGGACAACAAGAGCAAGACTTTGTCTCAAAATAAAAATAAGTTAATAAATATACATATAGGTACCACGTGAAGTGGTTGCAGAGTCCCACAGCTTGGTCTCATCATATGACCACCTCAAGATTCAAATGGTTCGTATTAAGGTGAGAACAGCAGAGATGGAAAGAAGGGGAGAGAATGGGAACTTTGCTGGTAGAAATAATAAGGCATACTGATAGAATGGAAGAGGTCAGGAATCATAACATATAAGTTTAGAAAGATAAATCGGGGATAACTCCTGAATAGCTGGAGCATCTGGGCAGATGATTCTTCCAAGAAATTCCAAATGAGAGAAAAAAAGATCTGAGGGCCAGAAATTGGGTGACCAACCATCCTGCTGTGCTTGGGATTGAGGGATTTCCTAGAATGTAGGACTCCCAGTGTTAACCAAGAAGGTCTCAGCAAACCAGGAGGAGCTAGCTGATCACCCTAGATATAAGTGAAAAGTCCTCTGCTAACCATGCAGAATGAGTGAGGTCTGCTGGATGTGGAGGTGGAGACACCAGGAAGGCAGATGGAAGGAAGCAGTATGAACAAAGTCTGTTTTAAGTAGGAACCGCAGAGGCACACAGACGATTTTTTTTCTCACATACATGACGAGAGTGGAATGCATTACAATCATAATTATTCATTCACAACACCATTTTTTGTAACTCTGTATATAAAGTATGTTCAAGCCAAATATGCCAGTATACATGAGCTCTCTTATTATTTTTTTTGCATTACAATTCTTAATACACCTTTATACCACAATTTATCATATCTCTAATTGTATATAAGGTATGTTGACACCAAATTCACATCACATGGATGGTGGAAGGAGACACAGATGATATTTAAAGTCACGGATTAGGTGGTATTACCTCAGGAGAGAAGACAAGAGGGTCCCAAACAGAGCTGGCTTTTCTTTTTCACAGATAATATGTGTACTTATAGGTGTGGCCTCAGCCAGGCTCTCTATCCAATCTTCAGATTTCAGACTCCATGCTTTGACCCTAACTTTTCAAACTTTACCAGAAGAATCACAAACATAAAGTAAAATGCACATATCAGATATTCTGAGTAACCTAACCTAAGCTCTTGGCTTAATCCTTGAGTTCTGACTTCCCCACGTCATACCCAGTCTGAGCAATTCTTTAATGGTCATAAAGCAGCCGACCAGCATGAATCAGGTTTACTGTCCATCACTTCTCTTTGTCTTGCCCAAAACTTCAACAAAAAGAAATCCCACTATTGCCACAAACATTTGGCCTCACTTTTCCTGTTCCAAATCCTACTTCCCCCCCTTTACCTAATTATCTCTAAAAAACATGACCTTCAACTCCCACAGTCAAAAAACCAAATTCTCACAATTGAGGAAAAGAAAGAAGAAAATGGTCTTCAGGGGTGAGCTCCATTTGAGAGGGGCTGGCTGTTGAGTGCTTTAGTGTCTTTGGAAAGTTTCCTCACACCCTTGGCTGCAACTTAGTACACTGGTATTCACAAAAAAGGAACAACTACCACAGTGACTCAACAGATGGCCCATTTAAATTATAGGATTAATACAAAGTGTCCAGTGACCTATTTCAAGTAACTAAATAGAAACCCTCCCAACTAGCCAAATTGTGATTGGAAATACCAAATGATTGCAGCTGACCTTAAAATCTAACTCTGTCCAGTCAATGTGGGCAGAAAGAGAATAAACAAAACATCAGAAAGAATCAAAAGAGATCAGAATAGCTGCCAGCAGAATTACCTGGAAAAAAATATGTGAGATAGCTCTGTCTCCATGAGGGCAAGCATCCTGGGTTAAGGAGGACCAGTTTCAGGGCATTTAAAAACAATGGGGAGGGAGGGGTATGGCTCAGTGCTAGAGAGCTTGCCTGGCATGCATGAGGACCTGGGTTTGATCCCTAGCACCATAAATAAATAAAATCTCCCACCAGAAAAGTCTCCCCCGAAATGATAATAAGGTAATTGAAAAAAATAAAATTTCAGAAGAAATAATCAGGAATAAATTAAAGTAAATCCAAACATACTGATAAGGAGATCTCATTGTGGGGCCCTCTGGAAGATCAAGGGAGGTCATCCTTGAAAAAGGCTGTTTACAGAACTTAAAAACATTCAAATGCTGAATCACTTTGAATTCTTTAAGTTTAATAAAAGTGAAAAATTTTTAATCATATCTAAGATTATAAAACAGAAAAAGCTGACTTGGGTTTAAAATTAGAAACAAGAATAATAACCCATGAAGGCTAAGACTTAATGGTTCATGGTCAAATAAAGTTTAAGCAACACCTCACTATATATGAGCATGGCTTTCATTTCACTTTTATACTTACGTTGGCTTTTCATCACTGTAACAAAAATCCCTAATAACTTTAAAAAGGAAAAGTTTATTTGAGTTCATGATTTCATTGGTTTAGTCCATGGTCAGCCGATTCCATCACTCTAGGCCTGAGGTAAGGCAAGACATCATGGCAGAAGGGCACAGGGGTGAAAAGCTGCTGGCTCAAGGCAGCCAGGAAGCAGGAGTCAGGACAAAATACAATTCCCCAGGGCACATCTGCAGTGACTATTTGCTCCAGCCTCACCCTACCTTCCTACAATTACCACCCAGTAATTCAATCAGTTCTTAATCCAACAAATGGATTAATTCACTCATAGGTTATAGCTCTCACAATCTAATCATTTCATCTTTGAACATTCCTGCATGGCCATATGAGCTTTTCTGAGGCACATTTGTATTCAGTGTTGTTATCCAAACCATAACAACACTGAATACAAATTTTCCCCCCAAAATTAACAGTATTAGAAATGTAGATACCTCCATGTATATTACACTTAATTTTTCTATTGATGGAATTCTAATAACTGCATTTTTACAAAACATAAAACATATTCATATACACTGATCTGATGCATAAATATCATCATCACATTCTTCACCCTAAGAGCCTAAACAAAAAAACCCATGGGTAATTAAATTAAAAAGACATTTTATCTTTCATACTTTTACCTTTGAAATTTTGAAAATGATATGAATAACAAGTAAGATACATTTGCCTGAAATAAGAAATACATAATATTATACACACACACACACACACACACACACACACACACACACACATACACACAAAAAAGGGCACGTGTGTGTGTGTGTGTGTGTGTGTGTGTGTGTGTATACAAACTGGAGATTCAATCCAGGGGCACTTAACCACTAAGCAACATCCGCAGCCCTTTTTATTTTTATTTTGACACAGGGTCTTTCTAAGTTGCTTTATGCCTCACAAAATTGCTGAGGCTAGCCTCAAACCTGTGATCCTTCTGCCTTAGCCTCCCAAGCTGCTGAGATTACAGACAC
Source organism: Spermophilus citellus (assembly GCF_964194105.1). Classification (NCBI taxonomy): domain Eukaryota; kingdom Metazoa; phylum Chordata; class Mammalia; order Rodentia; family Sciuridae; genus Spermophilus; species Spermophilus citellus. The sequence goes on along the minus strand of NC_138185.1, from coordinate 196,696,699 downwards.
ATGTCATTGTGCCTGGCTCAATCTGCATATTTTTAAAATGCCTTTAATTAATTCATCTTCATTCCAATGAAATAAATATGCCATGCCTTATATATCTATTTGTTGTATTTGCAATAAGACATTTGACATAATTTTATAGTTTTAATTATCTAAAAATAATCCCTCACTGGTACCTTCTTTTTAAAAAAAAATGTGTTTTGGTCCATAGTTTTGGTTTTGTTTGTCTGTTTTTGTTTATCTGTTTTGTTCAGTACTGGGGACTAAATCCAGAAGTGCTCTACCACTGAGCACCATATCCAGCCCTTTTGTTTTTATTTCATTTTTTAAATTTTGAGAAGGGGGTCTCACAAAGTTGCCCATGCTGGCCTCTAACTTTCAGTTTTCCTGCTTCAGCTTCCTGAGTCAAGGGAACTACAGGTATGTGCCACCATGCTCAGATGATGTTAGAGCTCTGTAAGAATAAGCAGAGCTATTTAATGAAGTGGCGATCTGACTAAGTCAGACAACAGACATCATCTGGATTTTATATTTATATATTTCATTCCATATATATATATATGGAATGAGACACCTGAGGTGGGAATCTTGAAGTGCAGGTCCCCAACATTTGTGACCCAGGAAAAGACAGAACGTGCTCTGCGTACAATAAGAAGTCAGAGAGCTATTCTACTGACCAGCCCATGAAGTTCTCCATAGGAATGTTCCAATACAAAAATTATTCTGGAAAACTAACGCATTCAAAAATTATTTTTGTAATTTTTCTAATAAAAAATTATAACAAAATATAGACATGTATATAAGCAAAAAAAAAAAAAACCCAAACTTTTCAACAAACTCATTCATTCAAAAGCATTTTGTGAGTTTTAAATGCATATAAAATTCCAGAGTTCCTAAAGACAAACAAGTTTTTGAGAGCTAAAAAACTTTTAGGAGAGCTCCTCACACACAAATCGCCACAGGGCAGGCAGCAATAGCCATCAATATAATTCTGATAACTACACTTGTGGCTGGATTTGGAAACTTCACCCAGAGTGACAGCACCACAACTACTGAGAATAAGTGTAAGCACAGGTGGAAGAAAAAAGGGGAGTCACTATCTAATCTTGGGCAACTGCACAGGAAGAGGAAAGAGAATCAGTACAATCATCTCCCTTGGCAGGCCTTTCCTCTTACTTCCACCAAACCCGGTAAAATAATCCATCCCTTCCAAGAAACGATTCACACTTTCAAAGCACTTTCCATGCTTTACAGTGAGTTCTTTGGGGACAGAGACCAGGTCTTACCAACCTGCACAGAGTCAGTCATACAGTACCTGCTCAACAAATATTAGCATAAATAGACGGTGGGGACTGGGGTTGTGGCTCAGCGGTAGAGCGCTTGCCTAGTACTGGGGAGGCCCTGGGTTTGATCCTCAGCACCACATAAAAAACAACAACTAAAATAAAGGTTACATTCTTTAAAAGGAGGAGGAGGAGGAGAGGAGGAGAGGAGGAGAGGAGGAGAGGAGGAGAGGAGGAGAGGAGGAGAGGAGGAGAGGAGGAGGGGGAGGGGGAGGAGGAGGAGGAGGAGGAGGAGGAGGAGGAGGAGGAATGACAAGAAAAGCCAGCAAAATAGAAGTTATTTTCAAAGAAGTAGGAGAACCAAGAGCAAAAGAAAGCACAGGAATAGGTTCACTGAGCATTATTGAGTTGGAGATCACATCACAAAATTACAGGTGTTAAGAACAGAAGACACAGTGTAAAAATTTTAGACATAGCTGAACCAACATTTTTTTTTTTCCCTCTAAGATCAGGAATAAGGTAAGGATGTCTATTCTCACCACTCCTGGTTAGCAATGTACTGAACATTAGAGCTTGCTCAGGTAGGCCAGAAAACAAGACTTTAAAGGCACAAAGATGAGAAAGGAAAAAGTAAAACTGTCATTATTCACGGGCATTGATCATGATTATGTATGTCATTAACCTTATAAAATACACACAACAAAATATTGAAACTATCAACTGAATTTAGAAGGTTTACAGGATATCGGGTCAATATACAAGTAGCCAAGTAGCAATTGTGCCTCTATACACTAGCAAATCAATAATAAAATGAAATTTGAAAAACAATATTTATATGAGGACTAAAATCCAATATAGCTTATAAATCTCTACTATAACTAATGAAAGATGTACACATTTCCAATACTGAAAACTAATGCTCAGAGAAATTAAGTGGAGAGGTTCATGGATGGCAAACTCAATATTATTAAAAGTCTATTCTACACAAATTGAAAAATATGTTGGGTGAAATTTCATTTAAAATTTTGCAGTCTTGTCAGACACAGTGATGCATGCCTGTAATCCACACCACTCAGGAGGCTGAGGCAGGAGAATGGCAAGGTTGAGGCCAGCCTGGGAAACTTTAAAGCTACATACTTAGTACCATAAATAAATAAATACATACATACATACATACAAACAAATAAGATCTAGCAGGTTTTTTTAATCAAAAAAGAAAGTCAATTTTAAAGATTAAATGAAAATTAAAAGGACCTAAAATACACAAAGCCATTAAAAAATAAGAATGAAGATGGAAGAGTAATTATCTGATTTTGAGACATATTATAATTGTGTGAAATTGGCTCAAAAACTGACAAGTAGACCACTGGAAGGGAAAATACACATACATGGTCAATTAATTTTCAAGCTAGACACTGAATGAGTTGAACAGGAAAAGTTAGTCTTTTCAACAAATTATATTAGAAATATATATTTTTTAAAAAACAAAGGTAAACTTAACATTTGCCTCATTTGGTACACATCAGAAAAATTAGACATGGGGCCAGGCACAGTGGCACACACCTGTTATCTCGGCAGATAGGGAGGCTGAGGCAGGAGGAGCACAAGTTCAAAGCCAGTCTCGGCAACTTACGGAGACCCTAACCAACTTAGCGAAACCCTGTCTCAAAATAATAAAATAAAATGGCCTGGAGATATGGCTCAGTGGCTAAGCACTCCTGGGTTCAAATCCCAGTATAAAAAAAAAAAAAAAATTAGACATGGGTTATCAACCTAAATGCAAATGATAAAACCATAAAGTTTTATGAAGTAAACAAAGGAAAATACCTTTTTATTACTGAATAGGTAAAGATTCTTAGATAACACAGTAAGTACTAATCACGAAAAATACTTGATAAATTAGATTTATTATTAATATTTCTGTTCACTGAGACATCATTTTAAAAAATAAATAGGCAAACTGTAGACCAGAAAAAAAATATCCATGTCTATATCTGACAAAGGAATCATATCTAGAATCTATTATATACATATGCATACAATATATATCATACACAGAAAAGATATTACAAATTGACAATAAAGGCAGTAATAATAATTTGGAAAAAGCAATCAAGACTTGGAAATGACACTTCAAAAAAAAGATAATGACCATATGAATGGTCACTAAGCACATAAAAGGATGTTCAGAGTTATTAGCCATCAGGAAAAAGCAAATTAAAACCACAATAAGATACTCTTTTAATGGCTAAAATTTTTTTTAATAAATTGACAATACCAAATGATGATAAAAAATATGGAGTGACTGAAACTCTCATGAAATGAACTGCTGGTACAACTATAAAATGGTATGATCACCTTGGGAAAAGAGTTTGGGAGTCCTAACATAGTAAAACAGGCACCTACCCTATAACTTAACAATTCTATTCCTAGGCATCACTCAAGAGAGATCAAAGTAGATGTCCATAAAATGACTTGCACACAAATGTCTACAGTAATCCTATTTAAAACAGCCAATAACTAGAACAGCATAAACCTTAAGAACATTTAAGAACTATGCATTTTACTGGATGTATATTTAAACTTTTTTAAAAAAAAATTGGTACTAAATGCATAATAAGCACAATTTCTAGCACTGAGCTATACCTCCAGCCTCAAAAATTTCTCGTTATTGGATATTTCTTTTTCTCATTCAGCAAGGACATCACTTCCAAGATGAATGACATAACTTTTTCCTTATTAGACCTAGCTATAACACTATACTTTATTAAAATCCAAAATTCCTGAAAACGAATTCTATGAATCAATTTTATCAGTCTTTCATATTATTTTGAATTTGATATACATTAGAAAGAAAAGAGCATACTGCATGAGCTCTGAAATGTCCCCTAATCAGGCAGTCTTACAATACAGGCAATAATCGGCTGTCTCTTCCCCTCAGTGGGACAAGCTGCTGACAGCAAGCGATTAGAGTTCTGAAACAATTCCAAGAGGCCTGTCAATGTAAACAACTGACCAATCTCGACCAATGTCAGATCTCCAAGAGATTATATTTTAGAGCTTCCCATCAGAGTCAACACAGGTTTAGTATGAAATACAAGAAAGCATTTCTGATGAGAAGCTGCTGCAGAAGCAGGTACAGGCCCGCTTCCAAATATGAGATGGTACTGTTTGCTGCACGAGGCATGCTCACAGAGGAGCATCATGCAGCAGAAGCAGCTTCTCTTCTCCCACAGGGTGTTGCTGACTTCACACACACAACCACAGTTCCACTCTCCAGCCCAGCAAAATATTTAATCCCTCAGAAAGGGGATGGAAACGCCTTTCCTCCTTTAGTTCTCCCTGCAAATTCTATTTCCTGTGGTCCTGGTCACACATCTCTCCATAAGAACAGTCTTCACATCAATAGGTACACACTGAAAAGCCTGAGGATCAAGAGTTAAATCACAAAATAATAGGCATTATTCTACATAAAAGCTCAACAAAAGCTGCCAAGTCTATCTTTCAAAGAAATGGTCTCCTCTCTAAGAAGTTAGATTGAGATGCGCAGAAACAGTCATTACGAAAGCCAGCTGTTTTTCTTTTGGTCAAGAACTTCATGGTCATTGCTAACAGAAACTTACTGCTGAAAATAAAGGGTAAAGACTCTTCTGTTTGTAAATATTAGAGAATACCAACAACTCATTTTCATGTAATATATGACACATTTGTTCAATGTCAAATACTTTTCCTTTGTAAAAGGACCAAGCAGGTAAAAGCTGGTCTAGTCGAGAAAAAATCATTCCCTGGAAGCAATATTGTTAAGAATAGCTGGTTTTCAGAGGGAGGTTATGAAGTAAACAGAAGACAGACACTGGGCAGCTCAGGCATAGAGTAACAGTAATGACAGTGCCCCTATCCCGTATGACACAGGATAGTTCACTTGCAAACATTTTTAAACTCCGTATCTCATTGTTGAAAAAAGTGGGAAGGACTGCAGAGAGCATCCCTAAGCAAGCTGTGCACAGATGTTTTCCAAAAAGACCACATGGCCTTACAAAGGTGACATGAAAAACAACAAAGCCCTCTGCTCTTGGAGGAAAAAGTAACAAAATAAATATTGTTACCTCTTCTCTTATGCTGAAGTAGCTGAGAAATGATAGCTGAGAAGCTATTTTGTAGACTACTGTGTTCTCCCAGATTTGAAAGCAACACAGCATGACTGCAGCTAGTGTTAAAGGACCTGAGAAACAAGGACCATAACTGCTGAAGAAACCAGATTTTCTTTCCTTCTTTTCTTTTTCTTTTTCAGTTGTCATGCATTGAAACTTACAGAGATAGGTCTATTCTGTCCTGCTTATGCAAAAATAACCAAAAAAACAGACACAAATGCTTCACAAAAGCTCCATGACCCTGCCTTACCTGTACCAGAAATAAAGAGAACTTGATTAAGAAGCTGAGACCTGGCCTTAAGGACAGATAGATCTCAAGTAGAAAATGAGAGAAGGCAGAAGAGAACACTCAGGAATCCAGGCCCTGTCCTGCCAAACTTCACAGGTTCGACTGCCTTCTTTGCAAGGATGATAGCCCTGTGTGCCAGGTGAGAGGATTATTCCTACAGTAATTATTCTAAGCTGTGGTTTCACCTCTAGATGATTCCAAAAATCTCAAAGAATGTGGCAATTTCAGAACAAAATTTTAATTCAATCAATTCACAGAAGACCAAAAAAACCTAATAGCTATACCAACTCATCAAACTCTAATCTTGAAATCTTTATAGAAAATAATTTCTTACTCTTCTAGAGACATCCTAATGTAAATAGTAAGGAAGAAGAGTTTTGGGTTTTTTTGTTGTTGTTTTTCAGCTCAGCTTATTTATCTCATAGTTTCCTCACAGAATTAATCAAGGTGGGGTTTATTGGATAGGAAATTAGGGTATTTTTAAGAAAGCATGGGCCCTATATTTTTCTGCAGTTAACAAGCCAGCAAGCAATTCATTCAAACTTTCTATTAACTAAGAATCTACTGTGAAAAAAGTCAAACACTAACAAGCTGTCTACTGTTCAAAAGCCACCCTCAGACCTTGATCAGAAAAGTATCCATCTGGTGAGACTCAGGTCACCATAAACACACTTAAAGGAGCAATGACAGCTGTTACTTTTTTAGGCTACAAATTCTTCCCATGAACAAAAGCTTTTCTCTGTTCTTTCCAGGTTCCTTCCACCACTTCATTCTTTGAAGTTGGTCTAACTTCTATTCTTCACTTAGAAGGCCAAACTTCTGCAATCAGCAAAGGAAAAGGATGGTCAGGGTCCTTAATTTAAAGCAGCTACTGTTAGGGTTCAGAATAGTTAACTGAAATAAAATAACTACAGGCCGTACAATAAAACCAATCAATACACTGATAAAATAACAAGAGTTCAAAACTATTGAATTCACGTGATCATACAAAACCTTTATTTCTCTGGAAGTCACACATGCAGAAAAATAGGCATGAAAGATAGAATTACTACTAATTAACGATAATATTTTGAAAACAAAAAATTGCTTTCTTCAACCATTTAATGCTAAGATCTCCATTTGGTGCTTAGAACTAAAAACACATTATTAACACCAGTGACTCAAAATTTAAGCATTTTCCAATAATGTTATAAAAATAATTTAAAACAGCAATATTTGCCTGATGCAATTTAAATCACTTTGTCAGTGGAAAAGAAAGCAATTTCAAAAGTGAACCCCAGCAAACTGCTGTTGTATTACCAATGAATCTTCAAAGTTAGTGCTATGTTCTTACTAACATTAACAGCTGCTGAAACACATTCTTTTAAAAATCTTTGGTTTCCAGTTCTAAGAGGAAAATTCATTGCTTGGAGCTCATTCCTTAAAAAAAGAAAAAACCAACAAATAAATGATCTCATATTTCATCTCAAAATCCTAGAAAAAGAAGAGCAAAACAATAGCAAAAGAAGTAGAAGGCAAGAAATAATTAAAATCAGAGCGGAAATTAATGAGATCGAAACGAAAGAAACAACTGAAAAAATTGACAAAACCAAAAGTTGGTTCTTTGAAAAAATAAATAAAATCGACAGACCCTTAGCCATGCTAACGAAGAGAAGAAGAGAGAGAACCCAAATTACTAGTATACGGGATGAAAAAGGCAATATCACAACAGACACTTCAGAAATACAGAAGATAATCAGAAATTATTTTGAATCCTTATACTCCAATAAAATAGAAGATAGTGAAGGCATAGATAAATTTCTTAAGTTATATGATCTGCCCAGATTGAGTCAGGAGGATATAGACGACCTAAACAGACCAATAACAATAGAGGAAATAGAAGAAACCATCAAAAGACTACCAACTAAGAAAAGCCCAGGACCGGATGGGTATACAGCAGAGTTTTACAAAACCTTTAAAGAGGAACTAACACCAATACTTTTCAAGCTATTCCAGGAAGTAGAAAAAGAGGGAGAACTTCCAAATACATTCTACGAGGCCAACATCACCCTGATGCCTAAACCAGACAGAGACACTTCAAAGAAAGAAAACTACAGACCAATATCTCTAATGAACCTAGATGCAAAAATCCTCAATAAAATTCTGGCGAATCGGATTCAAAATCATATCAAAAAAATTATACACCATGATCAAGTAGGATTCATCTCTGGGATGCAAGGCTGGTTCAATATACGGAAATCAATAAATGTTATTCACCACATCAATAGACTTAAAAATAAGAACCATATGATCATCTCGATAGATGCAGAAAAAGCATTCGACAAAGTACAGCATCCCTTTATGTTCAAAACTCTAGAAAAATTAGGGATAACAGGATCATACCTCAACATTGTAAAAGCAATCTATGATAAGCCACAGGCCAGCATCATTCTGAATGGAGAAAAATTGAAGGCATTCCCTCTAAGATCTGGTACAAGACAGGGATGCCCTCTCTCACCACTTCTGTTCAACATAGTCCTCGAAACACTGGCCAGAGCAATTAGACAGACGAAAGAAATTAAAGGCATAAAAATAGGAAAAGAAGAACCTAAATTATCACTATTTGCAGATGATATGATTCTATACCTAACAGACCCAAAAGGGTCTACAAAGAAACTATTAGAGCTAATAAATGAATTCAGCAAAGTGGCAGGATATAAAATCAACACGCATAAATCAAATGCATTCTTGTATATCAGCGACAAATCCTCTGAAACGGAAATGAGGACAACTACTCCATTCACAATATCCCCCCAAAAAATAAAATACTTGGGAATCAACCTAACAAAAGAGGTGAAAGACTTATACAATGAAAACTACAGAACCCTAAAGAGAGATATAGAAGAAGACCTCAGAAGATGGAAAAATATACCCTGTTCATGGATAGGCAGAACTAACATCATCAAAATGGCGATATTACCAAAAGTTCTCTATAAGTTCAATGCAATGCCAATCAAAATCCCAACAGCATTTCTTGTAGAAATAGATAAAACAATCATGAAATTCATATGGAATAATAAAAGACCCAGAATAGCAAAAACAATGCTAAGCAGGAAGTGTGAATCAGGCGGTATAGCGATACCAGACTTCAAACTATACTACAGAGCAATAGTAACAAAAACAGCATGGTACTGGTACCAAAACAGGCGGGTGGACCAATGGTACAGAATAGAGGACACAGTAACCAATCCACAAAACTACAACTATCTTATATTTGATAAACGGGCTAAAAGCATGCAATGGAGGAAGGATAGCATCTTCAACAAATGGTGCTGGGAAAACTGGAAATCCATTTGCATCAAAATGAAACTGAATCCCTTTCTCTAGCCATGTACAAAAGTTAACTCAAAATGGATTAAGGAGCTCGATATTAAATCAGAGACACGGCGTCTGATAGAAGAAAAAGTTGGCTATGATCTACATACTGTGGGGTCGGGCTCCAAATTCCTCAATAGGACACCCATAGCGCAAGAGTTAACAACTAGAATCAACAAATGGGACTTACTCAAACTAAAAAGTTTTTTCTCAGCAAAAGAAACAATAAGAGAGATAAACAGGGAGCCTACATCTTGGGAACAAATCTTTACTCCACACACTTCAGATAGAGCCCTAATATCCAGAGTATACAAGGAACTCAAAAAATTAGATAATAAGATAATAAACAACCCAATCAACAAATGGGCCAAGGACCTGAACAGACACTTCTCAGAGGAGGACATACAATCAATTAACAAGTACATGAAAAAATGCTCACCATCGCTAGCAGTCAGAGAAATGCAAATCAAAACCACCCTAAGATACTATCTCACTCCAGTAAGATTGGCAGCCATTAGGAAGTCCAACAACAACAAGTGCTGGCGAGGATGCGGGGAAAAGGGTACACTTGTTCATTGTTGGTGGGACTGCAAATTGGTGCAGCCAATTTGGAAAGCAGTATGGAGATTTCTTGGAAAGCTGGGAATGGAACCACCATTTGACCCAGCTATTCCCCTTCTCGGTCTATTCCCTAAAGACCTAACAAGAGCATGCTACAGGGATACTGCTACATCGATGTTCATAGCAGCACAATTCACGATAGCAAGATTGTGGAACCAACCTAGATGCCCTTCAATAGATGAATGGATAAAAAAAATGTGGCATTTATACACAATGGAGTATTACTCTGCATTAAGAAATGACAAAATCATAGAATTTGGAGGGAAATGGATGGCATTAGAGCAGATTATGCTAAGCGAAGCTAGCCAATCCTTAAAAAACAAATGCCAAATGACTGCTTTGATATAAGGGGAGTAACCAAGGACAGGGTAGGGAGGAAGAGCTTGAGAAGAAGATTAACATTAAACAGGGATGATAGGTGGGAGGGAAAGGGAGAGAGAAGGGAAATCGCATGGAATTGGAAGGTGAGCCTCAGGGTCATACTCAATTACATATAAGAGGAAAGGAGGGGTAAGAGAAAAATAATACAAGTGAAGAAATGATTTACAGTAGAGGGGGTAGAGAGAGAAAAGGGGAGGGGAAGGGGGATAGTAGAGAATAGGATAAACAGCAGAATACATCAGTCACTAGAATGGCAATATGTAAATCAACGGAAGTGTAACTGATGTGATACAGCAATCGGTATACGGGGTAAAAATGGGAGTTCATAACCCACTTGAATCAAATTGTGAAATATGATATATTAAGAACTTTGTAATGTTTTGAACGACCAACAATAAATTTAAAAAAATAAAAAATAAAAAAATAAAAAAAAATAAAAATCTTTGCTTTCTTCGAAGGGTGGAGTTTCCCAAAAAATTCCAGGCTAAAATCTAAATGAATATGGCTCTGAATCTGAGTGACACCACAAAATGCAGACTTCCTTTAAAACAATTTGTGCACTCTTTACTTGGAAGAGAGGGCAGGGACAAAGCCCTCATCATTTTCTCTGTTTACACCACAATGGCTTCAGGACCAGAAACTGCAGGGGTCATTACTGGCCAACTGGTTGAAGTGCATCACTGCTCATGGAGAATGCCTCAGACACTTAAAAGAAGCCCACTGGAAGTTAAGAGGGCTGTGGCACACCAAGTTATTTTCAGTATCAGAGAAGGAGGTCAGCAAACAAATGTTCAAAAACTATCAAAACACCGCTAAGGACAAACACTTTCCGATCAAGGGGATGTCTGTTGCTAACATGAATGTTTGCAATGGGATGATTTGAAAACCAGACAATAACAGAAACTGTCACAAATTGAAGCATGACAGATGCTAGTGGAATAGATGAGCTAGTGTAGAATTCCAGAGTTTTACAATGAAGCATTGTTAAGTTACCTGAAGCTTTAACAGGGCAAGAGGAGGAAGCACCAAAGAGAAGTAGCACATTGGATAGAATGGTGCAAGGGATGGATGTAACATATTAGAAAAAAACTTTTAAAATCCAAGGGGTACCATGACATCCAATTATCCCTTGATAGTTAGGTGACTTTGGTGACTTGACTTTTCTCTGCTATGTATCATGGGAGCAGAGGACTTTAAAAAAAAAAAAAAAAAAAAAACTATGTTATTCTCCTTTTTTTACATGGTTGCTTATTTTGTGTGATGTCTTCACTTAGAAAAACAAAAACAAACTTCACATTTACACAGAGAAATGTGCCCTGCAATAGAACATCTTTCCCTAAAAATATCAATGACAACAAAAGTTAGATAGCATACTGCAGAGCCCAATTTCTTATTTCGAAGACACTTTATCCTATGATACAAATGTTACAGCCAGTAGGAAGAAGATGCTTGCAGTTCTGAAGATACTAAGATTAAAACATTCCTTATACAGTTATAAGAGTCTCTAGATGCCATTGCCTCCAGCCAGCCCTTTATTAATACTTGGTGTGCCCCCTACACATACCTTTTAATGATATGCTTTGTGTTCTATGAGCATACATTAGCCAGAGTTAATAATGGGTATTTCTGATGGAAAAATTATGTTTTTCATTTTCACTGTGTTTTATCTGCATTTCCTACATTTTTTACAAGCATGCATCATTTTTGTAAAAATTAATCTTAAAATTTGCTGAAATCAGAGTGTTAACTGAAATTTCCTCAATGCTTTGAATAAATATAACTGAATAGATGTTATTCCAAATGCTCATCAAAGTACAATTAAAGACTCAAATTATAATAACAACGAATGCTGAGCCATGGTCTGAATCTTTACAGCCAACAGACTCTATACATATGCAGAATAGATGGACAGACACTGGTTTCTCCATCTTTAAAATGAGACCACAGAGTAGTCATAATATAATGGGAATATCATCAAATTTTAGGAATGAGGCCAAATATTCAGACAAAATAGAGACAGATGGTCTATCTGCTCACACTGTTTAGTAGGGGGCTTTCCATATTACAGAGAGGACACCTAACTCCAGAGACCAAAGTAATTCTATTTAATTGGTCTGGGAAGGAAATTCTTAAAAATGAGAATAGGAAGCTTTAATCAGGGATTAGCATTCATTCAGAAAATTGAGAAGGCATCTGTTACTGGCAGGAATAAGATTTGATCAAATATTAAACTCCCTTAGATATTTTTCTACCCATTAAAAATTCTGGAATTCTTGACTGAAGTCTTGCAATCACCATACCCACTAACAAGAGATATCCACTGCCATGCAGAAATAATTTACCCACGTAACCTAGACACTATGCAGTGAAGTTAAATCCCCACTACAGGCAAACCTTTCACATGTTTCTGTTGTATGTTGGCCAATGACCCAATTATTAACCCAACATGCAAATTCAGGGTAGCAAGTTTAGGTGGTTTGGTTTTGGTAGTGACACGTGGCCCTGTGGCTCCTAACTGCAATGGAAGAGTTAAGTGAAAGGTTAACTGGGCACTATACAAGTTCATATGACAAAAAGAGTCACAGTTTTTAGTGAATAAGCTCTCTTATTGATGCAGCCTAAATCCCTAATGTAAAAGTCTTATGATTTCTATTAGAGAAAAGTTGTTTTGTTTTTCCAGTACTAGGGATGGAGCTCAGGGGTGCTCTACCACTGAACTACATCCCCAGTTCTTTTTATTTTTTATCTTGAGTCAGGATCTCAATAATTTGCCCAGGTTGTCATCAAACTGGCAATGTTCCTGCCTCAGCTTCAGGAGTTGCTGGGATTAAAGGGGTGAGCTATCACACCCTTGGCAAAAGATCTTACCTACCTAACTAATAAGGAATCTTATCAAGCATATTCACTAAGAAAAAAATTATTTTGCCAGTTTATTAGAAACTCAAATATGTAAAGTCTTTTAACTTAGCAGATGTTAACAATAATTTCATAATTTGAATATCTTATTTTCACAGAGTCCAAAACAAGTGGAACAAAGTCTAACAAACAGCAATGCTCTGGACTAACAAAGACAACTTAACTCAGGGTATTGCACATACTCCCACATCACAGGACAGCAGTTATGCCCACAAAACACAAAATTACACAGCCAGCTATGGCTCATTTCTGCTCCCTGCCAAAAGATGCATTCCTCTGAGATGCCCACCCACATATATTCCTACACGAAAATGAAGATTTATCCACATACTAAAAAGTCAACTCTGATTACATGTTGGAAATTCATTTGTTTTTTATCAACTGAATAGATAAATCTGCTTATCCTTCTCTCTTCAGAGTAGACACAGTAAGAGATAATAAGTATTGGGGAAAACCTTTAATACATCCAAAGAAAAGAACTAATTAAAAGGCTTACTCTCCCTACTATCTAGAAAAAGCCTTTACTTTATCCCAATCCCTGAGTGACTTATCTATACCTTCAACCTTAGAATGGATATGAGCATTTCAAAGATTTGCTACAGAAAAATTTGAAACAAATAAAATTCTTGACCTTCTAAAATATATAAATAAAACACTTTCAATTTATTAGTGAACACACACAAAAATGACTTTCATTCACTTCATTAATAGATCTTGGTAAGTATGTGGACCCATCATTTTGAGAAAGCAAAGGAAAAAAATTACAAATATGAGAGATACTAATGAATGTAATGTCAGAAGGAAGCAAAACAGACACACACAAGGGCTGCCTCAGTTGTGGGAGGAGGGTCAGACCAGCTCCAGGTGGCAAGGCAGCCCCATATCTGGCTTTAGACAGGTATAGAGGGCACTAGACAGGAGCTGGGAGATAGGCAACGTTCCCACTCCTCACAGAGGAAAGAGTATAAAACATGCAGGAATCATCTAAAAGACCTGGGAAATTAGAGCAGCTTATAAACATCAAATATTTTACTGCTTTTATTCTATCTGGGGAAGAAATCTACTTTCACCAGTGTATGTTTACCTTCTACACTACTTTAAGCTCAAAGAATAAGTCTCCTTTTCCAATTCTCTCAATGACAGAATAAAAGGCAGAAAGCATTCCAGATAATTTGTGCCAATTCAGATGATTCATGTATTGCTTTCCCAGACTAAATGGTCTGTGGTCAATGCTTTCAAATCAACAAGGGGGAGGAGAGCAGGACCTAATTACAAATTTGAGTCACTGTCTAGAAGCGCACTCAGTCCAAGAGGTCATCCTGACAAAGGCAGTGCTTCACTGTGAGATTAAAAAAAAGGAAGACACCATGGTACAGGAAACAAAATAGAGTAATAGCAATGAACTGAACTGATTTTTCTAAGAAAATGTTCAATAGGCTTTTTTCCCTTAAAAACTGTTAAGTTTTAAAATTTTTTTAGTTGTAGATGGACACAATAGCTTTGTTTATTTAGTTTTATGTAGTACTGGGGATCAAACCCAGTGCCTCAAGAGTGCTATGCAAGTGCTCTACCACTGAGCCACAACCCCAGCCCAACTTTGAAGTTTTTTAAATAAGAAAATGGACATAAGGCACACTGAAAGATTGTAATTTAAGTGTCTTGCCTCTATCTGACTTGATGTCTATTTTGCACACAGCACATTGCCACCCAATGCTAGAGATTTCGTAGTCCTTTCACCGGGGTCTCACAGATTGGGTGTTTCCATTTGGGACCTAAAAATCTAACATGGACAACATTTTAATTTAAGATTCTGCATCCACAATATGGGGAAAAAAGCTAAAGACAGTTACATTTAAATAAAAATTTTAAAAGAACCCATTATTTTAGCAACAACAACAACATGCAGGAGAAAAGGCACATAACCCCAAATCTGATATATATGAATTAAGAAGAAAAAAATCTTGAGATTTTTATTTTCTCTCAAATGTTAAACATTTAAACAACAACAACAACAACAACAAACAATACCATGGAGAAATTGGAAATACTCTCAATTGCCTTAACTCTTTCTTAACACTTTATCAGTAATTATGCTTTCAAGTTGAAAGGATTAAGGAACTGACCGTTTAGTTTCCTGTGGGCAACATTCCAAACAAGAACAAAGGGTAATATAAATCCTCCAACAGTAAAAGAATGAGTATTTTGAATGCAGAAATTAAATGCCTTTAGATACATTTCAGACAAGAATGACACAACATAATCTCTAAGATTCAATATTGGGTCACAGAGGAAATAAGGGTACAGCAAAGACTTCTGAGAAGGCTCCCCGGACCAGGCACAGTTTCAAGGTTCAACTTCAGTCAGTTCACAGGAGTGGTGTTTCCAATGTAACCACTGCCACCAATACAAGTAACAGAAAAACAAACTGACAAATTTAGCACAGAACTAAGTTCTACAATCCTGGTGGCTGACTGTCATAATACAAAAAAAAAAAAAAAGATGTATTATCATTAAGTGGATTCATCATTAAATTTACCAAAAATATGCATTTTGTACACAGGATAAACAAAGCTATTTAAAGGCAACAGCAATCAACACTCTGAAAAGCTCATTGATGACAGGTTGGTCTAAAAGTATCCCGTACATTCCAAACCTACACAGAAAGCAGAAGTGGGTGCTGAAAATGAAATGAGTACCAGACTAAGCAGCCCAGAAAGTACCAGCAAGTATTTTGATTCAAATTCATCAAACATTTAAAATCTAAAACATTTTATATAGATCACTGGGATGCTTAATAACAAATCTTTGTCAGGGGTCTAAGAAACGTACAGCCTCTTTCAGTGACCCTGAATTTACTCTAAACTCCCTTTGATCTTAAACAACAAATGCACATAGCATCTACTTATACCTGATACTAAAAAGCATCAAAAATCAAAAATACATGTAATATAAGCACAAGAATGCATGAGAATAATAAAAACTAAAACCAGGAAAGTGCCTCCTAGTGGGGAGAGAAAGGGAACTATTGTTAAGGAAGACCACCTAGGTTTTCAATCCTTCAGCAGAATTGGCAAACTTTCAATTTCTCTAGTGTGTTGGGAGGAAGGTATGTATATATGGATATTTGTTATGTTGTTCCTTACATAAGTTTTATGTTTGAGATATTCCTATTAATTTTTGAAGAACAAAAATAAATTAGGAATTAGAAGTGAGTATAGATTGTTCTAAGAAAACACAGGGACTAGGTCTGCAGTGCCAAACATGCAGTTTGTGAGGTGATGGTTCTATGCTTGTGGTCCAAGACCTTTCTCAGTATTCATAGCCCAGAGAACTGAGAACACTCAAGACCTTCTGAGGAGAAACAAGAGAGAACCTAAAAGTGATGTATTTTATTCTCATGTCTTTGAACACTAAATCACTACCTGCTAACTGTTAAGCATGAAGAAGATGCCAGTCAACACCAACACGCTGTGCCAGTTCAATTTAATGGTATTATTTTGCCTCACTTTGCAATTACTCCCACATTCCTTAGGGAGAAACTAATGGATTACTAAAAATAAAATGGAGATTAAGTGAATCACTTCGGATGTTTTGGCTCAACTCAAACTGGCTTAAACAAAAAGGAAATATATTGGCTCAAAAACTTGGACATCCTGAGAAAGCACAGGCTTCCCAGTGATTCTGGACCCTGTCCTCCACCCTGTGTGTGGCTTCTTGCTCAGGCTGGAGGCCAGAAGGTTAAAGCCATGCCAGACCTTGCAACAGCACACAACATCCAGAAGAAAGAGGCAGTATCTTCCTGTAGATCTACATAAGTATGAGAAGAACTTTGCCAGAAGTTGCAGGCAAACTTGCCCTGAGATCCCACTGGCTAGAATAGTATCACAGGACCATTCAGGAAACCAACCCCCACCAGGTAACACCCAAGATCAGCTGATGTAACCAGAGTTAATGAGTCAAAGCTGCCCCTTATCAGGATCCACCCTTGAACTGCAGTTATTCTTTAACCCATCACAGAGAACGACAGGATGCATGATATAGATATAACCCTCATGTGCATCTCAAACATCATACAGTATTTCCTTATTTGTTTAATTATTTGGCACTTATAGGAATAGCCTGAGCAATAATGTGTGTGCCAGAACATAAAATAAAACACTCTTGTTGTATATTTGCATATAAAACTAAAAACTCAAAAAAACAAATGACCAGGGCTGGAGTTGTGGCTCAGCAGTAGAATGCTTGCCTAGTACATGCAAGGCCCTGGGTTCAATCCTCAGCACTATGTAAAAATAAACAAATAAAATAAAGGTATTGTGTCCAACTACAACTGAAAAATAAATATTAAAAAAATAACAAATGACCAAATGAATTGATTTCTTTGAAAAAAGTAGATTTTTTTTAAGTTGATTTTTAAAAAAAAATATTGTTTCTTTATTTCGACTTCTCCACTCAGAAACTTAACACAGGGACTGAGGGTAAAGCTCCGTGGTAGTACATTTGCCTAGCGTGTATGAGGCCCTGAGAGGGGAGAAGAAAGGGTAAGAGGAAGAAATTTAAACACAGAGAGTGAACACTTTGTAAGTACCCAAATATACTTACTGTATTCACGTGTCATGGCTACAGAAACTTAAGACAACTGCATCCACACCAATAATGTATAACCTGGAAAAAAGAAAGGAAAGAGTTTTAAGGAACATGAGATATTTCACTAAAATATACTGGTTGCATAACTTTGACAAAAAGCTTTAACTCTGTTCTGCATGAGACCAACTAGCCTTTCTGAAAGATGTAGCTGCAGTTAAATTAGACATGAGATACAATGTCTGCAGTATTAGAGTATCTCTAAATATTATGAAGTCAAGATCACCAGCATCAATTACAGATGTGACTGTCAAAAAACAAAACAAAATCTATATTAATCAAGTAATATTGCCTGGAAGGTTATCTACAAAACTAAAAATCAAAGAAGGAAAAAAACAGATTATTAAGTAAACCTCAAATATCACATAGCATTTGTTTATTTATTTATTTTTGAGACAGGATCTCACTAAGTTGTACAGGTTGGCCTTAAAATCAAGATCCTCCCGCCTTAGCTTCCCCAACAGCTGGGAATATGGACATATGCCACCATAGTCAGTTTCATGTAGTTATTAAAAATGTTTTAAACCCTCAAATAAAACACAAGGAAAGGGCTGGGATTGTGGCTCAGTGGTAGAGCACTTGCCTCAATGTGTGAGGCACTGGGTTCAATCCTCAGTACCATTTATAAATAAATGAATAAAATAAAGGTCCATCAACAACTTTAAAAAATTTTAAAAAACACAAGGAAATTTTTAAAAAAATCACAATCTTCCTTCTACCATATGCAATTAACCTTTTCAACCTAATGCAACTTAAAGCTAGATAAATCAGCTTCAATTTCTAAATCTCTGAACTCAAAGATCTAAGGAAATAGTTCTCAGCATTAAAAAATGCACATATTTGATTCAAGTATTTGACACTGATATCTTACTTCATAAAATCTTTGAATATTCAGCATACCATGGAATGCTAAACAAACACACCCATACAAGGGAAGGCTTTGAGACCCTGGCATTGCTTTTAATATTCACAAGTGAAATATGAGAACTTTGCCCTTGTCTAGACCCCAGGACAAAAAAAAAAAAAACAGTACAGCAGGATCCAGCACAGTGGCTCTCCACTCAGTAGTCTGAGGCAGGAGGATCACTTGAGCCCAGAAGTTCAAGGTCAGTATAAGTAATATATTGAGACCCTCATCTCTTAATAAATAAAAGTAAATTAAAGAAAAAAAGCAAACTACATTCTCAATTAAAAGTAACTGAAAAACAAAAGATGATGATGGTAGTGGTGGTGGTGGTGGTGGTGCCCATACATATGTACTGGGCATCAAACCCAGAGTCTTGTAAATGTTAGGCAAGCACTCACTGAGCCACATTCCCAGGCCCAAACACAAAAATTCAACTAATCTTCAAGAAAGTAGTGTTTCCTGGTGATGGTTGTATCTTGACAAGGCTGAGGATAACTGTCCATTTACCTATAAATACTTATATAACTGTACCTCCCTTGGTATGTGAGAGATTTGACCATGTTATTGCATTAGCTATATTTCATTAAAAAATATTTTAAAGTTTGAACAGCCACAAAAGAGGAAAGCTATAAGCCTTAAGAGAAAATATTTAGAATGTACATATACAAAGAGCTCATTTATAATACAGTAAGAATTCCCACAGAATAATAAAAAGGATAGGCAACAAAAACAGGATATCAAAAGAGGTAATAAACATATGAAAATGTAGTCAACTTCATGTATCACCATCAAAATACAAATTAAAACTACAATGAGCCAGGCATGGTGGCACTTGCCTTATTAATCCCAGTGGCTGAGGAGGCTGAGGCAGAAGGATCACAAGTTCAAAGCTAGCCTCAGCAACATAGGCCGTAAGCAACTTGGCAAGACCCTGTCTCAAAAATAAAAAGGGCTGGGGATGTGGCTCAGTGCTTAATAAGTACCCAAGTTTAATCCCTGGTACCAAAAAGAACTACAACGAGATAAAATTACATATTCATCAAAATATCTAAACTTAAAAATCTGACATCATCAAGTCCAAGGATGTAGAATCATTCAATTCTCATACACTACTAGTGGGAGAATAAATTGGAAAACTGTTTGACAAATAAAGTGTACTAATAAAGTACCATAGAAGCATACCCTGTGATCCTGGGTAAATGCCTCTTAGGAATGCACATACCCAGGTCCATAAGGCACTTACAATAATTTTCAAAGAAATAGTAGTAAAAAAACCAAACGCTGGTAACAAACTGGAATATTCATGTGATGCAATAGTACACTAACAGGAATAAGCAAATTTCTTCCATAAAGAGCTAGAGAGTAAATATTTTAGGCTTTGTGGGCCATAAGATCTCTGCTCTTTGTGGTATCTTCCCAGACTACCTTTGAAGTACAAAGGCAGCCATAAGATAGTATGGCTGTTCCAATAAAACTTTATTTATAAAAACTGACAGTTTACAGGCTGTCATGTTGCCTGCTATCTGGCAAAGAAAGTAAATGAACCATAACAATATACTACTAGTGAATTTTATGTCTCATCAACATCATGTTGAAACAAAGAAGCCAGACACAAGAGACCATACCATATGATTCCATTTCATAAAGTTCAAAAAATAGGTAAAACCATGTTAAATAGTAGCTACCTTTGTAGTGTGAGGAAAGAGATACAGACAGAGAGAAGGAAGAAGAGGGATTTCTAGCAGGGTATTAATACTGGACTCTGGATTTCAGTGGTAGTTTTCATAGTTACCTTTAATTTGGGAAAATTCATCTAAATGTTCATTTATAATTCATTTGTCTTTCTTTTGAATTTAAAAAATCTGAGTAATTTTCATAAAGAATTCAGGAATGTGGGCCACATTATGGAGTGGATGCTTTCTCATAGCTCACTGTCCCTCCACATCAAACACTGATGCCACAGCAAGTCTTGTGTTCACAGCAGGATCCTGAACACCCTCCCCCACAGGACACAGAGTGATGTCTGCACTGCAACCTAACTCCTCTTTCCAAGTTACATGTAGGACTGTGGAAAATAAACACAGGAGTGGCAGCAGGTGGTACAATACCAAGGGAGAAGGAAAAGGAACAGATGGGTGGATGAAGAGATCTGTAGGAATAAGGTCCTGCATTTTAACATAATCTGCTGAATAATCTATACAGAATAGAAAGTAGCATAAGCAGCTTAGAAACACAATTAGAAGGTCAGTCAACTTGCCATTCAGAAAAAATAACGACAATCTCAAAGCTTACTAAGGTTCTTAAAAGACTGTGGAAGGGATTTATTTCCAGTGCAACACTTTCTCCCAATGTAGCATTAAATTGGCATAAAGTTTTAGCTTTTCAAGTAAAGAAGCAACCCTGACAGATAATATTGTCTTGATATTCCAGGTCTGCATGCTTTCAACAACTTCTATATCTATAAATTGAATTTTACCATGTTTAAATTTAAATCAGATATTATAACTTTCAGGGGTCACAGGAAGTCATTAAGTTGCCACGGTGGTAGGCAAATACATTAGGAGAGGCAGAGACTATGCAAAAGCCAGGGACAAGAAGACCACAGGCATCACATTAAAAGGATTTACTTTTTGTCACAATGGGCTTTTATCATGAGTGAAAAGAGGAGTAAAGAAGAAAATACATGACAAGAATTTAAATCTTTTTCAGTTCGCTATACTGCATAATTGACATATGCAAGAAACTGGACTCTAAGTTGGAAATACAAAGATAGTCTTATAGGGGCTCTCGGAATAGAGAAGCTGATGAGCCTCTGTATCCATAAATTAGATGTCATAAAAATTACAAAACATGCACAAGTGCTATGGGAGCTGTGAATTCACAGTAGAGAATTATTAAATGTGGGAGGAATGAAATGCAACTGGGAAGAGGATGAGTCTTCCCACATAGAGCAGAATGGAAACGGGTTTTGAATGATTACAGATGGGCAATATAAAGGGGGAACAGATACACACCATTCCAGGCAGAAGAGAGAATGTGTAAATGCAAGAGGGTAACTGAGTTAGCCATGTCAGGAATAACAAAACAGCAGAGGCAGCCAGAATATGGTGCATAAGGACAAGCTACAACTGAGATGGAGGAACTTGCCAATCATACTAAAGTTTGAATTTTATCTGGCAAACATTATGGAGCCATAGGATACTACAAGAATGAGAATGGAATACAAGAGATAGCCCAGGCATGGCATGACTCCAAATATATCTTTTTTTTATAGTTTTGATATTTAGAACCATGGTAATGTTCAATGGGATGAGCGGGGAGATAACTGCTAGACACCATGGTATGTGCCTTTAGCCCCAGTACTTGAGAGGCTAAGGCAGGCGGCTCAGATGAACCAGGGAGTTAAGAGACCATACTGAGCAACATAATGAGACCATGGAAGAAAGGAAAGGGAGGGGAGGAAAAAGGAGGAAGGAGAAATAATTAAGGTATATGAGTATGTAGGAGGATCCCAAAATGGAACATATAACATAACCAATGAAGATGAAATTCAGAAGAAAACAACTGATCACTTTGGAAACATATGTCTTGACTATAAACACCAAGGACAGGGACAAAACAAAGAATGAAGGAAGACTGTAAAGAACTCTGTGGTGTTAGACTTGAATCAGTTATCACTGTGACTCGTGGTTTTTAAATATGTTAAGACAGAGGGACAAAGACAGATGAAAATATGTATGCACACATTTCCTAGATCTGTCTTCTGAAGAGCCAAGGAAACATGAGACACCCTGGAAGCAATAAGCACATTTAGCACTCAAATAAAAAACATGCAGACCTGGATTACTTAGGCAGAAGAGAGAATGAGCAAAGGCAAGGGGGTGACAGAGACTTAGGAAATTGTCTGGGTGCAAACCAGATGAACATACCAAATGAGTACAGAACATCTCATGGTGCCAAAAAGTAGGGAAATTCTCCAAAAAGATGGGGACTCATCAAAAGTACAGTGGACCCTAGTTAACTGAAGGAGCCAAATCTGGGACAATTTAAAAAATAAAACTGCAAATAATATTGAGATTATAACTGTTAGGATAAAATAGCACATACTGATAAAAACAAATAAATACACAAAAAAAAAATTAAAGAAAAGACCAAGTTCTTTCTTGTAAGAAAATTTCAATTGTTAAATGTGAAAAAAAATTGGTGGATATAGATTGTTAATTGACAAATAACACTTATTAAAGGAGAATATAAGATATTACTATGTTTGATTCTAGATCAGACCATAGTCTAGACCCCCCCCCAAAAAAAAAAAAAACATGATTGATTTGACAAAACACAAATGCAGTGTGGAAATTAGTTAACAATATTATATCAACATTAATTTTCTGATCTTGGTAATTTTACTAAAATTAATATTTGGTAAAGGTAAGTAAATTGTTTCTAATCCTGATATTACTTCAAAATGGAAAGTCGAAAAGAGAAAGAGACAGACAGACAGACTGAGTCATGATATTCTTAATTCAAAACCTGATAGCTGGCCTTTTTTTCCTCTATGCCAAATATTAAAACTGATAAAGTTTTACATCTAAAAAGAGATATATATGCAAATGTGTATAAATGAACTTTGAAAATATGAATAGAGGACTGTAAATTAAAAGAACTAAAAAAGAACTAGACAAATTTAGAAACTAAAAATAAAGCAAGTTTAAAAAATAAAGTATATAAGTTACAGATTGGATACAGAAGCAGAGTGGACAAATGAACAGGAAGACAGCTGGATTAAAAAAAAAAAAAAAGTATCCAGGATGCTTCCCAAACAGATGGGGAAATGTAATAATAAAGAGAGTTGAAGTGGTCTGAGCAACAGGGCTAACATTCACCTAAAGCAAGTATGAGAAAATAATGGAAAGACTCGCTGGTACAGATGACATCAATTCTTGAATTCAGGAAGGCCCACAAATAACTAGCAAGGGAAAAATCATCACCAAAAGATGTAAGCATGAAACTGCTGGCTACCAAATAAAAAGCAATCTTTTAAGCAATAGTGGAGTAGAACCCTTGCCTATCATATGTGAGGCCCTGGGTTCAATCCCTAGCACCAAAATTAAAAAAGTAACAGAGAATCACCTACAAATGAAAACCAATTAAAGTGATGGCTGATTTCTCAACTGCAACAATGGAAGCTGGAAGGAGGAACATTATTACTTTCAATGAACTAAAAGAGATAAGTACCAACTCTGCATTCTATAGTTAGAGCCAATTTCTTTGAGAACAATTAACATTTCCAGGCAAACAAAACCTAGAGCTTACCATCAACTCACACACACTAAATTATAAAAGGGATGACCTTTATGCAGTAGGAAAATGATCACAGATGGAAAACTTGAAAGGCAAGAATAATGGTGGGGGAAAAAAATGGTGCCACATAAAAGATGGCAAGGGTTGGGGATCTGGCTCAGTGGTGAAGTGCTGCTTAACACACCTGAGGCCCTGGGTTCCATACCCAGCACCACAACAAAGAAAAAAGCATAAAAGATGACAACCAAATAAACAGCTAACAACAAATGAATGATGCTCAGCCTCACCATCATCAGAAATGCACAAAACCACAATGTGGTAGCACTGCACAATACAAGGAACAGCTAAAATTTAAAATCATAGCCAGGTATGGTGGTGGACTACTGTAATCCCAGTGACTCGGGAGGCTGAGGCAGAAGGATCCCAAGTTTGAGGCCAGCTTCAGCAACGTAGCAAGGCCCTAAGCAATTTAGTGAGACCCTGTCTCAAAATAAAAAGGGCTTGGGTGTGGCTAGTGGATAAGCATCCCGGATTTCCATCTGTGGTACCAAAAAAAAGTAAAATAAAACAAAATCATGTCAGCAAGAATGTGAAGTAAATAGGACTCTCTCATACCTGCGGTGGGTGGTAACTATGGCCCTGCTGAGAAACTTCAGTAGCATCTGTTCAAGTTGAGCATATGCACATATCATAACTCAGCAATTCTACTCCTAGGTATACTGCCCACATTATAGGGCAATTAAGTGTGGCAAAAGACATAATGGAGTTCAGTTACCACAAAATATGGCACACCTGGGCATTTTAAGAAAACTACAGAAGCAAGAAGTTCTGTCCTTCTCCTGCCCTGCCCTTCTCCCCTGAAGCAAGATAAAAAAGAACTCTCTGGCCTTTTCCTGAAATCGGTCATAAGACCCTCATTCCAGAGATGCTCTCCCTATACCCCAAGGAAAGGAATGCCCTTATCTCTGAAGCACAGGAACACATAGAAGAATCTGAACAAATGGGTTTTGCAAGTTCCTGCCAGTTTATTACAATTATATTACACCCTCTTTGTCCCATTAAACTTCTACAGGACTGTTGACTCATCATCAAATTTAGCATGGTGGTGGACTACTGTGTATTTTCTGTGTCCCTGTGTATTTTCTGAATCTTCCATTTCTGAAGTCTCCCATGTCACGCGCTATATTAAACATATTTGTATGCTTTTCTCTTGTTTATCTAATTTTTGTTACAGTGGCCTCATCCATTAATCTACCAACTGGTAAGAATAAGTAATATTCCTCCTCTACAACATGAACAAAGGAGTTCAGAACAGTTTAATTCCTAATAGTCAAAAACTGGAAACAATTGCAATGTGTATCCATGGCAGAAAGAAAAAATAACTGAAGGACCCCACACAATAGAATAAAAGAAAAAAAATACCACTATATGCAAGAACATGAATCAATATCATAAATATAATGCTGAAAGAAAAAACCCATATGCAAAAATATATACTAAGTTCCATTTACAGAAAACTCAAAACCAGACAAAAGCCATTGCTGAGATAACTAGGAGGAATCAGACCAGGGGCTTCCATAAGAGCAGTGTTTGATTTCTTGATCTTGGAGCTGGCTTCAAAGATGAGTCCATCATTTTTGAAATTCACTGATCTATCTACATATGACCAACACACTGTATGTGTGCCATACCTCAAAACAATATTTATTTTAAAACAGAATGTATAATGAGCAAAGCACAGAAAGACACTGCACTTCTCATTGCATCTTATCAGATGGCACACAATTTTTGTGTTATTACTAATGACATTCATTCTGATTAAGGTGGTATATACTAGGCTTCTCTGCTACAGAGTTATAACTCTTTTTCCCTTTGCAATTAATAAGTGTTTCATACAGAGTTACATTGAAGCTATGCAAATACTGTGTTTCTCATCAAGCTTTCAATTAATGCATCCACTCATATTTACATTTACATTAATCTTACATTTACTCAGTAGGTTATAATCCATTGCTATCATTATTTACTATAGTTGATTACTACCATTATGTATTTGATAGTCCAAACTTCCCAGATTTGGCCAGTGGAAACACCTTCAAGATAGCTTATAGCTCATTTTGACATGACCCTCTATTTTAAAATTGTTTCCTTCATTTCTAAAGCTAGATGTTTTATAGCCTTATTTTGTACTTTTTTTTTTTTTTTTTTTTGGACTCAGGATTGAACCCAGGGGCATTCCACGGAGCCACATCTTCAGCCCTATTTTGTATTTTATTTTAGAGACAGGTCTCACTGAGTTGCTTAGGAACTCACTAAGTTGTTAAGGCTGGCTTTGAATGCATGATCCTCTTGCATCAGCCTCCCAAGCTGTTGGGATTACAGGCATGTGCCACTATGCCTGGCATCATTTTTTGTACTCTTTTACCCTTAGAAGCAGTCACTTCTCCAAGGAGACCTGGTTACTTTTATTAGAGAATGGTATTTAAAAGTCAAGATCCAGGGCTGGGGTGGTGGCTCAGTGGTAGAGCACTTGCCTAGCATGTGTGAGGCACTGGGTTTGATTCTCAGCCCTGTATATAATATGAAATAAATAAAATAAAGGTCCATCAACAGCATATCTATATATGTCAAGATCCAAATGCTAGATATATTCATTGCTATTGGGGCTATTTTCAGGTATATGTACATGCAAACACATATTCACACACACATACACATTTACATCTCTAGTCACGGGACTTTTAAGAGACTTAATGAGCTGATTATGTATAAAATATACATGAAAAATCAAAAGCCTAAGAAGATTCAAGAGTCTCCTTCAGAAAGTAGTGAGGGGACTTGCTTTACTAATTATCAATTATAAAACAACAAGAATTGCACATTACATAGAAACACTGGGTTGTGTAATAATGGTACTTACACACACACACACACACACACATACACACACACGTGGTAGGAAAGCTAAACTTAGGTTTCAATTTCATTTTCTGTAAAAATTCCAATTTAATTGAATATTTGCATGTAAAAGGCAAAATTCTAAAACTTTCAGTTGAAAATAAAAATGCAACTATGGCTTCATAAAAGGTTAACGATACAAAAGGAAACTGTAAAGACAAATAATAAATTCATTCTACATTACAGTAAAGGATACCATAAAATGATATGCAACAAATTAGAAAACATATCCCCAACAAAAAATGAGTATCCAGAATACATAACTCTTACACGTATATAAGAAAGATAAAAATCCCACGAGAAAAATAGAGAAAGTTAGAAAAGAAAACACAAATGTTATGGTTTGGATGTGAGATGTCTCCCAAAAGCTCACATATGAGACAATGCAAGAAGGTTTGGAAGAAGAAAAATAATCGGTTTATAGCCTTCAGTGGTTTAATCCCTGATGGGATTAACTGAGTGGTAACTGGAGGCAAGTGGGGTGTGACTGGAGGAAGTGGTTTTTTTTGGGGTGTGGCTATGGGGTATATATTTATATCTGGCAAGTGGAGAGAGTCAGTGTGTGTGTGTGTGTGTGTGTGTGTGTGTGTCTGTCTGTCTGTCTGTCTCTCTCTCCCCCCTCTCTCTCTCCTTCCTAAACATCATGTGAGCTGCTTCCCTCTGCCACACTCTTTTGCCATGATGTTCAGCCTCACTTTGAGCCTTGAGGAATGGAGCCTGCTGTCTATGGATGGAGACCTCTGAAAATGGGAGACCCTGAATAAACCTTTTCTCCTCTACAATTGTGTAGGTCAGGTCCTTTAATCACAGAAGTGAAAAAGCTGACTGAAACACAAAAGGTCCTTAAATACAGGATATGATGCAGAGTGTCTTTAGGAATTAGGGAAATATAAATAAAATGCAGCTTTACACACCTGCTTGTTTGACTAAATTTAAAGTTAGCTAATGTCAATGACAAAGCTGTGAAGCAATGAAAATTCTCACGTGTTCTGGTGGAAATACACCCTGGTACAATCACTTTGGAAAGCAGTGAAGCAGAGGCACATCCTACCATCCAATAATTTTAGTCCTAAATTTATGTTTAAATAAATTACACTAAGAGACATGTACAAATTGTTCATAACCCAGAAAGCTGCAAACAACACAATTTCCAAAAGTAAAATCAGAAACAAAGTCAGTGCACTATGAAGCTAAATGTATCAAATTGAAGAATTTAAGGGGACAATGTCCCTGGATATCTTTTCAGAAAGAAATTAGTTGTAACTTAATTTTTTAAAAATGTTTAAAATTAGATTGTGAGCTTAATGAAGGCTAGGTCAGTATAACTTAATAGCCATTAAAAACTTTCCACTAAGTTAAAATGTTTTTAAGATATACTATTAAGTCTACCAAGTACTAGGTATTAAAATGTTTTTAATATTTAGTATTGAAATGTTTTTAATACTTAGTACTAAAATGTTTTTGTACTAAGTATTAAAATGTTTTTAAGATATACTTTTAAGTCCACCAAGAGCTCCCCATAGCTTTGGATACAATATCAAGCCAGGGAAAATACAAAACAAAGCAGCAGATCTTATTTGTTATTTATTGAAGGTACCGAAATTCACAAAGTACAGTTAAAACATTTGAGAAGGTATCATCCATACTGTGGTTTTTCAAAAGGAAAATTAAAAATTATGTATATAAAGAAAATGCAAAAAAAATACACACACACACACACACACACACACACACATATAAAATGTCTGTTTTGTGAGCTGCAGGGACAGATGGATTACTTCCCTGAGGCTCATACCAACTGGACTATCAATTTGTTCAAATATACTATACATATATAAAACATTTACTATGTATATGTTATAAAAGTATAACTTTTGACCAAAAAATTAAGCTTTTTGGATCAATATAACTGGACTTAAAACATACAAACAAACAAAAAATAACCTCTTGCAAGTAGAAGGCTCAGCACTAGAGTCACCATTTGCTGATCTGGCACTGCCACAGTTAGAGAAAAGTACCTAGAAGCTTAGTCACCACCCTCAAAGCAAAGTTCTTCATGCCATTTGAATTTAACAGAATTTAACAATTTGAAAAAAAAAATTATGAGCCATATATTGCAATTTGGTACCAAAGATACTATATTTCTTGGGCTTAAGTGTTATATAACAGTGTTTAGAATTTAGACTACTATGGACCATATTTTATATGGTAACAGTATGTACAAAATCTTTAAAACAGATGGTAAGTTACATAGAGACATCAAGTGACAGTTCTAGCTGATTCAGCTCTAATTCATTTTGTTTGCTTTTTAACAGCACTATTGCAAAAAGAGCAATTCCATAACCCATAGAAGAGATTTTCATTTTAAGCAGAGATGACATCTTTACTTTATAAGAAGCAATTATACAGGTTAACAGAAAAAATGAACTGCTACAGAATACACTAGAGAGATATTTCAGCAAACCATTAGTTTTCATTCTCAAGGGCATGTACTAAGTGTATCAGCCTAACAGCCATTGAATTTATTAAGCCATAATTCTGCTACATGAATTCTCCATTCTTTCCTTCAGAGCATACTGAATAAATCAGAATGCAATGTTTGCTTTCCTCTGTACAGTAACAACTGTGCATTTGGCCTGAATTCTAAATAATCAAGTTCTTTATAAAATTCTTGAAATTCAGCCAATAAACAGCTCTTCTCACTAAAAATAAGTATCAAGGAAACAGGCTCAAATTGTAACTGTCCTATTTAACTAATCAAAATAGAGGAGGATGGCCTTCTCAGGCAAACTGGATAAACACACAGACCACATATATGCTATATCATCACCAGCATAGAGCTGTTTTGGGGTGCTTGATGACATTGGCATCAGTATCTAAACTCTATATATTACATATAATTACACAGTTAAGCCAGCACTGGGTATGATGAATAGTTTTATGTGTTAACTTGGTGAGACTTCAGTACTCAGTTACTTAATCAAATACTCGGTGATAGAGGGAGTGCTTAGCATGTGCCAGGTTCTGGGTTCAATCCCCAGCACAAGAAGGAAAAGACAAAACACTAATCCTAGGTGTTGCTGTGCAAGTATTCTGTATTTTGATATTAAATAATAATTATCCCCAGTTATGTGGGTGGCACTCATCAAATCAGTTGAAAGGCCTAATGAGCAAAACAAAAGGGTCTCCTGAAAGAATTCCGCTTAAGTCTGTCCTGTCAACTGCCTGAGCTTCCAACTTACCAGGCTGCCCTACAGATTTCTGACTTGCCAGCTTTGAATGCCTGAGCCAATTTTTTCTTTGAAATCAAATGAATCTCAATCTCTTCTACACATAACTGTATGTATTACACACACACATACACACACACACAACCCCTAAACCTTAACTACTAGACTAGCTAAAAAACGAAACGCTGTTTCTCCCACCAATGAACACTAACATCATATGTTGCAGGAGTTATTCCCATTCCAATCAATTCACCAGTTCTTGGCAGATATCAACTACCTGGCATCCATCCTGCAATTTAATTTAACGCTCATTGTCTACCTGGAGTTAGCTTAAGATCCCACAAATTAAGGCTGTGGTCCCAAGACTGATCCCTCTTCAGATGCCAACTGTGAAGAAAGGCCTCTCTACTTCTGATGGAGAGGCTATAAACCGGAGGGTCCTATGACCTCCCTCTTCAGATTCAGTAAATTTTTAAAAATGTTTTACAGAACTCAAGAAGCTACTTACTTAACTGTTCTACTGAAAGGATATAATTGAGGAACAGACAAATGGGAGAGATGCACAGGGTGAGGTATGAAGTGGCAGGGATGCTCTCTTCAGGCATACCACTCTCCCAAAACCTCTAAGTGTTCATCAGCTCAGAAGTTCACTAAACCCTATCTTTTAGGGATTTTCTTTTTTTTTTTTTTTTTTTTTAAATGGAGGATGGAGGCTTTGTCCCATAAGCATGTATGATTAAATCACTGGCCATAGATGATTAACAATCCCCACTCTGGAGGTAGGGGAAAAAAAAGTTCTAGACTTCTAAGCACATGGTTCATTCCCTTAGCAACTGGTACCCATCTTGAAGCTGGATAGAGTCTTTCAACTATCAGTTATCTTATTAACATAAAAAAGGATACTTGTCCTTCCTAAGAGCTGAATGATCTTGGAAGTCCTGTAATAAAATTCTGAAAGCACACTGAAAAACTGAAGACAAGCTTAATATGTATAAGAAGATGGATCTTCAAATAAATTTTCCTAGCCTAACCTTTAAAAAAAAAAAAGAAAAAAAAAACAGGGTCAGCAGATTCTGGAGGAAGTAGCCTTGAATGATGGATGAGCCAGGAAATTAAATAGAAAGACACCTACCTTAGTGCCCACTCTGAGAGGTTATAGGTGGCACCAACCCCAGTGAAGGTTGAAGGTCACAGTGATCCTTGGTACTAGAAAAGCTAGACAATGTTCCAGAAATTCTAAGAAGAAATTTAGAGTGTACCTGTACTCAGTAATGAACCCATGCATCTTACAGGAAATTCCACCCTATCCAACCATCATGGTTTCTTGTAATGATAGGTGCTACCACTTGAGTCTCTGCAACAAACTGAACCTACCATTTACTACAAATAAATCTATGATAAATAATTACTAGCATTCCAAGAAAATCAGCAAATGGAAACAAAATATCGAATTCAAGAATACCTAAGGAAAAAGAGTTAATATGGGAAAATAATTACCATGTTATCAAAAGCATAATCAATTTCCCCAAGAAATTCAAGGAAATAAGACATTCATAAGAAATAAAAATAATTACTTCAAATCAAAACATAATTCTGGAAAATAAAAATAGTAAGGGTAGATCAGCATCAGATCATGGAAGTCTGCAGCTGGATTCTATACCCCAGTTACCAAACCCAATAATGACCCTGCCATGTTCCATCCATTTTATTTCCTCTCCTCCTCTCCCTCTCCATTCTCTAAGATCCCCTCTTTGGCATCTTCTCTTCTGTCTATAGACATGTACAAATCTCCTTTAAATCATAAGAATCCTTTCCCTTGACCCAGATCACTCTCCAAAATAAAAAAGTAATGAAGTAAGGAGGTATCAATGAGGATTTGGAAGTTCCTAGTTAAAATAAACAGATGAATGGTTCTACTATTACATGAAGGAATATGAAGAAAGAAACAAAGCAGAGCAATGGGAGAGAAGGGAATGGTAGATGACATGATGAATGTGAAGCGCTGTCATGACAAGAAGAGCCTATAAACCAATCTTGCCCCACAGCACACTGTCTTTAGCCCACAAGTATTATATAAAAATTCAATCAACTTTTAAAATCAGGGATGTAAGATGCAAATCAGAACCCCAGCTTCTACTGAGAACCCAGGGGATATGAAATTTTGAGGTTAGCACTCTCAATATGGCAGCAATGGTGACTAGAGCAAAAGGCCTGCATTCTCCCGCCTCTAATATCACCAAGACTGTCCTCCTGACCCTGGGCTTATGCCGGCTTCCATTTATCATCCCACTTACCCTGTCATTTCTTTACAGTTAAAAAAAAGTCCTCTTTTTTTACCCAAAGGCCTGCTTTTGCTCATCAACATTGTTGGCAAGGCCCCAGAAGACTCTTGAGTTCTTGAATTTGCAGTAAAACCACACACCCTAGAGGGAGTTGAAAATCGAGACCTTTGGCTGTTAAGAGAAAGCTAAGGAGGGCTAGGGAGTGCTGAGTTGTAGCCTAAGGAAGGTCCAGTATAACTTAAAGTGAAAGAAGACTGAGCTCACCAAAAAGAATACATAAAAAGTAGATGGCAAGTATGGAAGGAACTTTAGGGAATACCCACAATTCGAGTAGAGAAGAAAGTGAGAGGCTATAGGAAGTGAAAGGAAGTTGAAGGAGTGAGATGTTCAATAATGATTTCAAAATGAGCAAAGTCAATTTATGACAAAAATTGATCATTTATTAGATCCATGCTATAGAAAGAGACTGCAGGTCATTGTAATTTATTTATTTAATAACAACAAAATACAAATATAAACTACCATGAAACTGTGTTACACACCAATTGGTTAGGGTTAGTTAACACAGAAAGATGTGTCTCTTAATTATTGTCAACATAAATGTTATTTATACCAGGGTCCTGAAAGTCATTTTTCATTGATCAGAATTTCGTATGACATCTAAATTACTTAAGTTTTATCTTCCATGCTAAAAACATTTTCAAATGAAAATCAAAGGCAGGAATAATATTAGGTACAATTTGAAAAGAAAAATTTCCTCAAATTATTATATGTATCAGAGTGACTTGTGCTGTCATTAACAACAAAAACAAAGAAAAATTTACTAGGTTTTCCTTCAACTCTACATAATGAAGAGTGGAAGAGAGTTCATGTAGGAGTAGAAATTTTACAAGAATTAAGCCATCACACTGGCAAATGCCATCAGACTGTGAATAAGTGGGAGTATCTCTGCACAATTGGTTTTAAAAGAAGATAATTTAGAAATTATATAATCTAAAGTAGATTTCTCTGTTAGGGCTTTTGTACTAGAAATACAAATGGGTATAGAACAGGGACAGAATTCATAAGGAAATACAAATTCAACACTAACCCTATGAGGAAACACCCTCTTAGATTAAACAAACAAACAAACAAAAAAGAACATTAAAGCAAACATGAAGTTGCCATTACTTTAGAATTATTAAATTATATCAAAAATAAAGTATTTTGTACACTTAACAGAAATAAGCCTGGATTAAAATTGTGTCTGGCCCTGTAAACTTGGATAGCAATTTAAAAGCCAGTAATGCTTACCAAAGTGCTCATAACCCGTGGACAAGAGACCAATGGCACTCCTAGAACTGCATCTTGTGTAAATAATGCAACAGAAGCAAATGGTTAAATTGAAAAGATGCATTAAAAATGTCTTAAAAACAGATAAAGAATCTGTAAACAAGTCAATTATAAAAGATAAATGTTATATAAAATCATAGTGCATCAAAACTATAACCTATAGCTTATTGTTGTTTAATAGGACAATAATAAAGACTACGCAGACCTGGAAAAAGAGTTGATAACAAGTCAAAGTAGAAAATAATAAAAACATCAAGTTTACAACTAGTTATAAAATTAAAAGTGGTATGGTCAACTAAGACTGCAAATACTCAAAAATGTGGAAGTAATTATTATACTGGAATTGACAAGATTTATAAAGTATTATTTTCATCTTTTAATACTTTCAATTACAGAATAGATGAAATTGGGGAAAATATGGCTATCACAGGATTGCAAGATAGGCAAAGAGACAAAAAAAAAAGAAACAAAAGAAAAGCCAAATGTTTTCTCTGATATGTGGATGCTGATCCATAATGTCAAGGGGAGAGGCGTACCAGGGAAGAATGCAGAAACCTTGGGTGGGCAGAAGGGAGTAAGAGGAGGGGAGAGAGTGTAAGGGTGGAAAGGATGGTGGAATGAGATGGACATTATTACCCTATGTACATCACATGTATGATTGCACGAACAACATGACTCTGGTGCACAGCCAGAAAAAAGAGAAGTTCTGCTCCACTTGTGTACAATGAGTTGAAATACATCTGCTGTAACGATAACTAAGTAGAATAAATTTTTAAAAATTTTTTAAAAGAAAAGAAATTTACAAAAGAAAGTTCTATAGCCACAGTGACACGGGTAGGGACAGAGAAAGCTACAGAGTCAAATGTTAGAGAACAGTAAAGATGAGTTTTAACAAATGAGGAACTTAGAAAGCTACTAAGTTCCTAGGAGAGAGCAGCCTCTGCAGAATGTTAGGGACACAAATTTCACACAGAGAACTGATTAATAAATAACTAAGATGAGGAAATGTCTCCAAGTGACCCAGGCAATGCTCAGAAAGAAGAAACAGGTGGTACTTGGGGAAGGAAAGAGAGACAACCAGTAGTTTGGGACAGAATCAAGAATGAGAAAATCATTTTCTGGTTTTGGTGTCCTTACTGGGATAGAACCCAGGACCTTAGGGACACTAGGCAAGTGCTCTGACGCTGAGCTACATCTCCAGCCGTGAGAAAAGGGTTTTTAAGACAATAAACTAGGAGGGTGAATGATTCATAAAAAGAGAAGGAACATTATGAAACTGCTTGTGGAGGCCACACAGGACAAAGACTCCAGTTATATGGAGCACAGTCTGGTTCCCCCTCACACCCATTTTCTTTGGTCAGCCCTCAAAAAGCACTCAAATTCATCTACAAAAATGATAATTCCTTGAACATTTTATATCTTCTTAAAATAAGTCACACTAGCCAGGCACAGTGGCATATGCTTATGGTCTCAGTTACTGCAGAGAATGAGGCAGGAAGATCACTTGAGCTCAGGAGCTCGAGATCAGCCTGGGCAACAAAGCGAGACCTGTCTCATGGGAGAGGGTAAAAAAAGGTAAGACATTGATTAGAAAATGTATCCAACAGTATTTTAGCAAATATTAAGCCAGAGTTCAAATGAATGCCTCTCATATGTTATTTCCAGAAAAGCTAGAGGTCCCAAGTTATACTCTAAATAAATTAATGCCAAGGCAGCAACCGTATTTTGTATGGCTCTAAAATTTGCCTTTTTCTTCATCTTAACCTGAGTGAAATCAATATGTATCTTAAAATCAGTGGCATCCCAGTAATCCTAGAGGGCTGCATTTTTATTCTTAATGATACATAAAATATTGGTGTGTTTTATAATTAAAGACATCCTAAATTCAATTCAAGGATGATTTCATTGGGGTTTTGACCTCAATAAAAAGAAAAGTATTTGAAACTTACAGTATCGAGCACCTTTGGCAACTACCATAACTATAATTAGCTTCTCCAAACTGATATATAAACTACAAATTTTTAAGTGTTTATAAATAAGAAAACCCAATGTGCCATCCAATAAATTTATTATATACCTGCCTATACAATTGAAAATATATAAGATAGTCAATATAATCAGCATCTTAAAACATTTTTCAGCATAATCAACTTGGAAGAATAGGCCAGCAAATTACTCATAAAATAATACAACCAGGTTTAGCATCAAACCCCAATAGGTACCCCTACCAGAAAATTTCATCATGCCCATCTAGTTGATATTTTTGAATTTTAATTTCATATAATGTCATTCTTAGGATAAAATGAGCTACACTGATAAATGTCCCAATTCCAGATCTTCCAATTTTTATTTACTTTTCCATATTTTTATGTTGCATTGTAGTTGTACATAATGGCAGGATTAGATGTTACATATTCATAAATTCATACATCATAACAACATAATTTAGCCAATATTATTCTCCAGTGCTTCCCCTTTCCCTTCCCTCTTCCCTCCTCTTGGTCCCTTTCCTCTATTCTACTGATTATATCTTCCAATTTTTGAATAATATTAACCATACCATCAGCAGTTAAAATTGGACAAAATTCATCATTCTGACGTACATTAGAGCACATTTTTTCAAAGGATGTCAGAGATAGCTACAAAATTTCAAGATCATCAACCAAGACACAATGTTATATTTTTCAAGAAATTTCACCTTCCTCCTATATCAGAGGAAAGGGGAATATGTAACAAGTCAGAACTTCTGGGATCTTAACACTTAAATCTTCTACAAAACATGGAGGCAATCAACATTTTCTGGCTATTTAATACAGGGAATGTATTATGATAGGAGAAATAAAGAAATGATTCCTGCCTTCAAGAAATGACACTGTGGAATGAAATATAAAGAACATTAACATGCAGTAGAATATGCTAGAGGAGTCCTATGAGAACACAAGGATATTAAAAATCATATAACATGGGGCTGGGGATGTGGCTCAAGCAGTAGCGCACTCGCCTGGCATGTGCAGGGCGCTGGGCTCGACACTCAGCACCACATAAAAATAAAGTGAAGATGTTGTGTCTACCGAAAACTAAAAAATAAATATTAAAAAATTCTCTCTCAAAAAAAAATCATATAACTAAGAAGTACAAAGAACCACAGCCGCATCTGCACTACTATAAATGAAAAATATTCTCTCTAGGCTAAAGGATTACTTCTACCAAGACCTGAACAGCAATTTATTTTAGATCTCTGTACATTTTTTTAATATATTGACAGGTTTTCATTTTTAACAAACCATCAAGAAGAAATCTGAAATTTTAAATAAATGGGACAAAAACGATCCCAGAAACAAATAACAACTCTAAATACATCATAAATAAAATTAGGGTTAAAATAATTTAGTATATCAATAATCTTTTTATATTTTATTTTGTATTTAAATAATTTCTATTAACATAGAAGGAACTGCTATCCTATTTCACATCCTGAAATGAGAACCAAAAATAACTGAGGAAAATAAAGCTGTTAGACTGATAATTTAAGAGATGGTATTTGCATAACAAATTAGCGTACTATGATATAATTACATATTCTTCAAACAAGAACTTGTTTGACAGTATGAGGCAGGCAAAGCAGGAAAGTCCTTTAAATATTAAGTGAATCCGATCAATAACACTAAGTAGAAGTTGTGCTTATAATTTGCATACATAAAAATAGTCTCTTTTTCTATTTTTATAATCTTCTATTAAACAAGTTTTATTTCTAATAAATCTATCAAAATGGCCAGGTGCAGTGGCACATGCCTCTAATTCCAGCTACTTACTTGGAAGGCTGAGGCATGAGTATCACAAGTTCAAGGCCCACCTGGGCAACTTAGTGAGACCTTATCTCAAAATAAAGCTTTTTTCCTTTCCTTTTTTTTTTTTTTTTTTTAAAGCCTAGGTCTCAGGCCTTTTGCCACCCAGCTCTTAGACCTGGGCTTGTGGACTATGTTGTGCATAGTAGCCTCATGAAGGGATAAGTCTAACTCTGGGAACTCCCTGGGGCATCCCCCAAAGGGATTGACCACCTGATGCTGGTGAACTTCCCCCTCAAGCTCTAAGATCCCACAAAGTACCTGAGATGGGTGTGACCTGCCAAGATGTCAATCAATCTGCTACAAGACATCACAAAGCAAGACTATGTCCTGGAAACCTTTGATGTACCCCCTTAAATAAACCACCAAAGCTATTTTATCTTTGTCTAGTTCAAGAACCCATGTGGACTAGATCTATTAGGGGCTTTGCTTTTGTAAATATATTTCTGAGTGTTTATGTGTTATTATTTGTTAATTATTTGAGATATTAAGATTTAGGGTGGCTATTTAGGGTGGCTTGGATTCCTCTGGGCAGAAGGAATCCCCCAATCAGATGCTGGCCATCTTGGATTCAATACCTAGTACCAAACACACACACAAACACAGAAAAAACACAAACACAATGAGATGATGAGCATGGGAAACAATGAGTTCCATGACCCATGATTTAAACATTTCTTACATGCACTCATGACTTGAAGAATATACTTTTTCTTTTCACCTTTTAGGTTAATGCTAATTATTATTCATACAGGCCTTCTCACTTGAAGAATTTGAAGAGATTGAAAGTATTCCAACTTTCACAAAAGACTTTTCAACAAAAATATACCATCATCAAAAACTAACCTAAGCCTTATAAAAATCATTTGCTAACCTATGGTGAGGCAGCACAATCTACAGTACCCTCCCTCGTGTTCTCAATTCCTTGCTTATCAGGAACATTCCATCTGACAAATTTAATGACCATGTCAAGGCTGAGAAAAAGTAAAGAAGCAAAAAAGCTAAAGGACAAATCACATCAAGAAAAACCTACAAAAATTCAGGGTTGCTCAACAGCACCCTCATACTTTTGAAAAATATTGAGCATATACTACAAGGCCTATTGTTTACTCAGCCCACAGAAAATGCATGGTACCTCTAAGATGCACAACCACAGACCCCTCATATGAACTCCATGACCCCAGTTTGAGAAGCACTAAAACAGATATTAGAGAATTGAAGTACTTTAGAAAAGAGCTCTTGGGGCATTTAGTGAGAAGCTCTCCACTCTTCTTTTTCAAACAGTTCTAACAGGCTTATTCATAAAAGCTGTAAACCAGAAACGGAATGGGAAGTGGGATGGCAGCCAGAATCAGGCACGCCATCAGCAGAACAATGCCAGAGAAAGCCCAACACAGCCTCACAATACCAAACAGTCCTTGAAAGCTTCCCTGTAATTCCAAGCCCATATAACAATTATAGTGTATGCTATGACCTCTGCTATCAGGAAAAGATTATGTTCAGTGTACTTAAAGTAAATTTTTCTCAGGAATAATTAACACAGAAAATTTAAAGCTTAAAGAGGACACTTTACCCAAGAGGACAAAAGGATGAAAAATATTTAAAATTATAAGCCATTGGATAAATGCAAGTTAAAGCCATAAAAAGAAACTGCTATAAATCTATTAGAATTGTTAAATTAAAAAAAAATACTAGCAATACCAAGAGGAAGCAAGTATGGGAAGCAGCTAGAGCTCTCAAACATCACTGGTGAGAAGACAACACACCACTCCTTTGGTGGGAGGGTGGGGGCAGTGGCAATACAAGAGAACTGAACTCAAGGGCACTCACCACTGAGCCACACCCCCAGCCCTATTTTGTATTTTATTTTGAGACAGGGCCTCACTGTGTTGCTTAGCACCTCACTTTTGCTGAGGTTGGCTTTGGACTTTGGATCCTCCTGCCTCAGCTTCCTAAGCTGCTGGGAGTACAGGCATGCACCATCACACCTGGCTGACACATCACTCTTAAAAATGCTTTGGCAGTTTTCTATAAAACACTTACCCTTTGACTCAAAATCACATACCCAAGTATCTATTCTAGAGAAAGGAAAACTTAAAGAGCTGAGGGGTATATCTCAGTGGTAGAGTGCTTGCTGAGCATGCCTGGGGCCCTGGGTTTAATCCCCAACACAGTGAGGGAAACAAACAAACAACCTCATTTTTACAGGAAAACCTAAACACAAATGTTTACAGCAGTTTTATTGATGATTGCTCTGAACTTAAAATAACTCAAAGTACCCTTCAACAGGTGATTATATACACAAATTGGTACAACCACACAGTGAAATATCCAGCAATAAAAAGGAATGAACTTCTGGGGCTGGGGATGTGGCTCAAGCGGTAGCGCGCTCGCCTGGCATGCGTGCGGCCCGGTTCGATCCTCAGCACCACATACAAACAAAGATGTTGTGTCCACCGAAAACTAAAAAATAAATATTAAAAAATTCTCTCTCCCTCCCTCCCTCCCCCTCCCCCTCTCTCTCCTCCTCCCTCCCTCCCTCCCCCGCCTCTCTCTCTCTCCCCCCCCTTTAAAAAAAAAAAGGAATGAACTTCTGATAAACACAAACACTTGGATGAATCTCAAAGGTAAGCGAAGAGGAAGAGGCCAGTTTCTTAAGATTACATACTGAATGACTTCATTTATGACATTCTATTTCGTTAAGTTAAAGGGCAGTCTCAAGAGCAAACACTGTGGGAATGGGGAACTGCTCCATGGGAACTGCTCCATGGCTGCTAAGAGTTGTAGTTGAGAGAGGTGACTATACAGCAGCAGCACAAAGGAGGTTTTCAGAGGTGAGGGGTTCTTCTGAATCCTCACTGTGGTAGAAGTCACAAGAATCTACA
The DNA here is from genome assembly GCF_964194105.1 of Spermophilus citellus. Taxonomy (NCBI): domain Eukaryota; kingdom Metazoa; phylum Chordata; class Mammalia; order Rodentia; family Sciuridae; genus Spermophilus; species Spermophilus citellus. The sequence goes on along the minus strand of NC_138185.1, from coordinate 196,656,323 downwards.
TGTGTTCTAATTCCTAGACCTGAACACATGCATGATAGTTTAAAACTGTATGACAATTTCACAAGAATTCTCTTTTTACTGAACTATCACTGTGCATATAATAAAAAATTTAAAGGGGCTGGGATTGTGGCTCAGCAGTAGAGCATTCGTCTAGCACGTGCAAGGCCCTGGGTTCGATCCTCAGCACCACGTAAAAATAAATAAACAAAATAAAGGTATTATGTTCAACTACTTCTAAAAAATAAATATTTTTTAAAAATTTAAAATGTGTCAAACTTCAAATATGTAAAAAGATTATACTATAACATTTTTCAGCTGACACATGACTAACATAATAGCCCTCTAAGATGCGAAGACACATGCCATAAATAGTAACCATAAAAAAGCTGGGGGCTGTAGGTATAGCTCAGTGGTGAGCGCATACTTGGCTCGTGGAAGGCCATGGGCTCTATCCCTAGCACTACAAGAAAGGAGGGGAGGGGAAGGGAAGGTGCACTGGAGCAGTGATGCTATTATTAGACAAAACATACTTTAAGACAAAAAAAAAAACCACTAGAAAAAAAAGGAGGACAATTTATGATGCTAAAAAGGGGAAAGGTACCAGAATACAACAGTTACTAATATGGCATTATGTAAAAATGTGGATATGTAACCGATGTGATTCTGCAATCTGTATACGGGGTAAAAAATGGGAGTTCATAACCCACTTGAATCTAAAGTATGAAATATGATATGTCAAGAGCTTTGTAATGTTTTGAACAACCAATAAAAAAAATAAAAATAAAAATTTGTCAAGGAGATGTAATAATGATGAACATATGTAATCTAACAAAACTCTAAAACAAATGAAACAAAAGTGTACCAAAGTGAAAGGAGAGAGAATCCATCAGTGACTGAAGACCTCAACACCCTACTCTAAATAACTGATACAACAATAGTCAAGAAGCCAGAAAGGTTATAAGCACTATTACCCACACTGACCTAACTGACAGCTGCAGGACACTTCATCTGACAACAGCAGAAGAATTCTCATTTTATTAAGGTCCAGGATAAACTATTTCTAATGTCACAAAACAAGTTTCAATAAATTTAGAAGGACTGAAATACAATAAAAGAAATTTGGAGAAAACCTCCAAATACTTAGAAATTAAATAATAATTTCTAAACCACCCATATCATGTCAAAGAAAATAATCATAAGCAAAATTAAGAAATATTTTGAACCTAAATGAAAACAAAAGTATAGCATGTCAAAACTTATGAGATACAGCTAACACAGTGAGTAGAGAGTGTTTTACAGTAGGTCCTGTTAGAAAATAAAAAAGATGTCAACTTGTTTCTATGTAAGAAACTGAAGACTAAACTAAACCTACAGCAAGTAGAAGAAGAAAAAGTTTAGGGCAAAACCCAATGAAATTAAAAACAGAAAACCAACAATGAAAAAAATCATTGAAACCAAAATTGGTTTTGTGAAAAAAATAAATAAATGACAAACCTTTATTTAGATTGACCAATAAAAATAATTATCCCCAAAAATTCCCATTTATAAAAATCAAAAATAAAAGAGGGAACATCAACTACTGACACTACAGGAAAAAAGTATAATATGGGGGGAAAAAAACAACAACTATATACCACCATTTTAGTCCATGTTCTGTTACTAGTAACACAATATCAAATTTGGGTACATTATAAAGAAAAGAGGCTTATTTTAGCTCAAGGTTCTGGTCCAAGGTTGAGGGGCTACATCTGATAATGGCCTTCTTCTTCACAGAGTCCTGAGAGGAGCAAATGGGCATTCATTATGTGTCCTGGCCTTCTTTCCTCTTCTATAAAGCCACCACTAGTATTCAACCATAGGGGCTCCACTTTGATGACCTTATCTAAACCTAATCACCTCCCAAAGGCCTGCCTGGAAACAGCATAGCTTCCACTCTCTTAATACCTCATAATGGGGATTAAACTTCAAGATGGAATCAGAAGACACAAATCATATTTAAACTACAGCAGCCACCAAATTAGACAAGTTAGATGAAATCAACAAATTCCTAGAAGAAAAACATGAATAACAAATACTGACCCAAGAAGAAACAAAATCTATACCTACAAAAAGAAACTGTCAATCAGAAGTCTTTCCAGCCAGGCATTTTGGTTCACAAAGCAGGGAGCAGTAGTGCATACCTTTAATGGCAGTGATTCAAGGCCAGCCTCAGCAACTTAGCAAGACCCTGTCTCAAAAATAAAAAGTAAATGGGGGCGCTGGGGTTGTGGCTCAGTGGTAGAGTGCTTGCATTACACATGTGAGGTGCTGGGTTCGATCCTCAGCACCACATAAAAATAAATAAATAAAAATAAAGGTATTGTGTCCAACTACAACTAAAAAAAATACTTTAAAAATAAAATAAAAAGTAAGTGGGCTGAGGATATAGCTTAGTGGTGGTTCAATTCCCATAACAAAAAGAAAAAGAAGAAAAAATGTCTTTCAGCAAAGAAAATCCCAGACCTAAATGGCTTCACTATAGAATTCATAATATAATAATTCACAGACCCTTCCAGATAATAGGAAAATACTTCCCAACTCATTCTAGGAATTTAGTATTATTCCAATATCAAAGTCAGACAAAGATATTACAAGTGAGCACACACATACAAATAGACCAATATCCCCCTTTCAGAAATACACACTTAAAATTTTTCAATCAAAACCAGGTATAGTGGCTTAATCCCAGTTACTTAAGGAGGCTGAGGCAAGAGGGTCTCAAGCTCAAGACCACAACAATTCAGTGAGACAATCTCAAAACAAACATTAAAAAGGTGATAATAGTTCAGTAGTAGAGCACCACTGGATTCAATCAATCCCCAGTACTGGGGGAGGAAATTCTTAATTAAAAAATTCACAATTAGTAAACCAAATCTTATAACATATAAAAAGGATTATACATACACTATAACTGAATGGATCCATCCCAGGAATGCAAGTCTGGCTTAACATCTGAAAATTGATAATAGGAAATAACATAGGAAAATATATTAATTTAATACAAAAAAATTAGTAGAATAAAGGGGGGAAAGTCACTTCATCATATACTATATTCAGAAAAAGCACTTGACAAAATTCAATACCAGTCATGTTTTTAAAAGAAAAAACCAAACCCCCAGTAAATAAGACTCAAGGGTAACTTCCCCAAACTGATAAAGGGCATCTACAAAACCTACAACTAACACTGCACTCAAAGGTAAAAGATAGGAACAAGATGAGGATGTGGATCCACTCTCAACATTTCTATTCAATGCTCTACTGGAGGTTCTAATTAATACAATATGGCAAAAAGCAAACAAAAGAAAAAAAAGGCATCCGGACTGAAAATGAGGTTGTAAAAACAGACAGCCCATTCCAAGACCCAATGTTCTAGATTCTCACTACCCACACACACAGTCAATACCACTATCCAGTCAGAGAACTTACATTTAAAACAAGAGCTGGTATGCTTGTTGTATGGCAAATATAAAACATACCAATGATGAGAAGTACAAAGTTCTTACATAAAATTGACAAGGGAGAAGTGAATACATCAAGTTAAAGGCCCACAGAAGAAAATACCGGCTGAATTAAAATTTATCAACCTAAGAATATCTAACCGCATTTTCCAAATACAAACACATTTTAATCTTATCCTAATCTATCTGAAAACAATTATATGGACTTTATACTGTCAGTCTCACTTCTAACATGCATAACCTTTGTTCCACATTTTAGATAGCAAACAATAATCCAAGTTTCCAGCTTCAAGTACAGTTTCAAGTGAGAGTTACTTACTTTGTGATACTCTTTTTGTGGAGGGGTTAGGTTTGGTTCTTTGTTTAACACTATGTCCTTGGAGAGACACAGTGAAGGTCTCCACAATCAACCTGGTCAATGAATTTAATTATTTCACTCATTCCTAAGAGTATCACATAAAGAGAAAAAAATATATCATTCATAAACATAGCAATAGAACAAGACCTGGCATCTCCCCAAGCAGTTGTTCGATAACTATTTTTGAGTGAGGATTAAAGGAAGGGTATCATAGACATGCTTCTTTGACGGAAACTGAGTTGAAAACTGGAAAACAGTACAGAAGTAAGAAACTGCAGACCCTCCCCTGCAGGATGATAAATTCAGAAAACAACACCTACTTCCCTAAGGAGCAAAAGAAGAAATTTATCTCAGGCTTTACAAGTACATTGAAAGCCGTTTCCACACCCCTTTATGGGATAAATAAGTGAAGCTAAGTAAACAGAGGCAGAGGGAAAATGCACCTCAGCACTGACCCACAATTCCTGATCACAGGGACCAACACTTCTTGACTTCCTCAAATGCTTTACTCAGAAGAATGTAGAAGAGCTAATATACAAGCTGGCCCTGAGACAATGCTTACTACCAGAGAAGAGAGATCACCGATAGCTAGAGTTTATTTTAACATGATCTGTATCCAAGAACAGAACTGCCTCAATAGATGTTCACACTGTTAAACAGCTGCCACGCTCTTTCACAGACTTATCTTAAATAAAAGGAACACAATGAAAATGTGGCCTGCAAAACTCACCTCTTGTTTCTTCTTCTAATAAAACAACAAGTTGATCTTTTCTGTGTTGGGAAAACATAATTATATTGAAATATAGACCTTCTGCACTAATAAAATCAATACCCTGTCTTTAAATTCTCTCTTGCTTCACTGCCCCTTAAAACTTAGAGCAACCCATACTTGCTCCTCCCTGTCAAATCCTTTTTGTAGCTATGCCATCATGTTGCTAGCACAAAAAAAAATAAACTAATATACCACTTTTTTGTACTTCAGCCCTGGTGGTAGCCAACACTTCCAAAAGTATCCAAACAAAGACCTTGTTGTCACAAAAAAGAGTCCATGCCAACACTGGCTGCCTTGGTCCCTTGACCAAGAGACAGGTTTAAACACCATCAGACCACATATGGCAGAACATGCTGACAGATGTGGACTAGCAGAAAACAGATCTTTCCTCAGAACATCAGTTAGGACTTCAGTTTTGTTTTTTTTCCTGTGCTGTGGTTGGAACCCAGGGCCTCACAAATGCTAAGCACACACTCCACCACTGAGCTACACAAACAGAAACATTTACTGAGTTCTGTGTGTCAAGCTCTGCTCAAGATCGTGGGCCAAGGTCATGGGCATGTAACAGTGAATAAGGCAAAACCACTGGCCCTTAAGGAGCCTACATTCTCTTGGGCAAGAACACTCAAGTCCAAATGTAATACTAGTGTGGGATTAGGGTTGAGGGAGTAGCCAACACCTTTGTGTCCCAGAGTAATACAATAAATGATTACATAATTACTCTCCCTCTTTGTAATCTACTCTTGTCTAAAGTTATCCAACAGATATTCTCATTACACTTAGCATAAAATCTTAAATGCTTGAGAGGGTCTAAAAACCCCTGTATGATAACCCAGCAAATCTTTCCAACTTTTAAGGTCTTGACCCCACATGCACCCTGAATCAAATAAGGATATCAGGCAAAAATCTCCTATTTCTGTATAATTTGCTTTCATGTATGATTTTCTGAAAATGTAGCCTATAAATCCTGACTCTAGCTTCTTGTTTTTTTGTTTTTTTGTGTGTTTTTTTCCATAAAACATCAGAGGCCCTGGCATTTAATTCCCAGAACTACCAAAAATCAATTAATCAACCATAATTAAGTATTATGAAATACTTAATACTATTTGAAAAATATGGTTATACTGCTTCCAGAGTACTTATTACAATTTATAGGTATATATTTACTTGCATCAATATTTCATGTCTCTTCCATTAAACCATAAGCTCCATGAAGATAAGTATAGTTTTCAATTTGGAGAAATCTAATGTCCGCAGAGCCTAGGATGATGCCTAACACATAGAAGGGGCTCAAGGGAAAAAGAAATGAACAAAAGATGATCACCATGAATGGGAACAATGGCAGTTTAAATTTCTGAGGACTGCACCCCAAGATAGCTCAGCTTCCAAGACCCACATTCAGTTTTGCTTGAGTGTTCTGTAACAAAGGCTTCAGCAAAAACAAGGCCAAAGCTAAGTTTTTTTGATTGCTAAAAATCAACTAGTGCTTTGCACTCCTTTTCCAATGAGTTAAAAATTTATCAGTATGGTCGAGGGCTAGGCCAAGGAAGTGCAGGAATGATGCTGGCCTTATGAGTGTGGCACTATCTCCCTTTGGGATGTGATACTGCTCCAGGTACTCAGTTCCTGACCAGGACTTGGGGCAACAGTCAGTAGTACAGCCTCCAGTGATTCTGTGGTTCTCAAGAGTCAATAAACCAGCATACATTTAGGAGATTATGATTTTTAAGGTGATTAAGGCAGGATTAATGAGGATATTTTAGAGACTGCCTATCACAGCCAGATTCTAAAAAACCTTATAAACCACGGTGATAGGTAACTCAGGAACTTTCAAAAGAGGCCTTTTGTTCTGAACCTTGTCTTATTTGGGTTTTGAAACTTACTGAGTCATTTCTCAGGTTGCTGTGATTCAAGCCACAGTCAAAGTTGAAGAAATCCTTGAACAGGCAGACTACCTGTATGAAAGTGGAGGCAGAGGAAAACTTTAGCAGTTGCTAACCCAATACAAGGCAAGTAGAGATACAGGGTTCCTGTGGCGGTTGGCATGGGCATCAGGTAACATAGCTTAGCAGGACTTCAGAAGAAGAGAAAAAGCTTCTTGTGTATGAAGCCCTAGAGTATGCAATCTGCATTAGTGATGTTGGAGATTACGAAGTCATCAAGATTAAAACTGCAAATGCCTACATTTCAAGGAACATTATGAGAAAGCAATTGAAATGAAACCTGAAGATGCTATCTCAATTTACCTGATAAGTATTTGGAGCTATGCATTTGCTGAAATTCCTTGGTATCAAAGAACTGCTAAAATGCTGTTTGTACCTCCTCCTAGTTCCATCTATGAGGAGGCCTTGGGCTACTTTCACAGGGAGAACAGGTGGATTCAAACTTCTGCAGCAAAAACTGGCTTCTTTTAGGAAAGACATACTTGAAGTTAAAAAACAAAAAGCTGGCTGCTTTCTGGTTAATGAAAGCCAAGGACTATTCAGTACACATGGAGGAAGATAAACAAATGCAGACAGAAGCTGCTCAGTTGCTTACAGGTTTGTGAAAAAAAAAATGAGACCTTTTCAGAGAAGAAAATGCATGAAATAACCAGTAAACTTTGCCTTTTTATTTAATTATAAAGATAATGTATTAATCATAACTTTATGGCTTTTTCTCAGGTCTTTCAACTTCTTGACCATTTTAACAGAATAAATACACAAAATTCTAGATTTCTTCACAAACAACAAGGTAAAAGACATAATTGCCATATTGTCATCAGAGTGGTAGCAATAAATTTCCATGGCTTAGAAAGATTATTGTGAATCTTGGGACACCAACGATGTAAAATGATATGGGATTTCTAAATATTGGTCACATGACATCAGGATGAGAGTATATCAAGAAAAGAAAGTTTAATGGAAGCAGCAGCATATGGGTAATGGATTTTCAAGTTGATTTGATTCAAAGCAGAGATCTTCCAGAGAAGTACAGTGAAAGTGAAGTGATGTTTAGGGCTCTTGGTGTAGTTAAGTGGTATATCTTGAAGACAACCTGAATGGAAGAACTTTCATCAGAAAAGGACTGAAAATGGAGTGGCTTCCTTTTTTAAATATGTGGTCTTACAAGCAACTGAATTTGTCACTGAATAAAGTCCACATTTTAATCCCTAATGAGTTGAAAGGTATAATATTTAAGGGTGAAATGGAAATTAAGATGTTTTAAATGGAGAAGACAATGCTACTTAAATGACAGTGGAGAGTTACCACTGGAAAAAAACCTTAATTTTTGTAAAATGAGCTTCTTCAATGCCATTTATATAAATTTGAGACTGGGTATACATGAATTCCCCCCCCAAAAAAATTGAGAATTATAATGTAGTAAGTAAACTGTGCATATGTGTTGTTTACCATGTAGGTTTTCAAAAACAAAAAGTAGTGAATTCTGTATGCCCATCTGACATTAAACAACTGTTACTCACATTTGTGTGTGTCTGAGTGTGTGTGCGCATGCACGCAGACTGACTCATTATTTAAACACCCAGCCACCAAAAGAACTTAATAAAAATTTGAAAGATTATAAATTTTAACCACACTAATTTAAATAAGCAAATTTTTCATTATTAGAAATAGTCACCATCATTCCTACTGAACTATTAAAAATGTACTATACATGTACACTATTAGATAGCTAATACTCAAAACCATCTTTTTAAGGAATTTTATTTATTTATTTTTTTAGTGCTGAAGATTAAACCCATGTCCTCGAGTTATGTAAGGCAGGTACTCTACCACTGAGCCACATTTCCAATCCTTTCATGTATTTTGAGACAGAGTCTCACTAAGTTGCTCAGTCTGGCCTCAAACTTGTGGTCCTCCTGCCTCAGCCTCATGAGCAGAGAGGATTACAGGAAGGTGCCACTATACCTAGTGAAAATTCTTTATTTATAGATTTAGCGATAAAATTATGATAAAATGACTATAACAAGTATTGTTTTGTTTAAATAAACGTGCAAAAAATTATAAATGCCTCCACAAATATTTCAAACAATGCTACTGTATGATATTTCTATGCTAGTTAGCACAGTGTGATAATCTTGGAGATGTCCCAATGATTACTTATATAATACAAAAATATTCACAATAGCCTCCTGCAGGAAGCACATCAATTACTATACTAATGTGGACAATATATCCTTTCATAAACAAAATGCACATAAGAATCCCATATTTTCTTTTTTGAAAAGATACTTGTTTTGATATTTTTTAAAAAATTACAGAAACAGTGGGGTCACAAAATAGTATTTAATTCTGTATTGCCGAAAATACCAAAAGACATAATGTTAAACACTTACATTAAGAGTATCAGTCTCAAAGAAACTTACATACAGGTGTTGGTGAAGATGATAATCATTAAAACTGCCAAGAAAAAATAGTGTCCAGAAATAAAAAGAGGTTTTCCTACATACAAATGAATGCTTATTTTACATTTTAAATCATAAGAAAAAAAATAATGCCTTTCAGGTTTTTTTGATTTTTTAATGAAGTCAAAGTAATTCAAGTATTTAAGTTTGCTATTTTGTTTCAATTTTCAACAAAATTTTAGGCAATGATTCAAATTTATCAGTACAAGCTGGGTATATGCTTGCTTTTCTGATTAAAAATTTAGCAATAAACTTTTCCCCAACCCCACCTTTTCCCTATCAACTTTCCTGTTGGCCACATTCTATACAAATCTTAAATGGGGCTTGAAAGAAAACTCTGTTTTGATAACTAATTATGCACTTGCATAAATGAACAACTTTAAGTTAGATGATTTCATAAGATGAGTTCCAGCCCCAGGCAAGAGCTGCCGCTAATCTCATTTTCTCATCTTTGGGGTTAACATTTATAGTGTCCCCTGAGGGAAATTCCTGTCTCAACTAAATAAATGAAGAATCTATCAATGCAATGGTCTTATCACCTTAAAATTAGCCTATCAAGATTATCTTCCCATGTTCTCTAACCTTTTATAGTTAAAATGGAAAATATCCAATAAAACTAGTATATACAAATCAGATTCTAGTCTATAATGAATAATTTCTCATCCTGTCACAAATTTACTGGGAATAATGAGTACTGATCAAAGAAACTAACATATGGCCTAAAGTCTGGGTCCCAGATTACAAGAACATTGGCTTCATCTAGCCTCAAGTGCACACTGCCTTTCAGAGTCTAAAATAGCCATAAGAATTATAAGAGTCTATCAGACCCCCAAGTCACAAATGCACCAGAGGTCAGTTTTCTAAAGGCAATGTCTATTTTTAAATGAATATAAGTTGGTTTCTAAATTTGATCTGCATTTAAATTATCATCTGTGAGGAATGTCTGGCTGGAGCAGTTTTAAGCTGCTTAAGAAAGGTCCAAACAAAGTTCATTTTATGTGCAACAGACAAAGCCTGCTCTTAGCAACTAGTGTCTTCCACAAGTCAAGGAGCAGCAGCTGGGAAAAGAGTGCCATCCTGCAGCTAAGGGGCTCTGGAATTTACTTCTTCACATAAGTGATAAAAGCAGGCCATTCTTTACTTTATGGTGGCTTAGGAAAACCAATTTCCAATCGCTCAGAACAACAGAATGAAGTAATAGAGCATATTTTCAACGGTGAACAGAGCATAGGGACACCACCCCTAAGAAGATGCCAACAGAAATCTATTTAAGCTTCCTCACAGTACACTTATCTTCAGAAAATACAAGTTCACAGGGTTACATTTACCAAAATAGTCTTATTGACAATAAAGAAGGAGCTTTCTTTTGAACTTTGTATTCAGAAACAAGAAGATAAAAGAAAACCACAAAATTCCTATTATAGCATCTATTAAATAACTGTGGCATGGGTTGGGGATGTGGCTCAAGCGGTAGCGCGCTTGCCTGGCATGTGCGGGGCGCTGGGTTTGATCCTCAGCACCACATAAAAATAAAATAAAGATGTTGTGTCCACCAAAAACTTTTATAAAATATTAAAAAATTGTATCTCTCTCTCTCTCTCTCTCTCTCTCTCTCTCTCTCTTTCTCTATCTCTGTCTCTCAAATAAATAAATATGGCATGGACTGGTGATAATTTTGTAAATTTTTACCATGCTCAATTTGAAGGAAGCCTCAAGTCGCTGAGAACTTTCAAGGACTTTTTAAAAAAATTATCCTTCAAAGGTACTGCAGCGGCTCTGTACTGCTACCACTAAGAAATAAGTAGCTCCACTATTTCAGCAATGGTGTCCTATTGATTTTAATATCCACATTAGGAGAACCACCACCAAGACATAGATGAAAAGCTAAAACAAATCACCTTTGGATAAAAATCTATAAATAGAAATACATAAATTACATACTTCCATAAGCCGAGATAACAGTAATTTAGTTAAACCCATTTAAGTAAACTAATAATAATCAGTAATGAAGGCAAAAATAACAGGTGTATCCATGTGTTTATGCCACCAACAAAGCTTATTTCCTTTCATCAGCTTTTGATTCTGGCCAGTCCACTGGTCAAAGATAAACTAATACTATGTAGCAGAGGAGGCAGCAAATCCAAATATTTCACTTTCTAGATATCTGAAAGATATGATTTTTAATACCATCTTTTAAAATAAATCTGATTTTAAGAGTTGAAGAGATCATGAAAAGTGAAAGCACAGCATCTGAACCAAAGCCTTGATTCCTGCCTCACTCACTCACCTACTCACAACACTGAGTGAACCATGTGCTGCCCAATATGCACACCCCTCCAGTGCCTACACAAACTCCAGTTTATCTACAGGAAGCAAGACACCTAACTGAAAAACTCCCTCTCACAGCTTGAACCACAAGACTATGATCTGGCCAATGAGAAACAAGCAGATGTGTCTCGAGAAAGCAGCAGAAAGGTTGCTTAAAGGGAACTGACTATTCAGAATTTCATCCATTTTTCTCCTTTCTTCCACTTGTTGGAAACAGTGATGCCCCAGTAGCCATCCTATACAGTCAGCTTAAGGCTGCATGTCTGAAACTCAAGAGGCAAACATAAACAGGGATGTGAACGTCAGAGGGTGCCTGAGTCCTTTCTTGAAGACTCTAGAACCACCACCCAATAGGCAGTTAATATGAGAAAATCAAGCCCTGTGAAATCAGATACCTGTTTCTGCTAGACAAACACAAACTTAACTGTAGATGCTAGAGTATATTAAAGTACACAAGGTAAGATATGGCAAATAGCAGCATCAAATACATTAATAGTATAAAAATATATTTCATGATTCACTATCTTTTTCTAAGCAACACATCATTTTATGATTATTAAACATCCTTTGTAATGAATATAAATGTTTTCCAATGTTTTCTGTGGGCACAACAGATATCTAGTTCTTGAAATATCTTATCTACTCTGCGCACTAAACTAGGGATAATGAGAGGCTAGGCAGAAAGAAACCTGGGAAGTTGGCATACAGGCAGTATGTAGAAGGTACTGGAAAACTAAACAACATCAACACAATGAACACAAGCTCTTTACAGAAAGCTTCGTGTTGTACAAGCCAGGTGAACTATAGGTAACAGTCAATTTGGGGGATCATAATCTACACTAGTCTCTGGTTGCCACTGCCTACCATCACAGAATCACACAAATTTAAATGTAATGTACTTGATACCCCTTTATTTTTAAAAGGAATAGTTGCTTTGTAGCAACTCTCAACTGATACAGATTTTTACTTGGTTTTCGTGGGAATGTTATTGTATTCCTTCCTCTACCTCTTAACCACAAAACAGACATGCCCACCATGAACATAATAATTTCCCAGGTTTGGGATGCGTTGGGGAGGAGAACGCCATCTCTGAGCAGGATCAGTCATTTACTGCAGGAAAGCAAAGTCAGGATCACTTTCTCTGCTTTAATTTAAGTCATTGTACAGGTTTTGTTTAAAGCTAGAAACAAAATCCGAATATAGATGCTTAAAAAATAATTCTACTTCCATTTTTTATCTCTGTTCACTTTTTTAAAAGCAATGGTTCCTTTCTATTTCAAATATTGTTGGCTGAACTAACAACAAGCCTACCATCAAGTCACTACCACCTAACAACCATGGAAGTCCTACTGTGTAGTAAACATTACATGAACATCAGTTTTCTTTATAGAAAGTGGTAAACTGAAATGTACATAATGCCCAAATTCAAGCCTGGATTTCCATCCTGGTTATAACAATTACCAATTGTAGGTGAAACTTTGGGCAGATTAATTTGCTGCTCTCTGGCCTTAGTTCCTAAAATAACGAATGAAAGTAATGCTATTGTTCCCCTTCTAGCATTATTGAAAAAAAAAATCAGTGCTAATGTACATAAAGACCCTAGCAAGGGGCTGGGGATGTGGCTCAAGCGGTAGCGCGCTTGCCTGGCATGCATGCGGCCCAGGTTCGATCCTCAGCACCACATACCAACAAAGATGTTGTGTCCGCCGAGAACTAAAAAATAAATATTTAAAAAAAAGACCCTAGCAAAATGTTTGACACAAAATAGGCATTTTGTAGCTATTAATATGATGATAATTACCAAAAAGTTTTAAAATATTTAAGTAACTAGAATACTTATTTGACAATCAAAAATGAAGTAAAAGAGAAAGTTAAAAGCATCATAAAGAGAGACAGGGTGGGAGTTGAGCAAACTGTAAATAAGAGTACTTTCAGTTCATACCTGAGATACCTGGCCATTTCATCACCCATTCAACCTTTCCTTAAGACACAACAGAGACAATACCTTCTATGTGTTGGTTTCTAAGGCTTGAGGAACACAGAAAATGAAGACATGGTCTTCTGCTCTCAAGGAACTCACAGCTCCCTAAGTAGATAAATTTAGCACATACTAGGCAAAAGACAGGTAAGCACCACACAGAGTGCTATGGAATGCAGAGGTGGGGCATACAGCCCAATCCATGGTGTGAGAGGGAAGGAACCCCTAGAGTACAATCTTAGAGAATAAGAAGGTAGTGAGGCAGGCAGTGAAAGGGAATAGTACAAGAACCCCGAGATAAGAGTGCAGTGTATTCGAAACACCAAGTTCAAAGCAGGGAACAGTAGATGATATGGATGCCCAGAATGGCAAGCTTTCCATTACAGGGGTTGAAGGCCACATGGATAATACTGGACTTTCTTCCACAGGCTGTGAGGATCCCTGAAGACATTTTAAGGAGGAGGGTGACATGGATAGACATCCCTTTTAAATAAAAGCCCTGATGGTGACGTAGTAAAAGAACTGGGTATTAAGGTGGTACGGAATGGTAAACCAGTAGCCCAGGAAAGCAAAAATAAGGGTATGGAAATAGAATTCACATTTTAAACTCCTTTTAGCTACTACAAGATTTTTCAAAGGAATTAAAATTAAGCTAGGTCTTCTTGAGTTCTATGTAGGTTTTGGACATATGCAATTTCCCAATAATTATCAATGGTTTCAGAAGAAGTTGTTGGTTTGACTTTAAATTCTCACAGTGCCTGATTCAACATTACCCACAACATTGTGAATGAATAGTGAATTGGGAGATACTGCAACATGCAATTTTACCCTAAAATCCCACAGAGCACATTCCCTACTACCAACTTCACACCAAAATTCTTCTACTTATAATCAACTGTTATTCATATGAAGAAAAACTGAACCCCAAATACTTCCCACTTGTTTGTGTGATGAGCATAAACTACCATCTAAAACAAGTATTTAGATTTAGGTAAAAAATAAAATTCTTAATAGCCCTCAAATTACAAACACTTTTAAGACTTTTCCTCCCAAAGACTTCCGTATGTCCTTGGCCTACAATTTTAAAGTCACTTAGCAAAAAGAAAGCAAAACAGCTCTGTGGGATCATAAAAGGACCTTATCTGTGCTTGGCTGACAGCTGAAATGTTCTCAAAGGGAAGAATACCACACAAGTTGTTTGGATGACTCTTACTTGGCTGCTACCTACATATTCACCAAAAAAAATGTGTATAAACATCAACATGCAGGCACAAATATCCATCTGCACAGGATGTTAGTACTGCTCCTCAATTCCTGAAAGGTCCTATTCTCTTTTAGAAGTATAAAATCTGCTTTAAGCAGGAGAAAAGATGGAGAAGCAGCAGCCATCTCTTTTGAACCCAAACAAGAAATCCTCTCTCCATAAGATCATTTGGGAAGTTTAAGAGGTTAAATGCACTTCTAAATGAACTCTAAATCATTGCTATGAAAAAACATAGCACATTTTTCTCTTCTTGAACCCAATCTATTTAAGTCTTCCTTTGGATTCAGTCTTCTGTCACTGGGTTGAGGCTCATCTTGGCCTCAATGCTATTGAAGGAGATGCTCTTGGGGAAAGCGTGACAAGAAAAGGCAGTTACTAATGTCAAGTTGATGTAGGTGTAGGGACATTGGGAAGAGAAGTGTTCTGATGCTGTAACAACTCCTGAACTCACACCAATCCCATTCTTTCTTTGGTTTAAAGAAACTGGAATTTTGCAGGTTCTACATACCTGGTTAAAATATCCTTTGATTTGATTTAAAAAAATACAGAGTTAATTATTAGAATTTAGTTTGGTCTACCCAATTCCTTCTCTCCAAAAATTTTACCCCATTCAACTGTTTAGTTTTTTGTTTCTTTGTTTTCTGGCAGTGTTCGGGATCAAACCCAGGGCCTCACACATGCCAGGCAAGCTCTCTACCACTGAGCTATATATCCTCAGCCCTCAACTGGGGGGGTCTTATGACTAAATAGTTAAGAGCAAGTATTCTAACTCCAAGCACTTGACACTTTTATGCCTTTTACTCTCCTGTATACCAGGCCGGCTCACAGGTTCTCATGAGGGCGTCACGAGGCAACCTGTGAAAGGCACTCAGCATAGAGAGTGGCACAGTGCTCTATCAATGGTCTCAACTGTTATTAGCTGAATTAAGAAAAGCACAGCCAACACCAGAAAAACTAACTAATTACCACTATGACAAATCTATACGGGGCACCACAGGATTTTCAGTTTCCATCTTTATACTTTACTATCATTTTCTGTCATTTAAATGCCAAGTAAGTTATTCTTAATTACCTTATGCTTCCTAATTTTCTATTCCTATATCCTTCTGTGACTCCATTAACATGGCCTCCTAGGGTGAAGTGAATTTCAAGGGATTTATGATCACCTACACTTGGTTCCCCTTCACTAAATTTTTAATGGTTTTCTACTGATAAACAGTAACCTTAAAATAAATTAATTTCTAGACCATGTTGTTGTTGCCATTAGGAATTTACTGAACTATATTTGTTTTTCACCAGCTGTCTGGATAATTATATTTAGTTCACTTTTTAAAAGTCAGTAGAAAATGAATATGTTCATCATTAGCCTCTCTTTTTTTGGATTTCCCTATATTCTCTAATTCCCCTTAAAGCTTACGCAAGGTGTTTAGAGTGAAGACAAATCCACTCACATCTCAGAGGCAACTCAATAATTAGATACCAAGGGCTTAAAATCAGACAATTCTTAATGTTACAAGCAACAAGAACCATAACATAAAAAACAGTAAATGACTAAAGACATTCCACATCTAAAATCAAATACTACTAAATGCAAATTTCCATATGGCTGCAAAATGCTTACCTTAAATTGTCTCTTTATGGGGGACAGGGAAGAAAAGAGCTTATTGTCATTTTAACACAGAAATTCTACAAGGATTCCTCTACTTTGTGCATATATTTTATACAATGCAAATCAATTCAGCCATGGCAATATTACTACTTTTTTTAAGAGTCTAAGAGAAACAATTGTCCACAGAATATCTATTATCTAAGGATTTAGGCAACTTGCCCAAAACACTACTCTGAATTTTGTGTTTAAAACAGTAGAGAACTGGGCTGGGGATGTGGCTCAGTGGTAGAGTGCTCGCCTAGCACGTGAAAGACCCTGGGTTCAATCCTCAGCACCACATAAAAATAAATAAAAATGAATGTATTGTGTGCATCTACAACTAAAAAATAAAGTATTAAAAAAAAAAAAAAAAAACAGAAGAGAACTGGTTCCAGAGTAGGACGAAGGAAGAATAGACCATACAGTCTCTCCCCAGAATGCAGCCACAATACCCTGACAGAGTTCATGAAATAGCTGTCTGAGGGTTCTGCAAAGTAGGGGCAACAGGCTGATTACAGAAACTCAAAGTGCCACCGCACAGGCAAACCATTTTTCCATTGTCTCCTGTACAATCCTGCAGCCTAATCTAAGGAAGCCCAACACCTAGAAGTGAGGACAAGGGAGCAAAACTTTGTGTAGAGCTGGAGGAGTTGGAAAGAAGATTCCTCAACTGGGACAGAGCAGTTCCCCAATTTTTCTTTTTCTCCAATCTATTATTTCCCAACAAAGGCAATGTTAAAGTGGTGGAAGGCAGCAAGAACCATGTCATGGAGAAATTCCAAAGAAAAGGAACCTTTCTCTTTGATCAGAGAAGCATTATGATTCCAAAACACAGGAGCAAACATTGTTGATTTTCTCCTCTGTCTTCCTGCCTCTTGGCCCAGAATAGCAGCAATCAAAGGAAATGCACTGGCCCATTTTAAAGTCTCATCTTAAAGCCCCATCTTTGTGGCTAGAGAACTATCAAGGGGAACCCCAGAGAAACAGGAAGTACTGAAGAAATCAACCCACAAAAATATAATCAACTGACTTTTGGGGAAATTGCAAAGGTAATTCAATGAAGAAAAATCATCTTTATAAGTGATGATAGAACAACAGGACATCCATATGTGAAAAAGGAACTTTGACCTAAACCTTAAGACTTACACAAATTCAAGATAAATTAAATATATTTAAACATAAAATATGAAACTTTTTAAAAGAAAATCTTTATAACCTTTGCAATAAGTCAGAGTTCCTAGACATTGATACAAAGCATGAGTTAAAAAAAAAAAACAGAAAAAGATAAATCATGCTTCTTCAAAATTAAAAATTCCTGCTCTGAGAAAGACACTATTAAGATAATGAAAAAATAAGAATGTAGACAGGAAAAGTATTTGCAAGTCACATAGGCAAGAAAGCACTTGTATCCAGGTTTAACAAAACAAAACAAAACAAAACAAAACAAAAACTCTGAAAATTCTACCAAAAACCCAAACAGCCCAATTAAAAAGCAGCAAAAAACCTAAACTGACTCTGTGTCCTATAGGATACACAAACAGTAAGAACATGAAAAACTGTTCAACATCATTAGCCATTAGAGAAATGCAGATGAAAACCACAATAAGATGCCATTATACAACTACTAGGATGGCTGAAAGACCACCGACAACACCTCGAATTGACAAGGATGCCCAACACCTCTGAGTCTCCTACACTGCCGATGGGAAAGCAAGATGGCCCAGCTCTTCTGAAAATGGTTCAAAAGTTCCTTTAAGAAGTTAAATGTAGCTGGGCACAGTGGCTCATGCCTATAGTCCCAGCTCCTGGGGGAAGTTGAGGCAGGAGGATCCTCTGATCCCAGGAATTTGGGGCCAGCCTGGGCAATGTAGCAAGACCCCATCTCAAAAAAAAAAAAAAAAACACAATGCATCTACCACATAATTCAGGGATTCCCTTCATAGGTAATTATCCAAGAGAAAGGAAATCATACCTCCACATAAAGACTTGTACACAAGCTTTCATGCTAAGTGTATTTCTAATTCTCAAAAATTAGGGCAACCCACAAGTCCTTAAATGGGACAATGGATAAATATGCTGTCGTATTCATACAATGGGATCTACTCGGCAATTAAGAGGAACCAACTTTCTAACACATAGCAAATTAAATGAATCTCAAAGGCATTATACTGAGTGAAAGAAATCAGCTTCTGAAGATGCTCCACTCTGGGCTTTCACAGAAATGACATCCTCCCAAAGAGAAAACCACAGGGATGGAGAATAGATCAATGGTTGCTCAAAGGGATAAAGGAGGAGGTGTTACAACAGGCAATTTTTGAAAGGTGGAGCAGTCCTGGGGGTAGTTACCAATCCATACATGTAACACTGAACTATACACCAAAAAAGCCAATTTTGCTTTAATTTTATAAACTAACAACATGAAATATTTCAAATTTATAATAACTTTTGTATAATTAACTTAGATAAACATTGTACTGAATATTGCTGCAGAAATGGGTTTTAAAGATAATCAAATACAGTATTAAGAATTGTTTAAACAAGTTAATTTATAAAATATTTTACAAGATACCATTGAATCATTCCTTTACAAAGTTAACTGCTCAAAGATGATTGTTTAATAGCAAGAATGCCAACGCTCAACAGCATTCAACAGTTCTAGTTAGAGATGCTGATGTCACCCAGCAGATGAAGCATCAGGAAAACAGATGCATAAGCTCAGAGTCATCCAAAGTCGGCCCAGTACAAGCCCCACCTCTATCCCAAGGGCTGTCCACACCTCCTCCAGTTCCTCAACAGGAAGCACCCCGAACACATTTGTTTTAAAATTTGAAAATTATGTATACAAAAGGAAAAGGGCCAGGAAAGCACTCTACTGGGACTGCCTGCACTTTGTCATCACACCACCACAACTGCAGTGCTCTCACAATGCGCCAGAAACTGGCCCCACTCTCTAAACCCTGGTTAGAACTGACATTTCCTTGACCCTGTGAGCAAAGGGGAGGACTAGCTCTCAGATGCACTGTTAGACCAAAATGATCCCACCCAGGTTCAAAACACAGAATTGTTTTCTAAGACACATGGCTGCACTCTCTATGTCAAAATACTGATAGTCTCTCTTACAGCATTTTTTTTTTCAAAGAAAAACAATAACAACTACTGAAAGGGAAAGACAGACACTGCCCTCCATCCCACTTTCACTAATTTGACTTCTCCTTTTTCAAGGATATCCCACATGCTTAGCACTGCCCATTCAACTGCAGAAAACAGTCACAAATGTGTTACTTTGAAAATGACTTTTTTTAAATAAAAGTTTTATTTTAACAGAGCAGTTAGAGATAATTTTTTTAAAGTTTTTTCCCTGTTTTTCAAAGATTCCCAATACTGAAATATTGAGCTACATGAAGAATTCTGCTTATATTCCTGACATATTTATATTATATATATAAAATGTGTGTATATGTACATATATATACATACACACATAATATATATATAAAATATATATTAAGTTAAATGTAGTTAAATGGAATAAGTCAGTATATATAATATATATAATGTATAAATATATATACATACACACATACATACATACACACAACATATATATAATGACTATGATTATCATGCTCATTTTTTAAAATGTATTTTTTGTTTTTTTAATATTTATTTTTTTGTAGGTGTACACAATAACTTTTACTTATTTTTATGTGGTGCTGAGGATCGAACCCAGTACTTCACACGTGCAAGGCAAGCACTCTACCACTGAGCTACAACTCCAGCCCCCTATCATGCTTATTTTTAATACTATTATGGAAATTCTACTTTGTGAGGACATCATCTAATTTCTCAACATTACCACCAAAAATGGGAGTGGAGAAATAAAATACACTAAGCTTTCAGGTAACAGCGTTCTCACCAATTAGTACAAACATAATTTTGTCATGCCTGTAAGAAGGAGCTGGTATCTTTGGATGGGAAAGACTGCTTCTTGGTGCATTTAATTTGCTAGAGAACAAGGAACAAGGACAGGTGAGCCTTTAACAAGCTTGCTTGGATGACAGAATCCAACCACAAAGCATAAGCTATGCCATTCTTTAGAGTGGTACTTCTTAGGATCCTTTTAGACATATATTTAAAATAACAACCTGGCTGGCATTCATGCACAGGTCATGCTGTATGGTGCTAGGAGTCTAAAGGGAAAGAAGATGTCAAGTGATGCCATTTCTGAGAGTTTTTCCTCTCTCAACCTAACATGCTCTTGCTTCTATTCGTCTTAGTGGCCAGAAAAGGCACTCTACATTCGAGATAAAAGAATACACACAGAGCTACACTGATGCACACAATTTTCCTCAGAAAACTCATTCATTGGGCTGGGGATGTGGCTCAAGCGGTAGTGCGCTCGCCTCGCATGCGTGCGGCCCGGGTTCGATCCTCAGCACCACAAACCAACAAACATGTTGTGTCCGCCAAGAACTAAAAATAAATATTAAAAAAATTCATTCTCTCTCTCTCTCTCTCTCTCTCTCTCTCTCTCTCTCTCTCTCCCCTCTCTCACTCTCTCTCTAAAAAAAAAAAAAGAAAGAAAACTCATTCATTATACATAACTTAGAACCTGAAATGTAAGGGTTTTGTTGTTTTTGTTCTTTTTCCAGGTTGAAATACATCAGCAATGCCTACTGGCAAAAATGCAAGTTAGAAAATGAGGACTCAAATGTAACTATAAAGCCAAGTGAAGAAAGGAAAAGCTGGATGCCATTATGTGAAGGCTGCTAATGCCAAGGGAAGAGACTCAAGTGGCACCCGGTTACTAATAATGAGGAATGATCAGCAGCTGGAGCATGGCAGAAAGCACCTCCTGAAGAGTCAAAGGGTTGGACTTAGTGACTCCACGGATCCCCCAACACTCCTAAACACTCCTAAACAATTCTCTTTCTACAACTGTAATGCAGGACTGAGACTCTTTTTTAGTGAGCGCCTATAAGGTTTTGTGTTCTTCACCACCCTTGCATGGTGCCTGGACCTAAGAGATAATAAATGTTTGATGAGTGGAATGAACAAAAAGAATAAATAAAAATATAAAAAGAAAATGAACTACAGGAAAGGAAGATGACTTCCATTAAGGGTTATCAAATAAGTGCCCTTGACCACCGGCATAATCTCCTCCACTTTGGAGGACTTTTGTAACTACATGGTAATTTCACAAAGAGAACTGAATTTTCTTAGGCAAAGTTTACTTTCCAGTGAACTTCATGGTAGATCATAGCTTGCCATGGGAGAAGTCTCAGCTCTGCCAAATTTTTACAGTTCATTTGTGTTTGCATTATCAACATTACCTTCAACCTATGTTCCTCTGCAAGAATCTTTTTTTAATTTGTTCTAATTAATTATACATGATTGTAGAATGTATCTGCAGGAATATTTTAAAGCAAGTGTCCAGTGCTGCTTTAATTAAAATCAGTTAACACAATTTATAAGTACGAGGAGCATGGATGGGTATCTATGTGAACAGCATGCCACAACAGGCTGAAAGGAAATGTGGGACCATCTGCACTGTGGAGTCCCACATAACTCCCAAGGTAACAGTGTTCCAAATGGGGCGTGTGACTTTTTTTTTAATGACAGCAGAATGAATTACAATTCTTATTACACATATAGAGCACAATTTTTCCAAATTTCTGGTTGTATACAAAGTATATTCACACCAATTTGTGTCTTCATACACAGAGGCATGTGACTTATGACAGAGGTCCCAAGCAATCCCTGCCTCAGTTCCAGTATTAAATATAGACAGTCCCTGACTTACTTAATAAGAGTTGAACTTATGATTTTTTCAATTTACAATGGTGCAAAAGTGATTAAAATTCAGTAGAAACTGTACTTTCAGTGTTGATCTTTTCCCAAGCTAGTGGTAAACGGTACAATACTCCTGTCATTTGGGGCAGTGGCAGTCAGTCACATAAACAACTGTTAGTCTGCTGTGTCATGGAAGTATCATGTTTATTCAGGAAATTGGGTGTATTAAGTACCTTTCTGACTTAAGACATTTTCAACTTACTATGAGTTTATCAGGATGCAACCCCATTGTAAGTTGAGGAGCGCCAGTGCTAGCAAATTTTTTCTTATTTCTCAGAACAGCTTACTGACATTTCTAATAATTTCTTCCTATACTCTGCTAAATGCACTCATTTTGGAAAACATAGCTCTAAGTTACTTCTGATAGCATTTCTGATCTCAAGTTACTTTTTTCTCCCTTCTCTTTGGCCAATTTATTCACACCATCAAAGAACCCTTGTATAAGACAGCAAGCCCACTGAAACATTCCTGTTTCCAGGACAGACTTGTACTCTTTCAGTTTAGTCCCCTATCTTCTATCTATAAGCAGCATCTCAGCTTCCAGTAGCTTCTTTCCATACCTAACTTACTAGATCAGAAAAGCACTGTCAGGAGCAGAAAGATCAATAATTTTAGAATCAGAAAATCTGTGTTCAAATTTTGCCATTCTCAGTTGTGTGACTTGGGGTAGAACAACAACTTTGATACTATTTCTAAAATAAGAAAATTCTATTGCATTCAACCACTGTGGGAAACAGTATGGAGATTCCTCAAAAAACTAGAAATGGGACCACCATGACTCAGCTATCCCACTCCTCAATATATATCCAAAAGATCTAAAATCATCATACTATAGGGACACAGCCACATCAATGTTTATAACAACACAATTCACAACAGCCATGCTGTAAAACCATCCTAGGTGCCTGTCAACAGATGAATGGATAGAGTGTGGTATACACACAATGGAATGTTACTCAGTCATAAAGAAAAATGGAAGTATGGCATATGCTAGTAATTGATGGAACTAGAGAGCATCACACACTAAGTGAAATAAGCCGGACCCAAAAAGTCACAATAAATGTTTTCTTTCATATGCAGAAGCTAAAGTAAAATAAGAAAACAAAAGTGGGATGGGGTAGGCAGTCAGGGTCCATCAAAATAGATGAGATCAGTAAAGCAGAGGAAGGTGACGGAAGGGAAGTGAGGAGGGATGGAAAAAGGAGGAAAAGTGGAATGAATCTGACCAAACTTTATTACGTACCTACATGAACATACCACAGTGAATTCACCTTGATGTATAGCCATAATACAATAATTTTTTAAAAATCTATAAATAAATAAAAGAAAGACTAAAGAGAGAGAGAGAGAGAGAGAGAGAGAGAGAGAGAGAGAGAGAAAGAGAGAGAGAGAACAAGGAGGAGGAGAAGGAGAGAGAAAGAGGAAGTACTGGGGAGTGAATTGGAATAAATTTTATTCCTTGCTTGTGTAATTATGACAAAATGAACCCCAATATTATGTATAACTAAAATGAAATAATCAAAAATAAAGAATTACATTTTGTTCCACTCTGATGATTATTATAAAGATTAATAATCATCATAAATGATCAATAGATTTAAGACTAAGTGTAATTTATTTCTATACTTATAAATGTTAATATGAATCATATAAGCACTCTTATTACACAGATGAAAAGTAATTTTGTTTATACATTTAATTTCAAATAATAATTATAAAAGCTCAAAGTAATTTGCACTGTTTTTATTCATGTTTTCTTAGTAAAAATCATTTGATACAGTACTAACTCTGAACAGTAACCAAATTCAAAAGCCTCTTCTTAAAATTTTCATTCATTAATGTAATAAAGATATGATAAACTAGAAAAACAACTGACGTGGAAAATTGGAACATTTAAAATAAGTATAAAAATATAAATTTGAAGCCATCTGTAATCTTCCCATCCAGAGATAAACCCCACTGATATTGCTGCACAGTTCATATAGTAAAAACTCACTTAAAGTAATAGGATATTAATCCAGTTGTTAATGAAAAAGGCTTATTTAAGCAGAAAACCACAAACATTGATACATAAATATCTAAAGACTTTTATTTACAAGTTTTCTAACATAAGGTCAAGGCCTTTTCTAAGAATAACTGGTCTTCAGACTGACAGGCTAGTCATTCTTACACAAACCACACCCAAAAATGCGTCATCACAACTTCTAATTTCCCTTTCTTGCTGGTGTGGCACAGACTCAGAGATTCTCGAGAAGCATACTGGGAATCCTTATAGAAGTTTATTTCCCCCAATCTTACAGCTGGCATACATAACTTAGTGGCATTTGGGGGGGGTGTCTTTGGAAGATTTCCAAAGTACTTAGCAAATTTTTGAAGAAAAATACTTATATTTAATCTGATTACATAAAATTTTAATTATACAAGCACAGTAGCAAGAACTACTGGCAAAAACAGGCTCTGTTAACAAACAAAACAGACCCTTGATCAACACTTATCTCAACCAGCTGACCCTGAAGGATGCAGGCAGCTAGAGCTTGGCTGCCTTGCCCTAAGCCTGGAAGGTATGGGGACATCAGTGTGCTTCACAGGAGGAAGTCACTGATGAGCTTCCATCTCTGGGCACCTCAAATTATCATTTTAAAGGGTATTTCTCAACCCTTACATGTATATGTAGGTACAGTATAAACTTAAACACAGATGGTCCTTGAACTTAAAGGAAGAGCAGGACACATATTACTGTCGAACACAGACTTGATGAATGGAGTGCCAACTAACCACCAACCAAGATCTCTCACCTACTCTCCTGCTACGTCCAACCTCCTCACGCCAGACTTTAGGTTTGGTCTCCAGCCTCGCTCTCTTGTCTATCTAAATTCAATCATCAACTTCAAATACTATCCGTATAATGATGACTCAAATTTTAAAGTGTAGATAACATCCCTCCCACACATGTCAAACTTGACAAGACAGATTCCCCAGTCCTCAATCTGCTCCACTCACAGGACTGGTAACCACCACCACCATCCCCACAGCCCCACTCAGGACAAACGGCTAAACTGCCCTTGACTTTTCCTGTTCCTAATCCCACATCCAATCTAACAGGAATTTCTATCCCTTTTCTGTTGTGTGTTTGAGTGTATCCCCTATCTCCTCTTCTTAAATTAAGAGGAAGGAAAGGGACCCTATATCTAGTTTACAACTGTGTCTCCATCCTCCAAAGCAGTCTCTGGCATGTACTAAGGTCTTAATTCAAATTAATGAGTGCAATGAGCTCCTAAAACTTTGAGACAACTCTTGGAAGTTTTCCACACATAATTAGAAGAGTAAAGAGGTAATTTTCCAACACCTAAAACCATGCAATATTCACAATTAGGGAGTGACCACACATTACGACCTCAGCACCATCATTTCACAAGTATGGAACCTAAGTTCTGGAAGTTTATGTAATTTATCCAAGATCCCAAGGATCCAGAGAGCTCCTAGTGCAAATACTGAATGATGTGCAAGCAGCCCCTCCAGCTAATCACTGAGTTCCCATTCCTTTTGTTGTATACAACACAATTTTTTCAAATCAAGAACTGAATTAAACTGAATTAGTATGTAAGAAAACATTCAGCATAGGACTATCTTGTAATGTCCCTTTACACGTACAGTTGAAAAGTCCTGAACCAACTAGAGGCTAAAGTGCCAGAGAGCAACAGCAAACATAAACTAAAAGACAAGTGAGTCCCCCTGATTCAAAACCCCAAAGTCATTGGAGGAAATTGTTTTAAACTTTGCTTCCTTCTATAAACTAATCCTTATTAGAATCCACTATAAATTTCCAGAACAAAGGGAGAATAGCTGTGTGTCTATAATTTGGTAACTCATCTGGTTTCATATTTACTGTTCAAAGATTCTTCATAAAATGAAATAACATAAGACTCACCCAAAAACATCCCAACATAAATTTCCCACTGGTGTGAAGAAGTTACCTAATCCTTTGCCACTCAAATTTGTTGGATTATTGGGGGCGGGGGGGAGTTTAAGATGTGATGTGGCTATGTTACTCAGGCTGGCCTCCATTCCAGGGCCCAAGTGATCCTCCTGTTTCAGCCTCCTGAGTTACAGGGACTACAGAAGTTCACCATTGCACCTGGCTGCCCCCATCTCAATCTGAATGCCCTGGTGTTTACCAAGTTCCTAGTTTCATTTCATTAAGCACCCTTGACATACCATAAGGGGTATTCCAAGCACTGCCAGCACCCACCTTCCTTTACTGGCTCAGGACAAGACCAGGCTGAAGAACTGTTGTAAGCCAAATGGCCCCGAGGATCCCATCCCTACTCATAGGACCACATCCTCCTCCTGGCTAAGACCGAGAATGACTTATGAATTTATCAATGCTTGATCAGAAGTTCTGCTTAATGCTTGTTTCCATTAGAAACAACAACTAGTTGGCACTTACAAATCAACAAAACAGTTTTTCTATAAACATCACTTCATCTCCTGCTTGTAACCCCACACTGTGACATATACAGCAACATTAGCTTCCTCATTTTTTTCAAGAGATAGTGCCTGGGAAGGGGACCATGTCACAGTGTAGTGAAATCTAGAATTGCACCAGAGGCCTTCAAAAGGAAAGCCTTTCCTCTTTTGCCCAAAGTAACCACATGGCCTCTCATGAGACAGCTGCACCATGTGCATGCACACATTTCTGCTAAACTAGCAGAGAGCATCTTTGGTTCACTCACTCACTCCCTACAGTTCTACACTGCCTTGTATCAGGGAGTGCAGATGGGAATAGATAAAGAAACAAAGCTTCAGGGAGGGAGGAGGAGTGAGGAGGAGTAAGAGGATAAACGGCAGATGAAAAATTACAATCAAAGAAAGATAAGACAAAGTTGCCCACTCACATGTGCACTGCACATCATAGTTTGCAAAGCATTTTCATGAAAATTTGGCACCCCCAGAATAATAACTAAGTAATAGAGTCATGCTGGAAAAGCTAGGGTCCAGATTAGGCAATGGGGAAAAACATCTTGGAGATGACTCAATGAATTCTGAGGGATGGATGAGGTCTCAGAGACCCTGCGTTGAGGAGGGGACATTCCAGAACCAGCATGTGCCACAAAGATTAGAAATGGAAAACCTCCAGGGTCAGGAACCTCTGGGCTGGAGAACATGATTTCTTAGTGCAGAAAGTAATAGGGGCCACAGATGAAAATGAGGAAGCTCTGGGCTCATATACAGTGAATGAGTAGCTTTGTAAGAGAAAATGAACTGACAAGCTTTCTTTCAAAAAGACATATGGTTCCCATAGACATAAAACTGAGAATTCTCATGATGGGTTTTTATAGTTCCTGTCTTCCCATAGTATAAAAGATCAAAATGCATCTTTTATACTTCTTCATCCTCTCTGTTTTCACTACAAAAGAGTGACATCTTCTTGCTTATACACTGCTATAACACTTTCATTTATATTTATCTCCATTCAGTTCCTAGTTTAATATCTCAAGCTTCCATAGTAGGAATAATCCTTTTTGTTTCTTTAGCATTTCCCCCAGAGAACTCAGAACAATACTCACCACGAAAATCACCCTATGATATCACTGATGCATGAGAAAACCAAAGACCTGCTTTAATTATAAGATGGAACTAGCTGGGTGCAGTGGCACATGCCTGTAATCCCAGCCACTCAGGAGGCTGAGGCAAGAGGAATGCAAGTTCAAGGCCAAACTAAGCAACTTAGCAAGACTCGGTCTCAAAAAAAGACTGGGGATGTAGCTCAGTATTAAAGTACTGGGTTCAATCTCTAGTAACCTCCACCCCCACCAAAAAAAGAACTGGAGCTAACAGGAAAAGTATCTATATCCCCTCTGCTCTCACCACACACTCCCACCTACCTGTTCTACCTTTTATGGTCTTTCCTATGTGCCAGGCACCAGTATAAGCACTTTACGTATGCAACTTACATAATCCACATAGCAACCAGAAGGTACATACTACTATTATTACTATTACCATTTTGCAAAGGAGGACACTGAAATACAGAAACATTAAGCAACTGGCCCAAGGTCACAGAGTTAGTAGTGGTAGAAGCAAGATTTGAATCCAGAGTCAGGTGGTAGAATTATGTACTAAAACAAACACATCATATTATCCCTCAAAATGACACAATATACTTGAAAAAGGGCCAATTTGGGCTGCTTCAGTTTTTAAGTTATGGCAGCAATCACACACATTTTTTGAAAATATGACATAATGCAACCCACAATTTCTTTTTTAAGTCACAAAAAAATACAAAAATTTAACATGTGTCTAATGCATTTAGATTTGGGTTTTGCATGCTGTTTTACTAGAAAGTGCATCTGCTCTTGGCATTAAACAGGACAAAATCAGCTATTTGATGATTATGTATAAGAATGTCAGTGCCATAATCTGATCAAAAGTAAATGACTTACAGTAGATGGGGTAGAGAGAGAAGATGGGAGGGGAGGGGAGGGGGGATAGTGGGGGATAGGAAAGGCAGCAGAATACAACAATTACTAATAGGGCATTATGTAAAATTGTGGATGTGTAACCGACGTGATTCTGCAATCTGCATTTGGGGTAAAATTGGGAGTTCATAACCCACTTCAATCTAATGTATGAAATATGATATGTCAAGAGCTTTGTAATGTTGTGAACAACCAATAAAAAAAAAAAGTAAATGACTTATGCTGCTTCAAGAAATTTCTTTCTTTTTAAACATATTAAAGTGTACTAGCTAAACAACAACAAAAAAAAAAACTTGATCCAAATAACTTGATACCTACAAAACAGGAATTCTTTATCTTAAAAAAAAAATTAAAAAAAAAAAAGGTCAATGCTCCCTTAGACAAGGCAGCATCTGAGGCTGCAATGAAATCTATAAATACCCCTACACACACACACACACACACACACACACACACACACACACACACACACACCATGCCTCTGGCAACAGTCATCAATGCTGACATAAAGCCCAGGACTGATGGCAAAGAGGGTTAGTTTTACATGACAATTAAAATTGTCCAAGGAAAATTAAAACAATTAAAAGTTCCAAGGAAACAGGAAAATGTTTCTGTCTAATGTTTGAGCTATGAGACAAACCTAGTTTGCCATAGATCCCAAGATCACCAACTATTCCATATATTAAAAAAAGATTTATAGACCAAAAACACTCAGAACATGTCTTAATTCAATTGAAATGAAGAGAACTACTATGAAAGAGAAAATTGTTACCTCAATATACTGAATGAACAAATTGAAATAAGTCCATTAAATTTGGTTCTTGTGAACAAAATAGTTCATTAAAAACTAACTGGTCAGCATACTTCAGACTATAAACATCAATTTTAGTCAGAAATAGTGGAAAACAGGGGCTGGGGCTCTAGCTCAGTGGTAGAGTGCTCACCTAGCACATGTGAGGCCCTGGGTTTGATCCTCAACACCACAGAAAGATAAATAAATAAAAAATAAAGGTATTGTGTCCATCTACAACCAAACAAATTTTTTTAAAAATAGTGGAAAACACTAAGCACATTAAATTCTATTTAAGAAAAGACACTTAATTTAGTTGATAATGTGTACAACCTCTATTGAGGCACCATTTAGAAGTTTAAAAATGTAATATAATTCTGCTAACAGGATACAATTAGAACACAGTGAATTTTATTACTGTGGCTTTCAGCACAGCTCTATTAATGCCTGTTGTTTATCTACACAAATAAAAAGCAGCCTGGGAACTGTCCTAGTTTCTTTGAGAGTTATCAACTGAAGCTAATGTTTCCTGAGAGAGAACTCCAATTTGAGAGGGTACTATGAGCTGGCCAGGGCTCCTTGCCATTCACCAGACACTGCTCACTGTGCAGCATGGGCAAGGCCACTATGTGATGAAATCAGAGGATCCGCAGGGAGTCTCCCAATAATCCACATCACATCCATTCACTTAGCCAAAAAATAAAGGGCAGTCTCTACCTTAGGAAACTCCCAGGTAAAGGCCAGTTTCACATGAGTTCTAATGGGTGGCAGTGCAATGACAAAAGGAAGCACTCTTTGGTAACAGCCTTGGCTTCTCTGTACCGTTCATCTTCCAATTCTTCAGCAGTGTCTTGGACATCCTTGCATTTCACATATGGAGTATTGTTGTCCCTAGAGTACCTCAGATTCAGCTGGATTATCAGGATGTTGGAGTGTTACCAATTTCAACTTGACACTTGTAAGGATTTATAAAAAACTGTCAATCAGAAGATTATTTACATAGAGAACTGTGGCAGTTCCCTGCCACATGACCCCCAAGTGTGTGACAGTGACAACCTTTCTTCACCTCACCTGTAAAATGGGAATGCTGTGAGAAATACCATATTTACAGCATGGTTACCACATACTAAAACTCAAATTATAGATCACCATCAAAGTAATATCTACAGCTTGAGAACACTTTCCAGCCTCAGATGCCGGGACAGTGAGGCTGGTTACTGCAATGTCAGGGGAGAGGCCTCATCACCAAGAATAAGGGATACTCTGACAGAATGAAAACCTGACAGCAATGTGGAGTCCCACACCTCAGCTATTGAGGACAGTGAATTAAGTCAGGTTAACAGTTCAATCAATTTGATTCTTTCACTTCAACTCCTTATCACAATAGAATCAAGTATCTTGACTCCTGTCAGGTCAGTGCACAGAGCATTTGTAATAAACACAACACCTCTGACTGATAACACATATGCACACCAAAGCAGCAGTGTTGTTTCCTACTTCATCCTACTGCTTCCATTATGAAGATGAACCCAGTTGCCAAAAGTCCATTCATTTGTTAATAATAATATTTTTATGAAGAGGGAGACGTAGCTCAAAAAAGAGGTTTTGACCAAAACACTACAGACATATTAGAGTCTAACGTATATCTTCATCTTGGATTATCCCTCAAAAGGATCTAAACTTCTAAATCAAATTTATTAATACATATAATATCTAGAGTACAAAATTCTCAGAGTGCCCAAAATCCTCATTTATAAAAATGGAGGCAACATCTCTTTTAAAGAACTGATTGTCAATACCGAAGCATGCAAAAAATTGTAATTCAAGATAGATCATCAATATAAAAGCCAAAACCATAAAGCTTTCAGAAGAAATCACAGGACAATATTTTCAGGAAGAGGTGGTGAGGCAAAGGGCTTCCTAAGTCACAAAAATTAATAACCATAAAAGAAAAAAGTGATCAATTGGATTTCATCAATTAAAAACTTTCTATCAACAAATGACACTTAAAAAAAGGACCAAATATGCAAGACACACACTGGGGGAAATAGTTGCAAAACATAAATCTGAAGGAAAGAGAACAAACATTCTAGATAGAATGTACAAGGAGCTCCTCCAGCTAAGTGATGATGTGTTCCTTGCTGTTCACAGGAATAACCTGTGTGGAAGGGCAGGTCAGCAGAGGCAAGGAATGTTGGCAATTTCCTCCAGTGAAGAATCAAGGATTGATCTAGGGGAGGAGAGCAAATTGCCCAGAAAGCTACTTGAAGGGGAAGAAAGGAAATGAACATTAGATAGACGCCAGTACAGTTTGAACTACTAAAAAAAAAAAAAAAAAAAAAAATACTATTCACAGTGCCAGTTAAGTCTCCACTGAAAAGAAATCTGGATTTAAGGTGGCAGTTTTGATGTCCTATTAAGTTGCTTTCAGAAAAGCTTTTGCTCAAATTTAATGCAAGACAAAATAATTCTAATTTAAATTTACTCAATTCTCCACAATGGAATATTACTCAGCAATAAGAGAATAAAAACATGGCATTTGCAGGTAAATGGACAGAGTTAGAGAAGATAATGCTCAGTGAAGTTAGCTAATCCCAAAAATATCAAATGCCGAATGTTTTCTTTGATATAAGGAGGCTGATTCATAGTGGGATAGAGAGCGGGAGCATGGGAGGAATAGACTAACTCTAGATAGGGCAGAGGGGTTAGAGGCTAAGGGACGGGGCATGGGGTTATTAATGATGGTGGAATGTGATGATCATTATTATCTAAAGTACAGGCATGAAGACACGAATTGGTGTAAATATACTTTGTATACAACCAGAGATATGAAAAATTGTGCTCTATATGTGTAATAAGAATTGTAATACATTCCACTGTCGTATATAAATAAGAAAATTTTTAAAAAACACAAAGTTGTTTGAATAAAATTTTTATTTTACTTAAAAAAACTGGGTTCACATCATATCACATATTCGATATTCTGTTTTGTCTAAAAATAAATGTTAACTCTTCTACAATAATAGGCCCTCACTGTAAGAATACAAAGTAATATAAAAGGGAATAGAGTTGCCAATAATTATTAAAGCTGTTCAGCCATAATTCCTTAACTGTGGTTTTGTGCAACTGTACATTTGGTTTTGTCTAGACATGCTATTCAGTTGGATCCCTGCCCCACAAGTGTTGGCAGGCCAGTATATAATGAACAGTTACACTGTAGTAGTTTAGGACATGAAACTGACAGGGTTGTTTTTCAATATATAAATGTGAACTACTTATAACAATAAGAATTTTTTACTACTTCTTTCCCCTCTATGGTACTGGAGATCAAATCCAGGGCCTCACACATGCTAGATGGGCATTCTACCACTGAGATAAACTTCAAGCCCTGAACTTCTTTACCTTTATTGCAGGTTTTTTTTAATGTAAATATAAACAGGAAGAATGCCATATCAGTGTGTACCTACTTTCTCATCTGATTTATCTTCTCTTTTCTTTTCAACCAGAAATGTCAAAGGTTTGCTTTGCTGTTATCTACACACCATGCCCTAGCAGTAAGCTCTCAACAGCTTGAGATGCTGTTTTACACAGATTTCAGAGATTCTAGAACTCTGTCTCAGAGGACTGGTAGAATCTGTTTAGAGTGAACTGCCACTTAGAAAATGATATCATAAGTAAAATAAAATAACTTCCTTTTTCCCTCTAGCAGTTAAAAAAAAAAGAAGAAAAAAATATTTATGATATCTAAGTATCACTAACATGACAGTAAATGAGAGTTTTGATCAGAGTAGCTAAGATGTCAACCAACAAATATTGCTATCAAGAGAAAGGATTACTGTCAACTAAAAGTATGTTATCTTAAACTAAAAACAAAAATGCATCCTATTACCTTTAATATGTAAGGGGAGAGCCTTCATGAATATTTGGAAAGTACAATTTAGCATAGTAGCTCAGGCATTGAATGAAGGCAAACACACGTGTTTAAATCCAGCCCAGCTACTTAGGAGCTATGTGGCCTTATACAAAACCGCTTAGCCTTATTTTAACAGGGGCATGTCCATCAACACCTCACAGAATGAGTATAAAGATTAAATGATATAACAGATGCAAAAGTGTTTTTTCAAATTCTGAGTACAAATTAAATATTCAAGAACAGCAACTATTATTCACTGGGGGGATGGGAGGATGCTATGATAGGGATCAAATCCAGGGCCTTGTACACGCTAAGGAAGGCACTCTATCACTGAACTATATCCCCAGCCCTTTGTTAACTTAAACTTTTCTCAATAATGATTTGAAATTATCAAGAGGCCCTCACCCACAAGAACCAAATATAGATTTTTAGCTTAGGAACTATATCTCACAGTCACAACACAATGTGGTAACTTAAAACAATTTCAAATTTTAAATAAGCAATAAAAGCAATGGGAATAAGCCAGTGTTCTTCCTTTTTCCTGTCCAAGTTATTTAAGAAAACAAATGAGAAAAAAAAAAGGCAATGATTTGGAAATCAACTATTGTCAGCAATCATTCATTTGATCAAACATCAGCACACATACAGCCTTAGCAAAAGATAAAACTAAACAATTTTCAAGTAAACTTACAAAACTGCACACACAGCTCCTCCTACCTAAAATCAACTTTCTGCGGGTACACTGCATTGATTTTCCAGGAGGGCAGGGACCTGTGCCTGATACAGTAGGAACTCAACAAAAGGCATTCTATTCTACCTCCTTCTTCATAGAACGCTTTCACTGTGTCCGGCCCTGTCACATATTAACAGGGAAACAAGGCAATGCTTGCGGGAAGAGGAGCATCCATCAAAGTGTGAAGAAGGCAAGACAGACCACAACTTGTCTCACAGCACAAGATCCTGAACCTCCACAGTAAAAAGGCCGATAAAAGGAGTAACTGGGGTGATACTAGGCACACAGGGGCAAAGCCAAAAGGGCTCATCCAATCCTGAAAACTGTGGCTTCACAACATTCATTATTTTGTTGGTGGTAGGTAAATTTCTCCTTTAATCTTGTTTACCGTACTGTACTCATAGGTTTGATCAGTGTATTTCTGCAGTTATAAAAGACAAACATAGGGGCTGGGGACATAGCTCAGTGGTAGAGAGCTTACCTTGCATGTGTAAGGCCCTGGGTCCAATCTCCAGGACCACAAAAAAAAAAAAAAAAAAGGTTAAATTTTAGAGGGTCTTCTTCCCCAACCAGACAGCAATTTCTAAGTGTCTATATACACACTAGACACTTCAAGGACAATTCTAAGATCACCTTCTCTAGAAAGTTTTTTCGACAGGCTGAAATCATCTCTTCCTAATGAGTTTCTGTGGACTTCTACTTCCTTCACCTTCTACCTATACATCTTAATCTCCTTTAAATTTAGATGCCTTCAGGTCAGGCTCTTGAACTCTACAGGGTTTTCTCTTATTTTAACCCTACATAAAATGCATACATGGTTTTCTCTTATTTTAAGGCTGAAATTAGGCCACAAATTTCTTGAACTTCATCAGCTGCTACTGCAGTACATTTATTGGTACATGTATCTTTAATCAGAATGCATGCTTGAAAATGTTTTCTTAATTTGGGAAACTGTGGATATAGAAGAACTTTCTCCACATAATTCCCTATTTGTCCTTCACCTGAAATCAAACAACTACCACTCCATTTTTATATATGACAGGTGCCCAGGACATCTAAAGAGATGACAGAGTTCTTAACCTACAATTTTCTATCCATATAACCATAAAATCAGGATTAAGAAAGTTCTACCTATTCTTTCCTTTAACCTTGTTATGTGACCTCCTTTAACCTTGTTCAGACCCAATGTCCCCAACATAAAATGGGTATGACACTGCCTGATTCACAGCACAGTTGAGGATTAAGAAAATGTGTATGAAAATTTCTGGCCACAAGCCTGGGAACACAGGGCTTGTTAAGTCTCTTGCTATCTCGGATGGCTGAAGTTCCACTAGGAAGTTTTGCTCTTCTAAGATCCATAATTCTTTCATTTCCAATTTCTTAGTTCCATTTCATGATCACAAAACTTCAGTATTAAAAGCTAGGAACTGTGCTCCAGGATTACAATTCTTCCACAAATATTCCATTTGGTTATTAGACTGAGACTTGAATCTCAATGTACTTTTCTTCCTGCATTAAATCTACATGTAATTTGCTATTCTAGAGTGAGATTCTTTTCCATCAAAGTTACTCTGAATCAAACACAGGATGAGTTATTCTTGGCATATTAGCCTAAGGACAATTAATTACTGCACTGAAGTCATAAAGTATTTGCTTTGGGATTTCTTAGATTGAATTCGCTGACCAAAACTTTAAATCAGTCGCAATGTAAAATGAACAGATAACTTGAAATAGTTCACAATTTCAAACATTTGCTAAATATAAAATTACGTCTTATAAAACTGAAGCAATAAGCACCAAAATTTGAAAACACAACCAGTTTTATCCATGAGTAACTACTCCACTTAAGAATCAATGTTGGGTCAGGAGATCTGAAGCACTTACTACACAATGTATGCTCAGTGCCTGAGAAAAATTATGGTTTCTGCAAATACTGAAATAAAGTCAAATTAGCACAGAATGGTTGGGGGGGGGGAGGACCTAAGATTTAATTACAGATGATTTTCCTGGAAGGTAAGTATTTCAGGACCATGATAATCCTCATTAGTCATCAGGGAGACGAAATCTATACAACAATTGGACACATTCCATACCCATCAGCATGGCAAGAATTAAAAAGTATTTGAAGCACCGATGATGATGGGGAGCCACAGCAACTCTCATACACTGGTAAGTATGGTGAATTGGTACTATTTTGGTAAGAGGCTTTGCAATGTCTACTAAATCTGAACAAATGTATATCCTAAACCTCAGCAGTTCCACTCCTAGGTATAGATACCCAACAGAAATGTACACATGTCCCCCAAAACAAAATCAAGTATAAGAGTATTCATAATAGCATTAGTTGTAATGGCCAAAAAAAATCGCAAAACAGAAAAAAAGATGTTCAGAACTAGATAAACTGTGGCATATTAACATTATAGGATACTAACCACACAAATACCCCCTTATACACAAAACTTGAAAAACTTCTCAAACATTACACTGAGCAAAAGAAATCAGAACAAAGGTGTATTGCTTTATTCCATATTTATGAAATTCAAAATCAGAAAAAACTAATATAATGGTTGCAGAGGTCAGGACAGTGATCACCTTTGGTAGTATGGATGGGGATGAAATGGGAGGGGGCATAAGAGGGCTTCCTGGGATATTGGTAATATTCCAATAAAAATTGATTGTTACACTGTGTTAAGTTTGTAAAAAATTATCAAAGGTGAAAACTTAGGATCTTAGGCTTTTCTATATGCAGATTTCATTTTTTTAACTTATAAGGAGAAGAGTTAAGGTTTCTTGACTCTTTTTTCCTCTTGCTATGATCATTTTCCCTTCTCTTAAATATTTGTATTCATATATTTAATTGACAAAATCTGTATGTATTTATCATGTATAAAAATATGTTGTTTTGAAATATGGATGCATTATGCTGCAACCAAATTGAGCTAATTAACATGTACATTACCTCACATACTTATTTTTATGGTGAAAACACTTAAAATCTACTCTCTTGGCAATTTTCAAGAATATAATAAATTATTAAATATAGCCACCATGGAATATTATAGATCTTTCATCTATTAACTTATTAATATTGTCTATCATTTTTTATTAATAAAAATTTTAACTGAAATATATCACAATTTTTGTGTACTAATTGGGTACCATGGGATATTTCAATATAGGTGTACATTGTATAATGTTTAAATCAGGTTACATATGTCTACCTCCAGAAATATTTAGCATTTCTTCATAGTGAAAACATCCAAAATCCTTCTAGCTTGGTAAAACATATGGTATGCAAGTTTTATCTATCTTCACTCTATTGTACAACAGCACACCAGAAATTGCTGCTTTTATCTAATTATAACTTAGTACCCACTGGCTAACCCATCCCCCAACTCTCCCTCCCCACTGTTCCTCTCTGGTAACCATCATTCTACTCTCAACTTCTATAAAGTCAACTTTTTAATACTCCACAAGAGTGAGATCATGCAGCCTTTGTCTTTCTGCTCCTGTCCATTGTGTATATACACCACATTTGCTTTATCTAGTCACCTGTTGATGGACACATCGGCTGAATTCACATCGTGATCAGTATTAATAACGCTGTAATGAACAAGGGAGTACTGATCTCTCTTTGATGTACTGGTTTCAATTCCTTTGGATACATATTCAGTAGTGGGACTGCTAGCAGATACAAACAAAACACAGAACAAATAAGGAAAGAACAGTAACAGAAAATTGGTGCCAAAAATACAAATCATGCTTAGCTAAGGTAGCTCCAGTACTCTACCTCCAAACCTGAGCCAATGACTAGGACTTTGTATCATATACATATAACATGTTACACATACGTGTAACTATGGTGAATTCCTGCTAGGGAAATCATTCTTAGTTCATAAAATAGAATTAAGAATATCAGTATTTCATGATTTTCTATTAAAAACATCATGGCTTCCAGGTGCTCTATTATCTGAACAAAAATAAGGACCTAGGGACATCCTTGTCACCAGAGGTGTAGCCTTGGGACTAACATTAGCTACATCCTAGAGACCTGAAAAGGGAAAAGTGAATTCAGCTCCTGGGGGACTCAGGGTAAATTATTCACCATGGAATTTTGCCCTTTGTCTCAATTATCCTTCCCAAGAGAACTAAACTCATTTTATTTATTCAGAGAGAAAACCAAAGCCCAATCTGATTTACTCTCCCTTCAGTCAAGCAGTCCACACCCAACAAAAGCATTGAAATCACAATGAGAAGCCCCTTCCTTCCAAGTAGTCTTTCTCATTAAGTAATTAAAAACAGGGCCTTAGCAAACTAAGGAGGAACACTAGGACCAAAAGTGCAGCAACCTTCAGCTACCATGAAGGTCACCGGCAATCCTGTTTCAACCAGGGACTCTTCCACTTTGGAGAAGTAGGCTCAGTCAAGGAGCAAGCAACCTCAGATAGTAACCTCTTATCTATCCTCCCAGCTTAACTTGGAAAAAAAGAAGAAGAAAAGAATGTACACATTACCATTTTTATTTGAACTATAAGATTTTACACAGGCTATTGGAAGAATCTTTTGCCTACATTTTAAAGAAAACAGAACAACCTAATGCAAACACAACATCAACTTTCCCAAATTCCACTTCTTTCAACTAATGTTCTCTTTATCCCAACTTGAAAATTCACGTTTTACTTGCTCTTAAAGTCAGAAGGTCTTAAGAACACAAGATTCCAGTTGCCATTTTAAGTGTGTTAGTGCCTCAGAGAGCAGCCAGTCCCTGGGGGTAGTGTTCCAAGCCTGATGGGGGAGCTCACTGGCCACAGTATAAGAAAAATACCCAATCTATAAGGTTAAATATGGTGTCTTGATTAGCTAGGTGATTAAACACTGGAGGGCATAACTGATAACAAGCCCCAGAATCAGCTACCATGCATCCAGTGGATGCAACAACAACAGAGCACCAACTATGCATCAGGTCCTGGGGCTGCAGCAGCCAGCAAGCACAGCCACTTCCCTCAGTGAGCTCAATGACTACAAGGGAGACAGCATGGAAGCAGAAATGATAACTGCATATGAACTATAATCATTATAACCACATATCATTTACTGAGAGCTTAGTATATGCTTGGAATTTTACACGTCATTTCACTTAAGAGTCTCAATTACCCTGTGTCCTAAGTATTAACTAATCTTAGGCAACTTACTTATCCTCTCTGGACCTTGGTTTCTTCATCCCTAAGAAGAGGACAACATGTACTCCAGAGGTCTGTGGTAGAAGTCAATACATGTAAACACTTAGATAACTACATGGTGTATAGCAACTAATCAATAAAAGTCAGTTCATTATTATTACCACTGATGGGATTGATGTCATAACCACTGGAAGAAGAGGAAAATGATGAAGATATCAAGAAAAAGTATGAATTAAAGGAAGAAGAATGGCAGCTACCACGGAATAGACAAAGGGCATTAGACAAGTCCCCTCAGTATTCTCCTCCATAAAATGGAAATGATGACCACCTGCTCCACCCACCTTCCTCACAGAGCTGTTCTGGAGGCCACAAGAATATATTTTTAGCCATAAAACACTATACTAATGTCAAACAGTGTCACTGACCAGATGGACACCACAAACCTTAGAAAACAATGAAAGTTTCATTAATGTGTCAAATAATTATGGACATTAAATGAATATTCTGGATGGCATTCTTATGAAATATCAAGGCTATAAGCTTTTTAAAAATCCCATTGTAGCTCGATGAAAAAATGAAAGCATGCTAAACTATCCACTATATAGTGACCCAAATATCATACCTGGACTCTTGCACTGGCAGAATTCATCAGAATTTTGAGCAATGCATTTGCTACCATTTTTTAAAGACAATCCAAAGACAGCAGAGAGGTCCAAGTACATCTGGTACCACCAGTTAGTTTGGGCACTACAGCAAATACGGCAGATCTGAATTGACTTTTATTTAAGCTATGAATATTTAAATAAAGTGGCTGTTCAATTTTATTCTTTTTTATTTTTTTTTATTTTTAGTTGTCTATGGATCTTGTTATGGTTTGGATATGAGGTGTCCTCCAAAAGCTCACAGGGAACACAATGCGGGAAGGTTCAGAGGAGAAATGATTGGGTTGTAAGAGTCTTAACCCAAGCAGTGGGTTAATCCCTGATGGGATTAACTGAAGTGGTAGGGTATGGCTGGGGGTGGTGAGAATTAGGGCATGGCTTTGGTATATAAATTTGTATCTAGAGAGTGGAGTTTCTCTCTCTCGGTTGCCTGATCCCTGTGATGTGAGCTGCTTCCCTCCACCACTCACTCTTGTCATTATGTTTTAGCCTCATCTCGAGCCCTGAGGAATGGAGCTGGCCTTCTATGGACTAAGACCTCTGAAACTATGAGCCCTCAAGTAAATGCTTTGTCCTCTATAATTGTGCTGGTCGGGTCCTTTAGTCACAGCAGCAAAAAAGCTGACTAAAATAGACCTATTTTATTTATTTATATGCAGTGCGGAGAATCAAACCCAGTACCTCACACATGCTAGGTAAGTGCTCTACCACTGAGCTACAACCCCTGTCCAAGCTTTATTCTTTATTGTGTCCTAGGAAACTTCCTTTCACTACAATACTAATATAAACATTAAGAGAA
This sequence comes from Spermophilus citellus, assembly GCF_964194105.1. Lineage (NCBI taxonomy): Eukaryota > Metazoa > Chordata > Mammalia > Rodentia > Sciuridae > Spermophilus > Spermophilus citellus. Next base: position 196,615,664 of record NC_138185.1, on the reverse strand, counting down.
GGTAGTTTCCAACTCAGGCTTTTACAAAGTCAAACACAGAGACACAAATCCTTCTGAAACTATTTAATCTTCTGTTAATGTGTAAGATCACAGGCCACAAACTCCTGTCCTGCGAGATTTTCTGAATAAAAGCCATCCCTCTTTATCTATAGGGTCTATTTAACTCTTGGTCAATGTACTTTCAAATATGGTTTGTCAGGGGGACAGAAGGAAAAGGCAGTACTTTTATCCCCTAATGAGTCAAAAAAAGGATTTGAGGAAGTAAAAGTCATTCAAACGTTCTGACCCAATAACTCCTGTTGTAGATAATTAGCCTAAGAAAACAATCAAGCATTCACACAAAAATATACATACAAAAAAAAATCTACTGAAACTCTATTGGCAATAAACAAATAGATTAACTATGACAAGATATGATAACAGAGCAATTAGAAATGGTATTTTTAAAAAACAATTTAAATGAAATGAAAAATATTCATCAGTATGTTAAACATAAAAAGCAAAATATACAATGATTCCAATTTTGCTATTAGAAAATACAAAATGCATAAAAATATAAGAAAATATTAATATTAGAATATAAACAAGTAATATCTTTTAATCCCCTTTTTTCCAAATTATCTTCTATTACTTTGCTAGTCCACAAAAAGAAATCCTTTTTTTTTTTTTTAAGAGAGAGGAAAGGGGGAGGGACAGAGAGAGAGAGAGAGAGAGAGAGAGAGAGAGAGAGAGAGAGAGAGAGAGAATTTATTTATTTATTTTAGTTCTCGGCGGACACAACATCTTTTTTTGTATGTGGTGCTGAGGATCGAACCCGGGCCGCACGCATGCGAGGGGAGCGCGCTACCGCTTGAGCCACATCCCTAGCCCCAAGAAATCCTTTTAAAATAAACAAAAGAGCACAGAAAAGAATTTGGTTTTAATTGATAATTCCATTAAGTTACTAATATTTACATTGCTTATTTTGTTGGTACAATGCTAGACTAACTGGGAGAGAAGATGTCTTTATGACAGCATTTCAGGTAAAAATTATTTGCCAACAGTTATAATTTAAAAAAAAAAAACTGGAGAATTTTACACCAACGTATTTTATGACTGAGAAATAATTATGCTAAATAATGTTAACACCACATGTCCATCTCCACACAGTACAAACACAGTTACATAATTAATCACTAGTACAACCAATCTGAAATGGATGGTCCAGTCATTCCCCATTCACATCTGAGTACCTGTAGACTCTGCCACACTAAAATCATTCAGAGTAGACACCAACAAGCATTTTCTCTTAATTCTAATCCTAGACTCTCACCAAGGTCTCAGACAACTGAGAATCCTCTAGATAATAAGGAGTATGGAGAAGGTCACATTTTGAAATAAAGAAGTTGCCCTTCTCTCCCCTGATCAGATAACAGAAATCTAAAGTTTTCACTCAGATTTTTAGTTTACTAAATGGATTTTATTTCAAATTTTGGGATAAGTAAAAAGTATCAATGAAGCAATTAGATTGTACGTTGTTTTCCTTAACTGCAGTTAGTTCAAAAGAACATATTTTCTCTCTCCAAATAAAGTATATACCCATTTTTAAAGTTCATATCACAAATATTTTATATGTAAACTTGCCATCTGCTAACTTTTGATCATCCCTCTAAATCCACATCCTGAGATGGAGGTATCCTTCCACAGTTTAAAACTGAACTTGCAGGCACAGAAAAAGTGCCAGTAGCTCTCGGTACCAGACTAAAACTGTGAGTTATCATTCATGATTCCATCACTTGATACAAAAACACCAACTCTACAATATGTGGAGGTAAAAGTTTAAAGAGTCCAACTAAGTTCCCTCGGTACAAACAAGGAGTGAGCAGGGCTCTCCTCCCAGGTCTGGCTCAAAGATGCCCAATGCCAACACCATTCTTCCAAAACCAAAAGAAAAGAAGACAGTTTTTCTTCTCATCGTCATTTTAAGAACGTGAACTAAATCACATCTAAATCAGTCTCCCAGGTCAAGCAAAAGAAATATCAACGTGGAAACTATGAATGGGAAATAGTCTCTGACACTGAACAATCTGATGGATATTCATTCCCTATTCTAAGAACCACAAATGAGGAGATCCTTCTTTTTTCTTCTGAAGTTGCTCTGACTTCAAAATGTTCTCTTATAACTCCAAAGAAAAGAAATGAATGGCATACTGTTGGTTTTTCAGAATGAATGCTAACTTGATGAAAATTTTATCCTGGTCCCATTGAAGTCAGTGAAGTAACTCTTTGTGTCCACAGAGAGTCAGGAAGGGCAAAAGCTCACACCATTTGTAAAGGCTTTGGGCATCTAAGCAGTGGCAATGGGTATTACTTTCAGGAGCATGAAATACCTGGCTGTCTCTAATGTACTTGTTAAGTATATGCAGAAACTAGACTCCTGCAGGGAGAGTATCTGAACATAAAAAATGGAATCCTAACACCACTAACATCTAACCTCAAAAAAGTCTCATTCAGCTTTGTTTTAATGACTACAATAGGTTTTTTTGGACAGGAACTGATAACTAAAGAAAAACATGTCCAAGATTGTCTGCATTTCACATGTTATTTATCTCCACTGGGACCAAGAGATATAATGTGTAATTCTAGGCTCTTTTGCCTCCTACCTCTGCAAGTGCCAAGGGCTGTACTCCATAGGCCTGTGAAGGGGTTTTAAATTCCCCAGCAAGTTTTTTTTCTGCAACAGGAGAATGTGGCACCTCTGATTGGAAACTGTCCCTACTGACTTCATTTCTTCCTCAGAAAAGGGTTACTGCAACTATGGATACAAACATCTATATCTATTTAATATCTGTCATCTAATATTTTTTAATTCATTTGGGCTCTAAGAGTTTCAATTCTACATAGTAGAAATTATTTTGCCTAATTGCTTAGCCTAACAAGTGAGCTCATAACCATCAAGAAAAACTGTTCCATCATAACAGCAGTGCCAGGGAAGGGCTCCTACAAGCATATTTGTTGGTTTTCCAAGGGTTTTTACCTGCCTACATTGTCTCAAGTATATTAGATATCAGCAACATACTCCACTCTGACTTGATAGGTAGTTTCCACGAGAAAGCCAATTTCATTTTATACTCACTTTAAAAATCCCATCAGATTACAAGAAACTACAAACAAGCATAAAATGATTAAATTGTATCAGTTTTCAAAACTTACATGTTGATTAGTCTTTAAAAATTGTTTCCTTAGAAACATATATAAAACTACAAACCATCCAAAATACCACTAAGGTCTTGTGAATAATGCATAAATTACCTCCTTCATAATAGATATTATACTGTAAAATGATAAACTAAACTGTAAGATGCTAAATATTTTCAGAGACAGAATAACACTGTGAAATTTCTCAGAGTACAAAAATCCAATCTGAGGACTTTTTGAACTCAAGCACTCTATGCACAGAATTTATATGCCCACTTACTACTATAAACTGGCTCTAATGACAGTGATATGGAGAAGGTTCTAAAGGATATTCTGACAGCTACCTCCATGTGCAACATGCCATGTTACTCTAGATTATTTTCAAAGGTGTGTGAGGAGCCACAGAAACATAGGCTGTCATCCTAATGATGATCAAATTTTTCAAATAATCATTTTTCCTCACATTTCTCTATTCATTTAAATGTTTATTTAAACAAAATAACAATTTTTCATAATTAATTACTAGAATTAGAAAAATTCCAAGTTGTCAGGGGGACGGGGTCTTCATTACTGCTCCATGGTTTGGCAAAACTTTGTATACTTCCATCTATACTCTGGGCTTTCAGTCAAGTTAATGAAATCTTGGCTAGAAAGCAGATATAATTTAGGATAGTGACCCCCTTCTAAAGCAAAAGAGAATGTTAATATTACATGCTTTGAATTTTTTAAACTATCCCATGAGATTTACAATAGTTACTTCTGTTCTATTTGGTTATTTTATCTAAAAAGAACTAAAGAATGCTACTAATATTTTGAAGCAACGTATCAAAAAAAAGGCATTTTAAAATCTTTATCATTAACTAAAACCCATAGAACTGGGAGAAAGGGATCTTAATTTAAAATTTAATCAGTTTTTCCATCAACTATAATGGCTATTTCACAGAAACAATTACCCAAAATCCATCCAGTGTTCACTCAACAAGAACTCACTTGGTACTTACTGTGTCCCTGACACTATACCTTGCCAGGAAGAGATGATGTTAAACAAGACAAACAGCGCCTGACTGCAATGACCGTACAGATGGTGCCTGCACCAGTACCTGCAGGCTCACCTAGAAAATGTGCTTCCAAATCAGTCCTAACTAGCTTTGAACAAAGTTTCCCCTAACAAATAGGGAAATTTAGCCAGGCATGGTGGCACACACCTATAATCCCATCTATTCAGGAGGCTGAGACAGGAGGATTGCAAGTTCAAGGACAGCTGCAGCAACTTGGCGAGACCACGTCTCAATAAAATAAAAGGAGATGGGGACAGAGCTCAGTAGCAGAGCAGTTTGCTTTAAGCATGCGCAAGCCCTTGGGTTCCATCCCCAGTATCACAAAAAATTAAATAAAATAAAATGGAAAATTTTGATTAAGAAGCATAAAAGAATGATCCTTTTCAAATAAAAGCCTGATGGCTACATTCTTATAAATAATCTACACAGCTAAAGGTTCACAGGACCCTTTGGGAACTTCTGGGCAGAAACACAAGGACAGAGGTCACCAAGAAGGTCATCAGAGTTGGCTCTTTTCTGGGACTAAGGAAGCCAGACTAGGGAAGGCCACATGGGATCCCATCTAAATGTTCTGGCCAACCATATGCCCTATGGAAATAACTCCCTGTGCAAGACTCTGAATCTGAAAAAAGACTCATAAATAATCTCCATCTGTGACAGACTAAATGGCAGTCAGTATATGTAAAGTTACAGAAATATCATTATTCAAATAGACTTATGACAACACCAGGTTTCCAATCAACTCACAGCTATTAACTCACCAAGCTGACAAGATTCTGAAAACTTTAAAAAAAAAAAAAAAAACAGAATTCTAGCCCATAAAACAACTAAGTTCAATGATCTTTCCTAAATGGTAAGCCTAAGATTTTATTTTATACTGAATCTTGACTTTCCTTAGCGATCTCTGTTCAAAAATGTCTTTAAAACTTTAGCTGCATGCAAAAATATAGCCAAAGACAAAATTCAAGTTCAGGAAGAGAAAAAAGAAATATCGGTCACCTTTACCTGCCCCCAAACCTGTTTCATCAATTTATCCCTAATACAATTTGCCTTACATTTCCTTGTATTTGTTTCTCATCTTCTTACTTCTGCTCCAGGATCAAAGGCTCCAAGGGACAAGACCTGTATGTGATTAGCCTTTCTTTCCAACTCTTCTTTCATTCCCATCTGCTTAGAATAGGAATTAAATGAATTAAAAGGGAGTGCTAAGTTTCTAAAAATAAATTAGTCATCCATGAAGTAATTCAACATCTCATGGTTCCTCTGCCAAGTGATTCATCATCTCTAAGACTCCAAAGTCATGGTTTGAATAGCTCTAAAAAGCTTTCTCAAATCTAGGTATAGATTCAACAACCTCATAGTTTAAAAAAAAGAAAAAAAAGTTTTACCTGAATGAGGTTTTTATTAATGGTAATAAAACAATAGAAAACAGTGAATTGGAACTAAAAATGGGGAGGTGGGGTCTTTCAGCACTATCAAACTGTATAATGTCCATGATACTTTATTTTTTTAATATTTTGTTTGAGTTATAATTGGACACAATACCTTTATTTTATTTTTATGTGGTGCTGAGGCAAACCTAGCACCCTGCATGTGCTAGGCAAGTGTTCTACTGCTGAGTCACAACCCCAGTCCCTGTCCATGATACTTTAATATTCTTTTCTCCTCCATCCAAAACTTTCCTGAGAAAAATCATGTTATACATTTCCTACTCATAGATTAGTTATAAAAATAAACTAGCATACATTAGGGTGGATAGTTTTAAATTACTAACCAGATTAATCAAATTAATGAAAGTTCATAATATGTTTTGACCTCACTGCAGTCCACATCATGTGTATATATCATCTCATTAAAACATTTATTTTCTACCTATAATTAGTAAACCTATGATAAAAACTGAATGCTCTGCCCCATCTTTTCTTTTCTTTGGTGCCGGGGATTGATTAACCCTACTAAGGATTAACTGGATGGGTAACTGAAGTGCTAGGGTGCTGCTGGAGGAGGTGGGAATTGGGGTGGGGCTTTGGGGTATATATATTTGTATCTGGCAAGTGGAGATCCCTTCCTCTGCTTTCTGATCATCCTGTGAGCCAGTTTCCTCCACTATGGTCTTCTGCCATGATGCTCAGCCTCACCTTGAGCCCAAGGAATGGAGCCTTCTATCCATGGACTGAGACCTCTGAAGCAATGAGCCCCCAAATAAACATTTCCTCCATGTGCATCTTATTAATGAGGCCCATACTCTATGGGCAGTGACCTTGGGTTCTCCTTTTGTAGCACCTTCTGTTACTCTCATTATCACCTTACCTTTTAGTCATTAAATTCTGTTAGAGAAGATGTGAAACTTTGCAGAACTGGTTCATAACCCATGCTGGGCACTTAATTTGATTCTCCACCATTTTAGTTAAAAGAAAATCTCTTCAACATAGTAATTCTTTAGATAAACATGTTGTATCAGTTATTTTTTTTCCTCTCAAACTTAACTCATCACCCACATCTCCCCTAATTCTGATACTCCCCCTTACCATGTGGAAAGTCACCACTGAGTCATGGTTCCTGACCAGTGCACGAGGAGTGTGCTGGTGATGAGGTGCTGCTGCCCCAGAGCAGCCAACATGAAGAATCCTTTCCTTCACAAGATAAGATTGCCTCTACTCACTTTTATCACCCTTTCATCTGCTCCTCATTCTCTGAGTGGTGTGGCCTCTTATGTCTCAGAGTCTCCCCCACCTCATATCTTTACAATCTTAATTTCTACTCCAGAGGAGTCCTTCACACAGTAAATATTTACGCACAATGTGGTGAAGGGGACATGATAACTTTAGTATCAAAAAGACTCGAACCAAAATTATATCAGAAAACAGAAATTGCTTTGTACAGAGCCCTCTAGAAAATAATTCCCTTCTTTGTCTCAGCATCAGGCTGAAGGGAAAAAAAGAGAGCCATCTGGTAACTGGGCAGTAGGGAAGCAAGGAGGCAGATTTGGCATGTTAAGCCACTAAGTAACTATCAGATTAGTGCCTGGGGTTTGGGTCTTGCTCTTCTGTGTTTCTGCTGCAGCTCTGTACCTCCTTCTTAGACAAGCTGGAAAGTCGTGGGCTGGTTACTATGGGAATTGATGGGTGCTGCTGGCAGAGGGAGAAGGAAAGTTCCTGGAATTGATCCAGAAATCCTAGGCGAGCGGGGCTTTTTTCCTTCTCTGGCTTCCATGCCTGCAGGTCTTCAATTTGATTAACTAACTCCATATTAGTTAGGGAAAACCTTTCCAGGACTTCCCTGGGGTCACAAGGAGGATTGAGCTGCCCTCACCAGGAAGACTTTCCAAAAGGTGCTAGTGTGACCCCTGAATCTGTGTTAGCAGTTGGCTTCTCAGGCTTCAGTATGCTCAAAATTAAACTCAAGCCTTCTGTTTTTCTGTACACTGTCAAGGAATGTGGTGAGACAGGAGGTGGGGAAGTCGGTGTTTAATTCCTGCATCACAGCTGGGCATGGTGGTATGCACATGCCTGTATTCCCAGCAACTTGGTAGGCTAAGGCAGGAGGACCACAAATTTGAGGCCAGCCTGGCAACTTAGCGAGGCCCTAAGCAACTTAGTGAGACCCTGTCTCAAAGCAAAAAGTAAAAAGGGCTGGAGATGTAGCTTGGTGGTAAAGCATCCCTGGGTTCGATCCTCAGTATCAAAGATGGGGTAGAGCTGGGCGTGGTGGTGTGCACCTGTAATCCCAGCAGCTGGGGAGGCTGAGGTAGGAGGATTGTGAGTTCAAAGCCAGTCTCATCAACTTAGTGAAGCCCTATGCAACTAAGTGAGACTCTGTCTCTAAATGAAATATAAAAAGGGCTGGGGACATGATCAGTGGTTAAGCGTCCCTGGATTCAATCCCAAATAGGGATTAACTGAGTGGTAACTGAAGTGGTAGGGTGAATCCCAACCATTTCTTCACTGAACCTTCTTGCATTGTCTCACCTGTGAGCTTTTGGGGGACATCTCACATCCAAACCATAACAGGGGAGATGCCAAGTAAAGCCACTACAGGGTTACAGCACATGCATGTGCACATTCTGAATTCTAACAGGTACATTCCTAAATTTTCTCATGAGGATATCATAGCAATACCAATAAGAACTTTAAACTTTTACCTGCTGCATGCATGGCACCTTGCTAATTATTATCGCATATAATAATAAAATAAAAAGACCCTAAAATATGACTCAGCATAACTAAAAGTATAGGGGAAATGGAAGAAAATATATGAAAACATGAATGTTTGCTGTGATAGGAAGGTGGGAATATCAGTAACTGTCCTTTATTTTATTCGTAATGAATCTTTTTATAATAAACTTTCCTTTAAAAGCTGAGAAGATAAGAAATACTTGAGCTATTTAAAAAAATTGCCTGGGAGATCAGTGCTCTAAAAAAATCTAAATTGACATGTAAATTTACCACAACCCCAATAAGATGAAAGGAATAGTCTTTCAGAAATTCAAAAGCTAAATCTACAGTTCATATGGAAAAGCAAAAGAGCAAGAATAATTAGGGTAAATATAAAAAAGCAGAGTAATGAGGGGGATCTAGACTTTATAGTAAAAGTGCTGTGAATCTGTAATAATTAAAAAGGTGTGAAAGTGGTTCATGAGAAAGCCATCCAATCAATGGATACATGAAGAAATCCAAACATATCTCAGAGAAGTTGATATAAGATAAAATATAACACTTAATCAAGAAAAAAAAAACACTTAAAAAGTGGTGCTGGCACAACACACAGCCAAGCGGAGGACAGAACAGGCACTGACTCACAGCGAACTAAACCCAAATTGATTAAAATATGTAAACATAAAAAAAGAAACCACAAAGGTATTAAAATAAAGCAGGAGACATTTTTCACAATCTTGGTGAGATTACAAACTTTCTAAGTAGGACATAAAATCCAAAGTCCATAAAGCAAAAGATTACCTGTAAAAGTTACCATAAACAACAAAACTCAAACGCAGTGGGAAAAAATTATCAACTCCTATGACAAATTTTCTATTGCTAATTTTCTTTTTACATATAAGCTCATCTCAATAGATAAACGGGCAAAGGAATACAAGTGTTGATTCTCAAAAAGGAAAACTATTCTTAAGCACATAATAATGTGTTTAGCTTCATTTATGGCAAGAGATATGTACAGCAGATGACAGTGAGATTCCATTTTCTGCCACTGAAAATGGAAAGATCAAACAGTTAAAACAGGCTGCATACCCATAGTCTCAGCTACTTGGAAAGGTAGGTAAACAGCTTGAACCCAGGAGTTCAAGCCAGCCTGGCTAATATGGCGAAATTTATTTATCTCAAATAAATCAAATCAAAAGTTAAATCACACACTACTGGCAAGGGGAAAGAAGAAAGATATAATTTGTCAATGAAAGTATAAATGTGTATCACAGAATAAAAAATAAAAGATCAATACCTAAAAAGGGAGTCTAGCAATACTTAAAGACATATATTCTTTGATCTAGAAATTCCCACATATAGACCATATGCTTGCAAGTTCAATTGTAGCCACTATCTTAGTCTGTTTTCTATAACAAAATGCCTGAGGCTGGGTAATATACAAAGACAAGAGCTCACAGTTTTGTAGGCTGAAAGTTCAAGGTCAGGTGGCATCATTACTACAGAGTCTGTTAAGGGCCTTTTGGCCACATCCTAACAAGGCAGACTCCATTGTGATGAGAGCACATGTAAGAGAGAAAGAGCAATCACATGGTAAGACAAGAAGCAAAAGAGATACAGGGGCAAGGCTTGCTCTTTTTATAATGGCTCCCTCCTATGAGAACTCACCCACTCTGCAAGACTAGCATGATTTCCTTCTGAGGGCAATGCCCCTATGACCTGCTTGCCTTGCACTAGGCCCCCATCTCTTAAATGTTCTTAAATGTTCTCAACATGTCACACTGGGGACCAAGCTTCCAGCACATCAATCTTTGGGGGACACACACAAGCCATATTCAAATCACAGCAACTGGTAGCATTGTTAATAATATCAAAAGATAAACAACTCAAAGGTCATCATTAAAAGAGTTAATAATAAACAACCATAAAGTAGAAATAGAACAAATATATAGTTTGATATGCTACCATTTGTGTAAAAGTAAAATTTTTAAAGCACACATATATATACACTATGGCATTTCTAGATTTAATCCTAAAAAAGAGAAAGTTATTAATGGAAAAATTGGTGAGATGCTAATAGCACGTATACAGTTTAGTTGCATAGTACAACCTTGAAATTGTATTCCATTAGCATATAACAGTTATTTTAAAGCAACAACGTTTTGGTTAAAAAAAAATCTTAATTACTTTTTGATTAAACTACTTCATTCATGGTATTCTTAACCTTCTACAAACTGCTAGTGAGAAACATTAAGAGTCTACGTATTTTGCTTCATTACTTTAAAATTCCTCACTTATTGCTCCTAAATAGCATATATCTCACCTACTAGATTTTAGGTCCTTATTTTAGTCAGCTTTTTTCATCACTGTGACTAAAAAGACCCAACCAGCACAATTATAGAGGAGGAAAAGTTTACTTGAAGGCTCAGTCTATAAAGGCTGGCTCCATTTCTCAGAGATCAAGGTGAAGCTGAACATCATAGTGCAAGAGTGTGGCAGAGAGAAGTAGCTCACACGATGATCAGAAAGCAGAGAGGAAGAGAGTCTTCACTTGCCAGAAACAAATACATACCCAAAGCCATGCCCCAATTCCCACCTCCTCCAGCCGCACCCTACCACTTCAGTTACCACTCAATTAATCCCAATGGGGGAATTAATTCACTGATTGGGCTAAGATTCTCACAAAGCAATCATTTCTCCTCTGAACCTTCTTGTATTATCTCACATGTGAGCTTCTGGGGGACAACTCACATCCAAACCATAACACTCCTTGAAGGAAGGAGCTACATCATCTCTGTACTTAAAGACTCTGGAGATCATCTGCTATATGAGAGTTTAACAAATGAAAGCCAAAATTAATATCCTCAGGCCTAGAGGCTGGGGATGTAGCTCAGTGGTAGAGTACTTCCCTAGCATGTACAAAGTACTGGGTTCAATCCATGGGTACTGGAGATTGAACCCAGGGGTGCTTTACCACTGAGTCACATCCCCTGCCCTTTTTAATTTTTATTTTGAGACAGGCTCTCACTAAGTTGCTTGGGGCCTCACTAATTTGCTGAGGCTGTCCTCGAACTTATGATCCTCCTGCCTCAGCCAATAGAGTTGCCGGGATTCCAAATGGGCATCACCACACCTGGCAAAAAAAAAAAAAAAAAAAAAAAAAAAGGCAAACTTTGTGTTCCAAATACCTAAACAATTTTTCTAAGGTTCCCTTTGATCCTTAGCAAAAATTACATGGAAGAAAAAAGAAGCAAGAGACAGAGAGGACAGGATGCACACTGAGGATGTGGGTGGGAAAAAAACAGCCATTTTAGATATACTACCCTCTAACTTAACTTCCTAAACAGTTTGCTCTGTGCTGGAGGCAATGGTAACAGAGTGACAGAGAAGATATAATCCTTACAATAGGAGTTGGGCATAATTAATTCAAAGTCAACACTTGAAAAGGTAAAACTAGAAAGCTGCCTCAGATTTGAGAGTGTTTTCTACAAGGGCTAATAAAATGCTTCTCAAAGAAAAGTTCCCTATTTTCAAGAAAAGAACAGGACAAAAGTCCAGTTTTGACAAAGTTTTGCTTTTCTATAATAGCTTCTCAGAAAAGCCTCATGGGCAGCACACTTTAAAATGTCCAAACAAAAGATTCTACCTTCAAACTCCACAAATAACCTAATTTCCTAAACATCCAAAACCCAAAAGGAGGATTAAAATTTAGGAAATACTCTTTTGAGTTCCCTGAAAGGGTAAAGAAATGCTACTTTCCCCCAAGGCATCACCCTGTACTCAGGGCTCAGGGCCTCAGTGTCCACACTATACGCAAAACCACCTGCCTTCTATGGATATCCATTTCCCATTCATAAAATAAACACATCTCAACCAAGGTTCCTTCCAGGCCTAAATTCTATTTCTGCTTCTTTCCTCAAACCACCAGACTGAAAGGATTGTTAAGGTCTTCTATCAAATACACATCCCAACACATGCATTTGTGTATGCTGAGGGGAGGAGATGCCTGTTAATATTTACTTTCTATTTCCATAAGAGCCCAACACAAAAAAAGCAAAATATCTGTTTGGTGAGAGCATTACACAAGCATTTATCAAATAAGAGGGAAAAGAATTTATTCAACAATATGTTGAAGTAAAACTGGAATGTGTATGCTATTTAGTGAAACACTGATTGTCCATTCATCCATGGTTAGGGAGATGAAAGCTTCTGAGCTCCCATGTGATTTCATGTAGTAGTCCACATATAAATTCTTCTAGATAGCTTTAGGAATATATTCTGTCACTTGATATTTTCATTTTGTTCCCATGTTGCATAGCATGGAAGAAAGATGAGAACTATAAGAATGCTCACCGCATGTAATGATAGCTGACTTGTCAGTAGACAGTCTTCTTCTAAGTTACTTGATATACCCCTTTAGCTCTAGACTACTGGCTTCCAAGATGATCATATGAAAAGCAGAATAAGAGGTCTGTAAGTAAGTTAGTATGATAAAACATAGTATGGTGGAGATTTAATAATCTCCATCAGCTGAAATTTTCATTCTCAAAACACATAACACTAAAATATTAACAAATATGGCTTTGTTCTATAGGAGATCTTTTTATGATACAGGCCCTTTGTAAATAATATGAGAATACAGAAGAATTGTGCAGAAAATCTATAAATTAAAGTTCAATTTTCTACAGTGAAAGGTAAGTGTGAGTTGATAAGGATGTGAAATAATATCCATCTGTGAAGATAAACTTTTAAGAAGCCTTCCTGGGGAAATGAATTTGAACACATGTCAAAGGAGAATTAGAGAAGTGACAGGTGGTGGGAGAAGAAGGAAACTACAGGCATAAAAAATGATCTGGGCAAAAGCAGACACTGTGGTTTCTTGAGAGATTAATCAGTTAGAACAAACAAAGGGGAGAAAGCACACATATGAACATGAGCCTCAGTTTTCCCCTCTGTTACAGAGAGGCTGTACAAAATGGCTACCCCTGGTCCTGTCCAATGACAGCCTGCTTCCTATGAAGCCCTGCACTGTGCACCTGCCTCTTCCACCATCCTGAAGGGCTCCTGGCTCAATGGCCCTATTGGACAGATGAATAGATTAAGGCTCAGAAAACTGAAAAGGTCTCCAGCTAGAGGGTTTTTGAAACAAACAAAAAAAGGACAGGAAAACAACTGTGGAAAAAAGAAGTGGCGTATGAAGAATGCCAGTTTCAAAAATCAGAACTTCTGTACATAATTTATCAATGAAATAAATATTGCACTTTTTTAAGATCTTAAAAGATATAAAGGAATAAAGAATCTTCCCTGTCACACTGTTCAAAACAAAGGGAAACTAAGAGTCCTTTAAGGGAAACTGAAAGTGGTGTTGTGCCTCCTCCTGCCCCAGCAGGACTAGAACTACACCGCGATTCTCTGCTGCAGCGTCCATAATGAGCAGGTATGGTGCTGGACACACACATTACCCAGTCATTAGCACAGACACTGGCAGTTAAAAGAAGAGGCCTTCCAAATTCAGAAGCACTCTCACTCCTAGCAAAGCCTGTGTACGGATTCAAAACAAGGTGCAATTTTATGCAAAAGTTCAGTGGTCACTATAATGATTTACTAGTATTCATTTAACTGCAGAATTCACTATTTCTAAATGTTTTTATGGCTAGCAGCAAAGTACAGTACAATAAATAAAACTAGTTTTGAGGGCTAGAAACACTGCTTAGTGGTTCAGCACTTGCCTAGCATGTGTGAGGCCCCAGGTTTGATCCCCAGTATCAAAAAAAAAAAAAAAAAGGAAAAAAAATCTAGTCCTTAAACAATTCAAAGCCAAGGGCTGGGGCTGTAGCTCAGTGACAGAGTGCTTGCCTTGCATGCGTGAGTCACTGGGTTTGATCCTCAGCACCACATAAAAATAAACAAATAAAACAAAGGCATTCTGTCCATCTACAACTACCAAAAAAAAAATAATAATAATTAAATTCAAAGCCAAGTAGTACAAGTTAATGAGATCTACTTATTCGCAAACAAGAAGTCATTTCTTCAAATTTAGCTCTAACCCTTACCATTTCACTACATGAACATTTGGGATTAAAAAAAAAAAAAAAATCTATCCTCTCCTGGTGGGAGCTGATCTAATAAAACAATTAGAGAATATGATAATAGCCCACAGCCTGACAACTTCACAGAGATACCTGCCATGTGCACAGGCCAAGAGGCAAGGATGTTGTCTATAGACTCTGTAATCATGGACCACAGGAAATATCCTGTAATTTTAGCAAAGAAAAAAAATGACAGGAAAGCTATGGCATATCCCTAAATAATCAACAAAATATTAGGCAGCAGTTAAAAAGAATGAACTAGATTTATTTAACTAAGAGGGACAGCATGTTACTGAAAGAAACAAAGTATAAATATTAAGTACAATGCCAATTAAGTTTTAAAAATACAAAAATGCTTTTATAAATAAAAATGAAAATGTTAAGTCAACAAAGCATTTACATTTGGAAGGCAAGTAGAAGACCAGGAAGGGGAAGGCCTGGAATAAATAAGTACATACATACATCTAATAAATGGGTCCACTTATTCTACTTAAAGAGACTTTCTAAAATATCTCCTAAGAACTTTTCAGGGTTATTAAGTGATTTAGGATTCAAAAATACAGTAAATAAAGATAATATCTCTGCAACTATTGCTAAATTAAAATCTAACCAAAGATCAGATTCTGGGAAGATCAAGAGTAGGAAGAACCAGGGAACTGGTTCCGCACCCAGACAACAATTACACTAAAAAAATTGCCTGATGGAACTATTTTGAGGCTCTGGACATAAGGACATAGCTGTGGTTAATTTTGGTCAATATCAGCTCTTCACATAGTCACAGCTACACATCCCCCATGCCCAGCCCTGTGGCAGACAGTTGTACAACTTGCAGGAGCTAGGGTGAGCAAAAAGGACACGCTCCTCTAAATATCTAGCATCTGTGTTCTGATTTGCACAAGGATGGCCACTGGCTGCTTGGGATCACAGAGATGCAGTGTCAATTTAAAGATGCTGAAAGAATTGAAGATGTGTAAAAAGTCAATAAATGATATATGAAGAAAATGAAAACATCAATAAGGATGTAAAAACTCTAATGAAGCCAAAAAGAAATTCTGGAGCTGAAAAGAATAATAATAGAAATGAAAAATTCACCAGAGGCATTTAAAGACAGTTTTGAAGACACAGAAGAAAAGAATGAGCAGCAGGAGATCAAGATGGTGGAACAGAACAGGTCACTCTCCAGGCTGCCCTATGGCATGAAACCAAGAAAGCAAGGAGTCAGCTTCTCAGAAATGTGGGTGGAAAAGGGGAGCAGGGGAGGGCTGTCACTGGGAATTAATACTGGACATTCAAAGCAGATAAGGTGGGAGATAACAGAATAATGAAGAACTCCCCCACCCTCTGCCAGTGCCTGCCAGAGCAGTCCCTTCACCCACCAAGTGGAGGGATAGCAGAATAAAGGGAAACCGCGCTTTTAGACCTTGTGGCATGTCTTAGTAAGGAAAGACCAGAGATCAAAGACCCTGGCAGAACTGATGCAAAAGGTGTGCTGCAGGATACTGTCTTGTGAGAAAGAAGCCTTGTCACTCTGGCTGCCCCTGGACAAAAGAGGAAGGAGACATCTTATAGCCGCTCAGCAGGGGCCTGTGGCTGTGGGTGCCAAGTTCTGGCAAACCAGAGCTGGATCCAAAAACAAGCCTGACAAACTCACACCAAAAGTCATAAAACCTGCCT
Organism: Spermophilus citellus; assembly: GCF_964194105.1. Lineage (NCBI taxonomy): Eukaryota > Metazoa > Chordata > Mammalia > Rodentia > Sciuridae > Spermophilus > Spermophilus citellus. The sequence continues at coordinate 196,599,512 of NC_138185.1, read as the reverse complement.
AAAAGGCCAGGATAAAATCAGATGCAGAGAGAGTTTTACACAGGGAATATGGATCATGGAAAGTCACCCAGCTCCCCGCTCCCCCTTGAGTCTGACCACAAGCAGGCCCAGCGAGGAATGACTTGGTTTGTAGACTGAACCTAAGAGTCCAGGAAAGGTGGAGTCCATGAGTGATGGAGGGGGTGAAGGCTGGCTCCTCCCCCACATGAGTGGAACCCGGGGAAGATTCCTGGAGTGCAGTATCCCAGCACAGATGGGCCCTGGAGATGCGCCCATTTAAAAACTTCAGACCATTCAATGAAGAGCCTGCACCTATGGAGACCCAAACCCTGCCTTCGGAAGCTCCACCTCTGGAACTCTACTCACAGAAAACTACAGCAACCCCACCCTGAGGGTGGAGCAGACATCTCACTCCAGCCCACTCCACCTAACACAGGAGAAGGGAAGCTGAGAACTTCTGAACTCCCACTGGCAACAAGAGGAGCCACTCAAAAAGAGAAAGGATTGACAGCCTGCAGTCACTACTTACATACATAATATATACCTCAAGAAGAAACAGAAAGACAGACATTTGGGAATAGACAAAGAACATTTATTCTCATAGGCAGTTTTTGAACACTGCAATAGAAGGAATTCCTTAACTTTTCATTGAGAAGGGTTTTGTTTGTTTTTGTTTTTATTTTTTTACTTTTTTTAAGGAGTTACTGGTTTTTTAAAAAATATTTATTTTTTAGGTGTAGATGAACACAACACAATGCCTTTATTTTTTTATTTGGTGCTGAGGATCGAACCCGGGTCCCGCCCGTGCTAGGCGAGCGTTCCACTGCTGAGCCACAATCCCAGACCAGTTTTTGTTTTTATTAATTGCTTTTATTTTTTACATACATGACAGCGGAATGCATTACAATTCTTATTACACGTATAGAGTACAATTTTTCATATCTCTGTTTGTATATAAAGTATATTTACACCAACTCATGTCTTCATACATGTACTTTGGATAATGATGTCCATCACATTCCACCATCATTGCTAACCCCCTGCCCCTTCCCTTTCCCTCCCACCCCTCTCCCCTATCTAGAATTTGTCTATTCCTCTCATGTTCCCTCTCCCTATCCCACTATGAGTCAGTCACGTTATATCAGAGAAAACATTCGCCATTTGTTTTTTTGGGACTGGCTAACTCCACTTAGCATTATCTTCTCCAATGCCATCCATTTACCTGCAAATGCCATGGTTTTATCCTCTTTTACTGATGAGTAATATTCCATTGGGGTTTTTTTCCCCCTGTTTAATTATGATCTGAATGGTTCATGGACACTTATACACAAACATATATGTCTCTTTATTCTAATTTCTTGCATTTTTTGAAGGCAGTTATTTGTCATGGCTTACTCATTTGAGGGCTAGGATGTTTCATTACTATATTTCTCTTTTTGTTTTGTTTGTTTTGTTTTCTTCTGATTCCCTTAATTCTCCTTCTCTCTTTTCTTTTGCTAACAGTCAAACATTATTGTTCTCTCTTTCACTCCTCCTTTAAGTTTTACTTCTATTTTCTCTTCTTCTCCCTCATAATCATCACATCCTATACCTTTTCTGTTCTCTCCCTCTCCACTTTTTGAAATTGCAAACCTTTTGTAAACTTGCTGTTTTTAATGTGGTCAATAACTGATCACATCATTTCTTTATATGTGACAATTAACATGCTAAATATCACAGAAGAAACTATTTGGTTTTATGCAGTATATCATTGGTGTTGGTTGTTGTTATTATTTGTTTATTGAGGTACTTGGAATCTTCAGGGAAAGTATAAGTTCACAGGGTAGAAATTCTACTGCCTCAGATCCTTACTGGTAGATGGATGGGCACACAAACAATATGAAAAAGCAAGGGAACAAATCACCCCAAACAAGCCAAAATGCCTCAATTATAGAATCCTTTGACACCACAATGAAAGAAATGTCAGAGAAGAAATTTAGAAAGTTCCTAGTTGAACTGATCTGGAAGTTAAAGACCTCTTCAATAAAGAGAGAGTCCGAGGATCAAATGGAAATCCCCAAAATTAAAGAATCAATAAATCAAATTTAAAATTCAATAGAAAGCATCACCAGCAGACTATACCACTTGGAAGACAGAGTTTCAGGCAAAAAAGACAAAATATATAATCTTGAAAATAAAGTTGACCATGGAGAAAAGATGTTAAGAGGCCATGAAAAGAAAGTTCACAAAATTTGAGACAACATGAAAAGATCAAGTTTAAGATTTATTGGGACAGACGAAGGTTCAGAGACACAAACCAATGGAATGCCCAATATTTTCAATGAAATAATATCAACAAACTTCTCAAACCTTAAAAATAAAATAGAAAATCAAATGTAGAAGGCTTATAGGACCCCAAATATACAAAAATACAACAGACCCACATCAAGGCACACTACTATGAAAATACAGAATAAGGATAGAATTTTAGAGGCTATCAGAGAAAAATGACAGGTAACATTTAGAGGGAAACTGATCCCCAGATCTCAGCTCATCTCTCAACCCAGTCCTTCAAATTATTGTCAAAATGGCCATACTACCCAAAGTGCTATAGAGATTTAACTCAATGCCTTTTAAAATTGCAATGACGTAATAGATAAACTCTAGATAGGGCAGAGGGGTTGGAGGGGAAGGGAGAGGGCATGGGGTAATTAATGATGTGGAATGTGATGATCATTACTATCCAAAGTACATGTATGAAGACACGAATTGGTGTGAATATACTATGTATACAACCGGAGATATGAAAAATTATGCTCTATATATGTAATAAGAATTGTAATGCATTCTGCTGTCATATATGAATAAAAAATTTTTTAAACAACAAAAAAAAACACAAAGTACTTACAGAAAAAAATTGCAATGACGTTCTTCATTGAAATAGAAAAAGTAGTCATGAAATACTTTAGGAAAAATAAGTACTCCTCAATAAGATTATCATAATTCTCATCAGAAATTTTGGAGACTAGAAGATACTTTGCAAATATATTCAAAGCCTAAAATAAAGGAGGAGTGGAGGAACCTGTTAGCTAAGACTCACATGTCCAGCAACACTGTCCTTCAAACCCAAGAGAGAAATTAAGACATTCCCAGATAAACTAGAACTGGGGAAATGTTGCCAAGAGGAGTCCTGCAGGGTGAAAGGAAAGACACTAGACAATAATTTAAAAATATATAAAGAAATAAATACCTCAATAAAGGTAAATATTTGGGCAATAAAAGCTCACATTATTGTAACAATAATAAATAACTGCACTTTTTCATTTTTTACATGATTTAAGAGACTAACACGTGTTGTGAAAAACAGTCTAAAAGCTATATTATTTAACTCTACTTTTCCCCCCTTGCAGTACTAGGGATTAAACCCAGGTCCTGTGCATACAAGGTGACTGCTATACCACTGAGCTATCAGCAGCCTTTTTTTTTTTTAGTCCAAGTCCTGCTAAATTGTCCATGCTGGCATCAAATGCATGATCCTCCTGCCTTAGGCTCCCAAGCAGTGGTGTGCCATGTGCCTATAAACCCACATTTTGTTTTTTACATGATTTAAGAAACAAATGTACTAATCTCTTATTAGTTCATTATTAGTTAATACTATTAGGCACACAGTGTATAAAGATGCCCTTCTGTGACAGCAAAACTCAAAGGGATGGGGTCAGAACTTAGAAGAGCTGGGTTTTTGTATGTTATGGCACTTAAGCTGGTATAAATTCAATTAGGGTGTTATAACTTTAGGATGGCAAATCTAATTTCCATGGTAACCACAAAGAAAATAGCTACAGATTATATATGTAAGTCAAAATGAGAAAGGAACATAAAGATTTCACTACAGAAAAAAATCAACTAAATAAAAAAGAAGATAGCAATATAAAAAATGAGACACAAAACAGCTACAAGTGTACAGAAAACAACCCAATATAACAGAGCTGAAGTCCTTCCTTATCAGTAATTACTTGAAGTGGAAATGGATTAAACACTCCAGTCAAAAAACAGAGAATAGCAGAACTGATTTAATAAAACAAACAAAAAAAAAACATGATCAACTACATGCTACCTACAAGACACACAAAAGTAAAGGAACAGAAAAAGGTATTTCAAGTAAATTGAATACTAAACAAAAGAGAACAGGGGTGACTATACTAACACTAGAAAAATAGGTTTGTTTGTTTTTGGTTTGGTGTTTTTTTTTTTTTGTTTTTTTTTTTTTTGTTTTTTTTTTTTGTACCAAGCTACATCCCCAGTCCTTTTTCATTTTTTATTTTGAGAAAGAGTCTAAGTTGCTGAGGCTCTCACAAGTTACTGAGGCTGGCCTCAAACTTGAAATCCTCTTATCTCAGTCTCCTGAGTCACTTGCACAAGCAAGTGCCACTATGTCCTGCCAAAGTAGATAGAATCAAGAATTTACGTGAGACAAAGAAGGATACTGTGCATTAATAAATGGCTCAATACAGTAAGAATATAATTATTAAAATTATATATAATTTTAAAAATTTATGCACCTAATGACACAACAGAAAATACATAAAACAACCCTGACAAACAAGGAAGAAATACACAGTTCTACAACAGTAATTGTGGACTTTATCATTATTTTTTGTTTTTATGTGGTGTTGAGGATCGAACCCAGCGCCCCGCGAATGCCAGGAGAGCACGCTACCGCTTGAGCCACATTCCCAGCCCTTCAATTGTGGACTTAATATCTTACTCTTAACAAAGGGTAGAACAATTAGACTGAATATAAGTTTAAAAAAAATTTAAAAAGGACATAAGAAACGAACTAGACCTAATAGACATATACAGAACACTCTAGACAACAACAAAGAATACTCACTCTTCTCAAATACACGACATGATTTCCAGAATAAAACATATATTAGGCCATGAACTAAATCTCAACAGATCTTAAAAGATAGACAGCATACAAAACATCTTCTCCATCTAAAACAGGATGAAGTTGGAAATCAGTTACAGAAGTACAACTGGAAAATGTACAAAACTGCAGAAATTGAACACCATATTCTTAAACAACCAATGAAGCAAAGAAGAATCACAGAGAAAATTTTAAAAATACTTAGAGATAAATGAAAATGAAAACACAGCATGCTAAAACTATGCAGAAATGCAGGACTGGGGGTGATTTATAGCAATAAATACTTACATAAAAACCAAAATCTGAAATCAACCAAGGTACTTTATAATTTCCAAAACCATAAAGAGAACAACAAATTAAACTAAAGTAAGCTAGCAGAAGGAAGAAAATAATAAATATTAGAGCAGAGATAAACAAAACAGCAGAAAAACAAGGGGGGAAAAAAATCAATGAAATCAAAAGTTCACTCTTTAGACAAATCAACATAATAGACAAAAGTTTAGATAGGGATTCCACCTTTTGGGTCCCCTTCTTCCTCTGGGAGAAGTCTTTTCTGCTGTCCTTTAATAAACTTCTACTTTCTACTCTGAAAAAAAAAAAAAAAAAAAAAAAAAAAGTTTAGATAGATGTTCTAACAAAAAAAATGAGGGAAAATTCATATGACTAAAGTCAGAAATGAAAGTGAGGGTATTACTACTGATTCCCCAGAAATAAAAAGGATTTTTAAGAATCAACAATTGCATGCCAACAAATAGGATAACTTATATTAACAGAATGAAGAGGGAAAAAATCCCCCACAATAATCTTAATTGATGTAGAACAAAGGCATTTGATAAAATTCAGTTCCATTTCAGGGTAAAAGTATTCAACAAATTAAGAATAGGAAGAAACCAGCTCAACATAATGAAAGCAATACATACGAAACACCCAGAATAAACATCAGCCTCTGGTGAACAACTCAAAATTTTTCTTCAAAGATTAGGAACAAAAGGCAAGGGTGCACACATTTACCACTTCCACTCAGCCCAGTACCAGTAGTTCTAGCCAAAGCAATTAGATGAGAAAAAAAAAATAAATGTATTCTATTTGGAAAGGAAAAAGTAAAATTACCTCTATTCACAGACAATACACTCTTATATGCAGAAAACCCAAAAATTCAAAGAAAAAGAAAAAAAAAAAAGCAAGTCCAGGCACTAAGGCACACACCTGTAATTCCAGCTACCTACAAGACTGAAGCAGGAGTAAAGCAAGTCCAAGGCAAGCTTCATCAAATTTGCAACACCCTGTCTCAAAATACAAAAAAAAAAAAAAAAAGGCTGCAGATGTAGCTCAATAATAGAGTTTATGCCTAGCATTTGTAAGGTCCCGAGTTAAATTCCCAGTACCACCCAAAAAAAAAAAAAAAGAAAAGAAAAGATCATCAAATAGAGTAAAAGGGCTGCCCACAGAAAGGAAGAAAGTATTTCCAAATCATATCTGATAAGGAATTACTATGTAGTCTATATAGTCAAGAACACCAACCAAAAAAAAAAAAAAAAGCTCAAACTGATTCCAAAAAATAGACAATGTATTCAAATAAGCATATCTCAAAAGATATACAAATGACTAATAATATACACATGAAAAGATACTCAACATCTCCAGTGTGTAACCAATACTCACTAATCTTTAGTGAAATGCAAATCAAAACTACAAGATACTATATCACATCCATTAGCAATATCAATAACAAAAACAACAAAAATAAAGGTTGGCAAAGATGTGGAAAAGTTCAAACTTTTGTGCACAGTTGGAAGGAAGGTAAAATAGTACTAATTAAGAAAAAAGGTTCAATGGTTCCTCAAAATTTTTCAAATTACCATATGACCCAGTGTTACGATTTGGATATGAGATGTTTCCCAAAATTTTCTGGGTTATTGCAGGAATGTTCAGAGATGAAATGATTAATTATGAGAGCTGTAACATATCAGTGGATTAATCCATTTGATGAATTAGTTATTAAAAAGGACTACTGTACTAGGTGGTACCTGTAAGCAGGCGGAGCATGGTTGAAGAGGTGGGTCACTGGAGCCATATCCTAGAGAGGTTTACCCTCTCTGAAGCCTCTTCACTACTCTATTTCTCTTTCTCTCTCTCTCTCTCTCTCTCTCTGATTTCTGGCTGCCATGAGTAGAAGAGCTCTCCTCTGGCCACACTCTTCTACCATTATGTTCTGCCTCTATTTCACCTAGAGCAATGAAGCCAGACAGTCATGGAATGAACTTCTGAAACCATGAGCCAAAATAAACTTTTCCTCCTTTAAGTTATTCTTGTTGGGTATTCTGGTCACAGCAACAAAAATCTGACTAACACAGAAATTGGTACTGAGAAGCGGAGCCATTGCTATGATTACAACTGACCATGTGGTTCTGAAGTCTCTGAAATTTGTGGGAGGAGTGAGTTTTGCAAAGATTGGAGATGCAGGCTGGAGAAGCCTTAGAATGTTCTAAGCAGAGTTTAATGAACAACTCTGGTGGAAGTTCGAAAGATCAGAATGTGGACAGGAATACAGATTATAAAGTGTGCTCATAAGGTCTCAGAGGAGAATAGGAACTCTACTAGAAATCAAACTAGAGACCATACATGTTACATTCTGGCAAAGGGTTGTCTATATTTTGTCCATGTCCTGAAACAGTCTATCATCTTTAAATTTAGCTGCATAGAATAACTAAACTGGTGGAGGAACTTTTAAGACAGCACAGCATTTAGATGGTGGGACGGATATTGCTGGCAACTTTTAGCCAGGTTTACTGTGATACAGAGACAGAGCAGAAGGATGTGAAAAACTTGTAGTTTGGCCAGATGAGAGGTACATATAAAACTGAAGCCTAGCAAGGTGTCTTTGTTGAAGAGATTACTACCACTAAGGAGTAATTAACTAGTTTGCTTAGAGATGATAAGAAATTTCAGGAATCAACAAAACTATACTCACTGCAGGCTCAAGGATACAGATGTGAAGTCATTTAAGAGATCTTTAGGGCACCCTGTTCAAACAGTGTTCACCGTGCTCAGCCACCAAGGCATGCACAGGCCACTGCAGCCTTGGTCCAAGGAGCCCCAGCCACATACATGGTCTTTGTGGTTTGTACAAAATACAGAGTTAGGAGGTCATGGAGGCTTCCACCAACACTTCATAGGAAGGCCTGGGAGTCCAGGGAAACTGTATCAGGATCAGAATCCCTGCAGGCTGCTCCTGAGATGGAAATGGGTAGAGCTGTGAGAAGATAGCCAAAGCTGTAGTAGAGAACTCCTCCCTCCCTCAAGATTAAGAGATGCCATAACATGAAGCATCTGCAGAAGAAATCTGCTGGCTGTGGAAAGAGCCAGCCTAAAAGAAGACATGTGTGCTGCAACTGACAAGCCACAATAGTGGGGCTGCCCAAGTCCTTTGGAGACTACATCTTGCCACCATGTACCCCAAATGCTGGATGTGAAGCTATAGGATTGTTTGCACAGCTGGTTTCAGTCTTTTTCTGGTCCCATCCCGTCTTTCTATGCCTCTATTTGTCTCTCTTGGAATGGGAATGTTTACTTTGTAACACTGTATATTGGACATATGTAACCTGCTTTTGATCATTACAGGGGTTCATAGTAAAGAGTTTGCCTTGAATCTCAGATTAGACTTTGGTCTTGGACATTGGGGCAATGCTGAACAGTTAAGACTAACAGGACTCTTGGAGATGGACTAAATGCATTGTACATTGCAAGATTGACATGATCTTTCAGGAATCAGAGCAGAATGTTATAGTTTGGATATGAGGTGTCATCCAAAAGCTCCTGTGTTAATGCAGGGCGGTTTATATCTGCTGATGACATGATTCCATACTTAGAAGATCCAAAAAAATCCACCAAAAAATTTCTAGAATTAATAAATGAATTCAGCAAAGTAGAAGGATATAAAATCAATACCCTTAAATTAAATGCATTTCTATACATCAGCGATGAACCATCTGAAAGAGAAATTAGGAAAACTACCCTATTCACAATACCCTCAAAAAAATAAAATATTTGAGAATCAATTTAAAAAAAGAGGTGAAAGACCTCTACAATGAAGACTACGGAACACTAAAGAGAGAAATTGAAGAAGATTTTAGAAGATAAAAAGACATTCCATGTTTTTGGATAGGCAGAATTAATATTGTCAAAGTGGCCATACTACCAAAAGCCTTATGCAGATTTAATGCAATTCCAATTAAAACCCAACAACATTCCTCATAGAAAGAGAAAAGGCAATCATGAAATTTATCTGGAAAAATAAGAGACTCAGAATACCCAAAGCAATCCTTAGCAAGAAGAGTGAAACAGGAGGCATCATAAAACCAGACCTTTAACTATACCACAGAGCTATAGTAACAAAAATAGCATGTTCTACATGTCTCTTTTGGTACAGAATAAAAGACACAGAGACAAACTCACATAAATATAGGTATCTCACAATTGACAAAGGCATCAAAAACAAACACTGGTGAAAAGATAGCTTCTTCAACAAATGGTGCTAAAAAACCTGGAAATCCATATGCAGCAAACTGAAATTAAACCACTAACTCTTACCTTGCACAAAACTCAACTCAAAGTGGATCAAGGACCTAGGAATTAGACCAGAGACTGCGCCTAATAGAAGAGAAAGTAGTCCAAATCTTCATCATGGCAGATTACGTCCTGACTTCCTTAACAAGACTCCTAAGGTGCAATAAATAAAATCAAGAGTTAATGAATGGGATGGATTCAAACTGAAAAGCTTCTTCTCAGCAAAGGAAATAATCAACAATGTGAAGAGAGGGCCCACAGAGTGGGATAACATCTTTACTACATGCACATCAGATAAAGCACTAATTTCCAGGATATATAAAGAACTCAAAAAAAAAAAAAAAACACTCAACACCAAAAGAATAAATAACCCATCAATAAATGGGCTAAGGAAATGAACAGATACTTCACCGAAGAAAACATACAAATGATCAACAAATATATGAAAAAATGTTCATCATCTCTAGCAATTAGAGAAATGCAAATCAAAACTACTCTTGAGATTCCATCTCCTTCCAGTCAGAATGGCAATTATCAAGAATACATGCAACAATTAAGTGTTGGTGAGGACGTGGGGGAAAAGGCACATTCACACATTGCTGGTGGGATTGTAAATTGGTACAACCAATCCAGAAAGCAGTATGGAGATTCCTTAAAACAAAACATGGAGTGGGGCTGGGGTTGTGGCTCAGCGGTGGAGCGTTCGCCTAGCACATGTGGGGCCCTAGATTTGATCCTAAGCACAACATTAAATAAACAAACAAGCAAGCAAATAAAGGTGTTGTGTCCAACGACAACTAAAAAATATTTGAGGGGAAAAAAAAAAGCTTGGAATGGAACCACCATTTGACCCAGTTATCCCACTCCTCAGTCTATTCCCAAATGATTTCAAAGCAGCGTACTACTGATGCAGCCACATCAATGTTTGTAGCAGCTGAATTCACAATAGCTAAACTGTGGAACCAACCTAGATGCCCTTCAATAGACGAACGGATAAAGAAACTGTGGTATATATACACAATGGAATATTACTCAGTCTCAAAAGAGAATAAAATTATGGCATTTGCAGGTTATTGGATGGAGCTGGAGAATATCATGCTTAAGTGAAATAAGCCAATCCCAAAAAAACAAAGACTGAATGTTCTCCCTGATAAGTGGATGCTGATCCATAATGGGGGGGGGGGGGGGGTTTGATTGGACAAAGGGGAAGTAGGGGAGGGGACATGGGAGTAGGAAAGATGGTGAAATGAGACAGACATCATTATCTTAGGTACATGTATGACTGCACATATGGTTCAACTCTACATCAAATACTACCAGAGAAATGAAAAGCTGTCCTCCATTTGTGTACAATGTACTGAAATGTATTCTGTCACGTATAACTAATTAGAATAACAATAAAAATTTTTTTAAATGATTAGATTATGAGAGCTATAACATGATCACTGGACTAATCCATTTTACGGATTAATGATTTGAAAAGAATTACTGGATAGTAACTGTAGGCAGGTAGCTAAAGTAATTGGGTCATTGGTGTCATGTCCTGGAGAGATTTATATTCTCTGCAGCCCCTTCCCCACCCCATCTCTGCTTCCAGGATGCCATGAGCAGAGTAGCTGTCCCCTGCTATGCTCTTCTGCTACGGTGTTGTGCCTTACCTCAGGCCCAGCGCAATGGAGCCAGCCAGGCACAGACTAAACCTCTGAAATCATGAGCCAAAATAAACTTTTGCTCAAGTTGTTCTTGTGGGGTATTTTGGTCACAGCAATGAAAAGCTGATCAACACATCTAGCAATTCCACTTCTGGGTTTACAGCCCAATTTATTCAAAGCAGGTTCCCAAAGAGGTATTTGTATGCCACGTTCATAACAGCATCCTTCAGAAAAGCAAAAATATGAAAGCAACTCAAGTTTCTATGACAGAATGGGTAAACAAAATTTGGTGTATACATACAATGGAATATTACTCAGTTTTGAAAAGAAAAATACTCTGACTTATGCTACTATTTAGATGAACCTTCAGGTATTATACCAAGTGAAGTCAGTCAGCCACAAAAAGACAAATACTGTATGATTTCATTTAGATGTCTTACTTACCATAGTCAAAACCATAAAGACTCAAAGTAGATTGGTGGTTGACAGGAGCTAGGCAGCCAAGGGAAAGGGATAGGTGGAAAGTTTATTGTTTAAGGGGTACAGTTTTCAGTTTTATAAGAAGAGAAGACTTATGAAGACAGATGGTGCTAATGGTGGTACAACATCATAAATGTCTTTTAAATCTATCAGTTGTACACTTAAAAAATCCTAAGATGGGGCTGAGGATGTGGCTCAGTGGTAAAGTGTTTGCCTAGCATGCACAAGGTCCTGAATTTGATCCCCAACAATACAAAAAGAAAAAATGGCTAAGATAGTAAAATTTTATGTTATGTGTATTTCACAATTTTTTAAACTGGGAGAAAAATAACAACAAATAAAACAGAAAAATTCTAATCAAATGCAAAAAGACAAACTACCAAGAACAAGCATATATCACAAATGGAATACAAGACTATCTACTTAAATGACCAGATGAAGCTTCAGCTGGTACTATTTGTTATTACTGGTGTAAGCTACACAAATATTCTTTTTCCCAAAGGTAAACACTTGAAAATAACTCAAAAAATAATTTGCACAGAAATGTTAGACTTATGCTACCATCACTAAATTAAAACAAACATACTCCCTTTTAACCACTAAGAACCCTTTGCCACCAGTAGCCCAGTTGACGTGAAAATGAAAGCTTAACTTCCCATAAAGCTTAGCATATGGGCCCCCATTTTATAGTAAGCCTCCATAAATCTGGGCCTAGGCAAGCATCATTTACTTCTGCTATGTTCTACTGCTGGGTCACAAACCCAGCATAAATTCAGATACTCATCAAATGTTACCTAGTCAATTTCTCAAAACCATTTATCTTCCAACTGACTGGGAGGGATCAGTCAGTAACAAAAAAAGGGTCAGTTACTGAATTAAGTTATAGATTAAAAAAAAAAAAAAGACTCCCTGGAAACACTCAGAAGTCTATTAGCTCTTCAACAACCATTCATTATTTAACCTACTGAAGGCTCATCTCAAGTTCCAATCAATCCATTTTTATTTTTTTTTAATATTTATTATTATTTATTTTTTTTAGTTATCAGCGGGCACAACATCTTTGTTTGTATGTGGTGCTGAGGATCGAACCCGGGCCGCACGCATGCGAGGCGAGCGCGCTACCGCTTGAGCCACATCCCCAGCCCCTCAATCCATTTTTATTAAGGAAGCTATTACAGGCTGTACACAGAGCTGGTCATAGGCTGAGACAAACAACGGCTCGGGAAACATCCCCTGCTCCAAGAGGCTGCTGTGCAGAAGGGCTGCTCACGGGTTCCTTATCATCTACTCATAAAAGAAAGTGGCATATTTTGGGATATATGAGTAGTAACATTCTCGAAGCCTAGAGCATTCATCTCTACATTTTCTTGCTTAAAAATCCTTTCCAGAAAGGCTTAATAAAGCTCTCCCGGGTCTGGGGATGTGGCTCAGTGGTACAGCACTGACCTAGCATGTGAGAGACCCTGGGTTCGATCCTCGGCACCACATAAAAATAAATAAAGATATTTTAAAAAAAGGAAAAAAGCTCTCCCCCCAGAGGCATTAAAGCCTGTAGAACACAGACTACTGGACTTCCCACATGTACGACTCCATTCTCCATATGGCCTTAATTGTGCATGTGTGATTTTGATGAAAGACAATTAAATATAGCAAAGATATTTACAACTTCCTTATACAAAATACACTTAAGGATTGACAAAACATTAAAATAAAGACCAGACTTTAAACAATAACCCCTATCACTAAGAGTTTCAAGTTTCCCGAGCCCTTTGAGAGACATTAGTGTACCATGAAGAACTGACAATACCAGGCTTCACTTCACCTCTGGTTCCACCCTAGACCTGTTTTGTTTCCAGAGGCCAAGTCTTTAAAAATGTTTTTGCACATGCAGCTGATGAAAGCAGGTAGGGGTAGGATGTGATGAGGATGAGCTCTACACAGTTCCTATATCCAGACGGTTCATGTTCTTTCTTCCTTGCTTTCTGATTTGTTACTTTAAATTTTTGCTCAAATCCACTCTTATTATCAAATTTTAAATTTATCAGACAGTCTAAAAAGTTGCAAACATGATACCAATATAAAACTGCAATGTGATACTACTATAGAAAATCATATCCATATAAATCCAGCCACCCCTCCCCATCAACTGACCAGGTATTAGGAAATGAAGCATCCCTCCAAAGACAGCTTCACTCAAATTCCTACCACTATATGCTCTATCTGTCATCAGAATGAGTTAAAAAGGGGATATCTGATGTGGACAGCTCTTTTATGTTCCGGAGAACACAAAGAATATAGGGAGAATAAGTTGTTCCTAATGAAGAGAAAAAGTGTACAAGAGCATTAGTAAACCTGAAGGAATCATATCCCATTCCTACAGGCTGGTGAAAATGCTTGCTAAGTCAAAGGATTTCACATCACTTTCTTTTTTTAAGGATAAAGGAGAGGGCTTTGAATAATAAATAAGCATAACAAAATGATTCTGAAGTGACCTCAGGATCTACCAACCTCAATTCAAGTTATTCACAGCAAAAGATAAAAAGACAATCATCCCTTTGCTACTACTCATTTTTTATGTTGTTTTTTATATTACAGTCAGCATTGACATTAAAACATTTTGTCTACTATTTATATTGTCTCACTTTTGTGTCACCAATGCCACTGTGAAAGTTGAATTTTGGCTTACTGAAAAAAATCCTCTCAAATCTTCTCAGAGCAAATACCATGAGTTGCTTTCTTCTTAGGGTTAAAATATCCAAGGCCTTACTTTTATTTAGTCTACTGTCTTTGTCAATGGACTACATTTAAGAGAAAACTGCCGGTTGTAAACAGATGCTCTTTATGTCTTAAGGAAGACACACTTTGTTAGAATAACAAGGAGAAAACACATCACATCAGAAGATAGCCAGGGTCAGGTCACAAGCCCACAGGATGGACAGCCAAGGAAGAAACATTTCCAATTTTTAACCAACCTCACTCCATTGACCTGCTGGCCAGGGCAGGGTACCATGACTGTGCATTGGGTTTCCTGCTAACCACAACACCTAACGCTAAGAAATGTCTAGAACAACGTGCCACTGTGAAATTTTTTCCTGTTATTTTTATACCTATTGAAGCACTGGGATTTTCCCATAAAATAGTAAAACAGTACGTCTTTATTCTCATGTGTGAAACCATCGAACTCTTTATCAGACAAGTAAATGTGACCAATGGTGTTCTTTTTTATTTAACTTTCAGGAAAAGAATGGAGAGCTTTGGATATTTTCCCATTTGCTCTCCCTTTGAAAACAGAAGGCTAGCAATCCACAAAAAAAACAAATGCCGAATGTTTTCTCTGATATAAGTTGACTGATCCATAATGGGGTAGGTAGGGAGAGCATGGGAGGAATAGACAAACTCTAGATAGGGCAGAGGGTGGGAGGGGAAGGGAGGGGACAGGGAGTTAGCAATGATGGTAGAATGTGACATCATTATCCAAAGTACATGTATGAAGACACAAATTGGTGTGAACATACTTTATATAAAAACATAGATATGAAAAATTGTACTCTATATTATGATAAGAATTGAAATGCATTCCACTGTCATGTATTTTAAAAATAAAATCAATAAAAAAAGAAAACAGAAGGCTAGGATGCAAATTATTAAACTGAAATAAAAGAAACATTTAAATAATGCCTCGTTTACCTATGACTACATGACTGTCAATCTAAAAAAGGGAATATTCAAAGCAAAAATATAATACTTGGGGAACTATTCAAATGTTTTAATATGTAAAGCTTCTAATTTAGTCCGAGGTTATTGTCAATAAACATTATGTTTCTGACTGGGTATTTCAAAAAAATATCAATTTTAAAAACTTTAAAGGGAAAGAAAACAGTATGCTCATTCAATTCAATGTTTATATTCTAGAAAGATGTTACTCAAAAAATAAATAAAAGAGACAATGGATTCAGTAAAATACATATAAAACTACATATAAAATACAAGGTTTTACAGGTTTTGTTGATCTTTTGGATTTCTGTTTTGAGAGGAAGGGAACTGCTTTATATAACCCTTAAGGGGTGATGGGGGAGAGAGAATAAGGACTTAGGAAGAACACTTCTAGAAGGCCAAGAGTCAGGTCAACAGCAGGTGTGGAACACTGTTTGACTGTCCTTCCTCCTCTGTTGTCAAAGTAGACTTGAATACATGATTATGGATGCACAGGAATCTCCACCCCTACCTAACAGCTGTACCACACCAGCATCATCAGATCTCATTGCTAACAAAGCAAATGACTGAAATGACCAGGGGTTTCGGCAACTAAGCAACTCAGTTCAAGAGACAAATTTCAGCTGCTGTAATGTAAAAGCTCAACAAATAGTTGGCCTTGTAATACCACCTAGAATTTAAGCCCAAGCTAAAACCTGTCATATTCAAGCCTATTAAACAGGAGTTATCGTGTCTAGAATACCAGTGTTTTAGTCAGCTTTTTTGCTATTGTGACCAAAAGACCTGACAAGAACAATTTTAAGGAGGGAAAGTTTATTTGGGGGCTCACAGTTCAGAGGTCAAAGACAGCTGGCTCCATTCCTCAGGGCTCAAGGTAAGGCAGAACATCATGACAGAAGAGCATGATGGAGGAATGCAGCTCAGGACATGACCAGGAGGCACAGAAAGAGCTCCTCTCAACAAGGATAAAATATATACCCGCAAGGCACACCCCCAGGAACCCATCTCCTCCAGTCATATCCTACCTGCCTAGAATCACCACTCTATTAATCCCTAATAGGTGATTAATGCACTGATTGGGTTAAGGCTCTCATAACCCAATCATTTCACCTCTAAACCTTCTTGTATTGTCTTACACAAGACCTTTGGCAGGACACCTCACATCCAAATCAAAACAACAAACAGAGACTGTGCTAAAAGTGCACATTTCTGTGGTATATATAGTCCTTAGGAGAGGGGAAAAATGAATCTTAAAAAAACACTTCCAAAACTGAAGTGAAAACCAGAAGATACTTAGCAATTTATACAATAGCCCCCCAGTATCTATAGAAGGATTGGTTCCAGAATTCCCCAAGGACACTAAAATCCACAGGTGCTCAAGTTTCTTAAGGGAAATGGTGTAGTATTTGCATGTAACCTACTCACATATTCTGGTATACTTTAAATCATCTCTAGTTTACTTACAATCTCTAATATGACTTATAAAATGATGACAAGAAAAAAAGGCTGTACGTGCTCAGTACAGATACCACCTTTTTTCCTCAAAAGGGCTGGAGTTGTGGCTCAGCGGTAGAGTACTTGCCTAGTACATGCGAGGCTCTGGGTTCGATCCTCAGCACCACATAAAAATAAATAAATAAATAAAATAAAGATATGTGTCCATCTACAACTAAAAAATAAATATTAAAAAATATATATTTTCATCCATGGTGGCTGAAAGCCCACATGGATAGAGGACAAACTATAGTGATTATTCTTCCTCTCAATACCAAAGCAGCAGCTACCTTCATGGAGCGTTCCTGCAGACTGCATGCTTCACCATTAAGCAATTCTTGATGGGTCCAAAGAGGCTATGTTCTAAAAGACCATTTTTCTGTTGGTTGCTAATAAAAGACCTGGACTTTTCAAATGGCTAAAAATTACAGAGATCTAAAAATCTTTCCAGGATTCCACCTCTATTAAAGAAGAATGATGCTCGGAATGGTCAAATAAATGCATCCCGGAAAGTGTCCTAAAGTACTTTAAAAACATTCTGAGATAATCATTCCCCAATTTTTCTTACTGAAATTCAAGGAAGGTCAGAAATAAAAAACCACTTTGAAAGCAGTGCTCTAATTACCCAGCAGGCTTCAAAAGAAGCCATAAGCTCTGTACAAGGTTTATGAAGGTGAGATGCTCAGATAACCTTGACTGTCCTTTAGAGGATGCAGACACTCCAGAAGAATTGACTCCTTGGGCAATTTTCTTCTAACAAAGCAACAGATTAAAAAAAAAATCCCAAAGTCTCTGTTTCAGCACCTAGATGTGATCAAGGTTCAGCACAAGAAGCAGGGAGTTGGGGCGGGGGACATGCTGGACACACAACAGAAACCTACAATCCCAAACCACTTCTTTAACCTGAATTTAAGAGTTTAAAATATTATATAGCATTTTGGGTTTGTAGAAAAACGTTTCTTTCAATCTGTTATTTTTCAATAGGAATCCATCCTTTTATAATTGATTAAAATGTTTGAGCAATGTCTACTAAAATATTAGAATAAGGCTATGATAGAACTGAGTTTCCACCTAAGAGTAACCGAATCCAGTCACTCTAAGATCAACAGTAAGACCTGTGTCTGTAAGTGTCAAAGAGCAGAGCATCCAAACATGTCCCAATTATTCAGGATAAACTTTGCATTCCAAATTTATACCACTGGTGCATCAAAGTTAAAAAGATTCTTATTTAGAACTGAGTTAAGGTATAAACTCCTATCAAATTGTAACAGAAGGCTGGGGATATAGGTCAATTGGTAGAGTGCTCGCCTCACATGCACAATGCCCTAGGAAGGAAGGAAGGAAGGAAGGAAGGAAGGAAGGAAGGAGGGAGGGAGGGAGGGAGGGAGGGAGGGAGGGAAGGTTGGTTTTCTCAGTGCATTTATCATGGAATGAGAATGTGCTAACAGAAAGTCTTATTAATTTCAGTAACCAGAAAAGTATCTATTTTATCTGTAAAGATGACAATGTTGAATTCAGAAATCAATGACTAACACTGCACAAGCATTTAGCATCTTCTCCTTTTCCTTCTGTCACCAGTAAAACATGAAAAGAGGAAAAGCCAGCAGGGAAAAAATATAGGGCTCACATTTGATAAATCCAAATCATGCTATAAATAGCAGGTCTTCTAAGAATGAGAGTTTGAGTGACATTCCCTCAACATGACTTGGTGACTAATCTACTAACTCACCTAATTCTGTCTCAAAATTTGAAGTAAATATTGCTTTTGAATCCACTTTGAGGCAATCATTCAAAACCTAGATTAAAATAATTGTGAACTTTAGTATAACAGTTACTTTCAATTTTTGAAAAACATACTTAGTAAGTAAAAGGGAAAAACATCACCACTACCAATCAAATCCCTTTAATACGTAATCTCTTTATGTGCAGTTCAACACATCTCGATCTGAGCTAACTAGCAGACGCTCTCACATACAACAAATTTGTCAACTTGCCTATTAGATCTCTAGGGAGATTGCTGTTCAGGGCCTCCCCCCAGATAAACTGTTCAGAATGTATGTGGAGAAACACAGGAACCAGAACCTGTAAGAAGCCTCCCTCAGCAGTGATGCTGAGGTATTCAACACATCTCCCTTCTACAGAACCTCCTTTCCAAAGTAGTGGTTCTCAACATGGAGCAATTGTGCACCCCAGGGGACATCTTGCAATATCTAGAGACATTTTTGGTTGTCACCACTGAAGAAAAGGATGTGCTATTGTGGGTAGAAGCCAGGGATGATGTTAAGCACCCTAGAATGCACAGGCCAGCCCCTCATGACAAAGAATTACCCAGTCCAACATGAAAATAATAGTGAGGTTGAAAAACCCTGTTTGAAAGCAACCAAACATTCTGATTATTCAGAAATTCTCACACTGCTCATTTCAGATAAATAAGCTCCCATCACAATCATAAAATATTCCTATGAACACTATTTCTTATTCACTCAAAGAATATACATGTATGCCCCACAGCAATAACCTCTAGTAATGTACCCATTTCTAAAAATATGAAAATAAAACAGATTATATATGTTCATTAGACCTTTCAAGAAATAAATTTTGAAAGTTTACTGAGGTTAAACAGTATTTCAAACTATGTTAATTGCTAAACACTGTTCCTCATAACATAAAATGGAAGTTAAAAAAAAGTAAGGGGGGGGAAAAAGAATAACAACCACCAAAACTTAAGTGTCACTCACAGATATTTCCAATTCGTGGTGAAACAAGACAGGAAGTGCCTCTTTGCAGCCTGTCATTCTGCTCATTAAGACTCCATATCTTTTATTCAGCCAAATACAAAAGCACTTCAAAATGTTATATTAATTTGTGATGCCAGGAAACAAAACTAGCACTTTGTCCATGCTAAGCAAGCGCTCTTCCCAGCCCTAAACTTACTTTAAATATACATTCAAAACAGGGCTGACCTAGGGCCTATTATGTCCCAGAACTATGATGTTATATAATACAACAGAATAGAGTTGGGTAAGACCCTGCAACAGGTCGTCTTTTTTTTTTAATCCCTACCACATTTATTAATTCTTTTTAGTTATATATAACACTAGGGTTCATTTTGACATAATTGTAAAAGCATGAAATATAATCTGCTCTAATTCAGTCTCCAGTACTTTCCCTTTCCCTCCCATCATCCAGCAAGTCTTTTCTATACTACCAGAAGCAAGTGGTACAAGCATCAAAAGCAAACTAAGAAAAAAGAACTGATAAAGGATATTCTGAGAGTTAGATAACTCAGATTATAAAATCTGCAGTTTTTACATAAACATCCTACAGAATACACCCACAAAATGTGAAAAGATAACCATAATACTCAAAATAGAGGCTCTGTTTTGTTAATCTTAATTAATTGAGCTATAACTAGCTAATTACACAAATAAGACATACCTGTCAGCTGATCTGCACTAGTAAACCACTTAGGAACATGAATAAACATGCAGATTTTAATGTCAAGAAAAAGATGTGACTTATGAACACAATGAGAAAAATTCCATCAGAATTACTCTATTCCAACTAGACAAGATTTCAATGATGCAGATGGGCTGACTCTGATTAAAGGCTCATTTCTTCCTGAATCCTCAGTACTCTATAGGAAATCCCCAAGTCAGACTCAACTACAGTAACCCCAGGCAGTGAGTAGGCCATGGGCAGTAGGTAGAGGGGCAGAGACCACAGCTCATATTCCAAAGCACCAGAAAGTTTGGCACTCCAGGCAGAACCTGCGACAGAGGCAGGACTCTAATTTGGGGACATCTGGACCTGGAAGCTTTACTGAAAGCTGTGCTTATCCTACATTGGGATGAAACGGACACATTCTAGATTCAGGTGCCTGTGATATCTGCGTTGAACCCACCATGCCCAACTGCAGAAATAAGACAGCCAAGGAAGGCAGCAGTCAAGAACAAGAAAAATAACAATCAGGTTAAAGACAACTTCTTGATATCCATCAGTGGGTGAGACAACAAAGCCATGCTACAAAGAAAGGGGGACCCAGAAATTACTACGCAGACTCAGAAGTAATAGTGTCCAAGACGAAATTTAACCCTTTTCTGGATCTGAACTGGTCTTTAAATCTAAAATTCATAATAAATTTTCAAGATATAAACACTTAATTTCTTTTTCTCACTCAGCAGTAAAATATATTCTGCTCCAAAAAAGAAAGGTTGTTCAACTTCCTGTCAAAAGCAATCCAGAGATGACCACCTACGCGGTAAAAGCAGTGAGGGGAAAAAATATAACAAAATGCTGAAGAAAAGCCTGTGCATGTGGGTGTGTACTGAGTGCAATGTAACCACCACTCCGGATTTTTAAAAGCTCTTTTCCTTGAACATTCTGAGAAATATGAAAATAAGTGTAACTGCTAAAGAGAAGTTTGTCCACCAATCTAGACAATAAAGCCCTATGACAAATTTTAATCCCAACAGAGAAAGTATGAAGGCCAATTAAGTGTCTTTAACCCATGATTTTCTGCACTCAGGGGAAGGGCTGATTCTACCCGGCATTACATGTAATGTCCTCCAGAAAGAAGGTTGTTCTGACAGTGAGCCCTCTCTCCAGAGCCACCCTATCCCACCCAAATTTCTGGCCTACAACCAGCTTGATCTGATATGTTTAATCTTAAACCTTAGGGGGCTAACCATTTAAACATGAATACAAGATGCCTAGATTATAAATTGGCTACAGCATCATATTTGCCACTCAATCCCTGCTGATAATCTCTGAAAACTGAATTCTAAGATAGGCAACCAACTCATCCAATGCTTTAAAAAAGCAAACTCAAAGCCTACTGAAATATGCTCAGCGTGGAGTTAGATGCAGTGTGGTAAAAACTGCTTATATATAGTTCACCAACAAATTGAGAAAAGAATAGCATACACAAAGCAAGTTAAAATTAAATATAGTATCATCAGTGAATTTTGACAAGTGCCATATTTTGGTAAACCACAGTTTTCACTCAAAGAAAGAGTTTTCACAATGATAAAACAAAAGTGAAGGAAATACATAATGACCCCAGAAAGAGTATATAAATCAGATGGTGATAAATATTAACAAACCAGCATACCACAAGACAAATCAAGATAGAACAGGAAACCATACTTGGTAGGACAATTGTAGTTGCCCACAAAAGCAAACCTATTAAACCTCACAAATGATTTGTTTGCTAAACAAATAATTCTGAGCAACTCAACTAACAGAGGGGTTTATAGTTACTTTGCTTTCTTGTGGTTTACTTGACAAGCTGAGACCACCCACAAAAACAATGTACGAACAATAAAAACAACTTTTTGCCCTGAGCTACTTGACTTTAAGTAGCCAATATGATATAGAAAGCATTATTCATGAATAGTTTCTATACATAAAAGCATTCTCCTACAAAGCTACAGTTTTGATCATTAAAATTCAGGAATTAACAACCATGTGGTGTCATCAACTACTTCACAGACCATGTCTTTCTTCCATTATCCCAATAAAGCCCACTCTGGCAAAAGAATCCAACCTGGGATCTCATGCTAAGTTTTCAAATCTCATTTCATTAGTCTTACTTCAATCAGAAGAATTCCTCAGACTTTCTTAGACTCTCATGGTCCTGACAATTTTGAAGATTCCAGACCAATTTTGTAGAATGTTTCTTAATTTGTGTTTGATGTTTCCCTATTACCAGACTCAAGTTGTGAATTTTCAGCAGGAACACCACAGAAGAGTTCCTTTAGAACACCTATACTAATTTTAATTATTTCCATGATTTGGTAATATTCACATATACCACCTCATTTAAAGTACTATCTGCCAGATTTCCTCATTATAAAGTCACCTCTTTTTTCCCTCTGTAATCAGTAAAAAATTTTAGTTTTCAACAAATTTCCTTTCAGTACTTTCAGAATCCATTGATAATTCTTGGCCCAATTAAGTATGCTCTAGTAATTGCCAAAGTGATTTTCTAGGCCCACAATGGGACTATTCCTATTTCAGTGGGAAAAAGTATTTAGACATCAAGATCTGGGTATTAACTGTATTCACTTCAACTGGCTTCGCACTGTTCCCAAGCCCTCAAAATGAAAAAAAAAAAAAACTAAACACACATATGTACACATTACTTCTGTATTTATTGCTTGTTTAATGTATGTACACTAAAAACCATGAGTTTATACAGGAAAACACTGAATTCTAATCCAATACCACAAAGTTCACCACCTCATTTTCACCTTTCCCTTCACTACTGAGTAGTAAATCTGGCTCCCATTAACCTTGATATATCTACTTATTGGTTTCATCCTCTCCACCGTGTATCATATAATGCCACCCCAACCTGTAATCTAATAAAGGAAAAAAGCCTATTTTCTCTAATGAAAGGACAAGTGAGGGGGCAACCTAGCAAGACCAAAAAAAAAAAAAAAAAAAAACAGTTTTGGACCACAATCACTCTACTTTAGCCACATCAAAGAAAAGCACTGCAACCCCACACCCATACCCACCTTTTAGCAGCAAAGACCAAGTGGAGACCTCACAGCTCTACCACATCTGGCTGTGAGGGGCTCCCCTTTTTTATAGACTCTATATGATACCATTTTTATAGAGCCCAAATATGTGAAGCTAAAATGTTATTTCAGATATACATATTTTAAAAAGAGGATGCTGAACTTAAAATTCAGAATAGTGATCACCTCCAAAGAGGGGCAAAAGGATAACCTCTTAGAGAAACATATAGTAAGTAGCAGCTTCAAAGTACTGATCATGATCTAGTTCTTAAGTAGAACCTGCAAGTGCTAAGCACAAGTTCCTCCATGTTTAAGGTCTGCCCCTCACCAGACTACAAGGAGTCATTAGAAGAGCCTTAATGCTACATCTGAGATTTGAACCTGAAAGATCACAGGATGATGCATCTAGTAAACATCTGTCTGACTCCAGCCTTTTGTCTACTGTGCTCTCTACAATGCTCAGCACAGAGAAGAAGGCAAACAGACAAGAGAAAGGCAGTCATCATTCTGAACCAACTGGTGGCCTCTGAGGTGAGATCCTTTCTGTGCTCTGGTAGTACTCTTCCATAGAGTTTTTAGAGCCTGTGCAAATATAGGTCCAAAACTAGAGCAAAATAAAACACACCTTCCTGAAGGCAAGGAACAGGAATAAACACCCCAAAATCTAGGCCACACTGGATACTCCAATTGCAAGAGCAAGGTGCACAACTCTTCATGTTGAGTTTCTATCACATTCCACACACTAAAGTCTGGCCCAACTCAGTCACCAAAGACAATTTCCTCTTTGAGGACCTGGTAAAATCTTATTACTAGTTGGTTTTGCTTTATTTTAAAATTAGGAGCAGAGAGAAGACCGGCAATCATTTGTGAAATTCCAAGCAGACTAAATAGATAAAAATTATAAACTGTTTAGGCCATAGCATGAAATTGGTGACACATTTTGGGCTCTTTTAAAGAGTTCACATAATAGAATACTAAGGAAGATCAACACTTCTCTACAGCAAAGACTAGGCATCTGGGGAAGCTTAAACATCAATGTTATCAAGGGATATTTTAAAACTGTATACCAAAAACTAGACAAATGGATCTCCATAAAAAGAAAATGAAAAAAAAAGTAAAAGGATGGTGTTTGTCTTATAAAAAAATCAGAAATAATTTCATTATAACTGTAATCCTGGTAGAAATCTCTCCAGAGCTACTGGTCATTAGTAAGGACTCGTATCTCAAAGAAAAGTCTTATGACCAGCACTAATGTTTTGTAACCTTAAGTCATCCTTTCTAAGACTATCTTTATGGCAGAATTACATTTTTCCATTGTTGATTTTTCACTGAAGATGGAGTACAAATTAAGTCATAAATAATTTGAAGCCTGGCCTTCCCCTATCTCAATTAAAAAAAAAAATTCTTAAAGAAAAATTGCTAAGCTCCATCTTTCTTTTTCCATCAATCTTTTCTTTCCAAAAAAGGAAAATCTAGTACCTTAGCCCCACAAAAAAAAAAAAAAAAATCCTACTGCAGAACAAAAGAAATCAAAGAATATGTGCAAAATGGCAAAATAATAATAATAATTATTATTATTATTCAAAACTCACACAAGTTTCAAACTGCAGCCTAAAACTATTTGGGGTTAAGAAATATAAAATGATTCTTTAAAAATAATAAGCAGATAAGAAGTTTATTACAAAAAAATAATAAATCTGTAGATTTTTTTAAAGGAAATATTTAATAGACAATACAGGAGGGGTTTTTTGTTTGTTTAAAAGCTTTTCAGGGCTGGGATTGTGGCTCAGAGGTAGAGCACTTGCCTTTTTCTTTCTTCCTTTCCTTGTAATTCTAAGCATAGAATATCCACATTGACAAAAAGAGCCAAGCAAATTAAGTGGCTGGAAACAGGATGACATGGTGGTAACAGAAATAAGCTCTACTCACATAGTCATTATATCCTTTGCTTCTGTGTACATATATGTGCATGTGTATGTATGTACATTATACATATGTGGAACTTTTATAGGTTTATTATCTTCATCTAAAGGCTTCTCCTCAGAAGAAGTCACCTCTATCTAACCTATTGCTCAAGCCCAAAACCTAGGATTCACTGTTCATTCCTTGCTTTCATACCCCACTTTCATCCTATCAAGACAGACCTATAAATTCTACCTCCTGAAGACTACCTTGAGTTTTTCACTTTTCTCCTTCTCCACTGCCAACACATTGGTCTAAGCCACTATTAACTAGATATCTATCCCAGATTCCCATTAATTTCCTTTATATCTATGATTTTTTTTTTTTTTTTTTACACAGAGCAGTTGGACAGACTGTTTTAAAAGTTAAACTACATTTTATTGTTCCCCTTCTAAAAACTCTCCATTGACACCTAAGGAGGTATCAAGAGATGTAAAGCATGTAAAAATTCCACCCTGCTTGCAGGCCAATGAGATAGCCTGCCACAGTTATGTGGATGCTGGCAGAAAACATGAGAGATTCTTGGGTGAGAGACAAAGGACTCCACTACTCACAGAAATAGCAATGACCAAAGAATCAGCATTGTTTCAGTGCCAGTCCCAATTCCTACCTGGTGACACAAAGAGGACCAGATGATACCTGCAGAGCAATGAACTATATTACAGGAGAGTTACCCTGAGCTTACTGAATCAAATCTTTTATAATGGGCAGTAAGCCTGCTGACCTTTATTACAGACAGAGACACTGTCTTTATTACACTAGAAAATAAGCATGCCTGATCCTACTCTGAGGGAAACACTCTATTTTCCAAGGCTGTTTTGCTATACATCTCATCTTTGAAAAGACATATTAAAACTACTAGATGAAAGGATTTTTTTAAATTTAACTCTTCATGTAATAATGTCAAAATGGCATAATTCACTTGAAATGTTTTATGTGAATGCTTTGAACCATTTTAAAATGAAAATAATCAGGTTTGTCTCTTGAACTGACACATTTCCAGAACCCATTGTCCTGGCGCCTTGGAGGAAAATACAGGATCTTCAGACACCTTACAAAGTGTGCCACCTCCTCTTCATACCAGAAAAGCCACTTTAGTACTAATGTGACAAGAAGATATACATTAATGGCAAGCTCATGGCCTAAAATATAAAACAGACCTTTAAAAAGTGGAATCTTAACATTCTTCACACTGAAGAACCAGAATCTGCATTTGAATGATGATTTTGACTACATGGGTAAAAGACACTAAGTGGAAATTACTGTCATATGCAGGAAACAGATGGGTGGATAATGCAACCAGATAATCAACTGTTTCTCTCTTCTCTTCACTAGAATTCAAGAAACACACAGTTAATGACAAAACTAGAAAAGCAGAAGTTCCTAACTGAAGCAAGACTTGAATATGCATAAAGGAACACATTATGAGCATCAGGGGGTGGCCAGACCTAAACAACAAGGCCTTTCCTTGTTCTCAAAAGTTGAGTACTATACCTGCCACAGCCTCAATAAAAACTGAGATCCATCTGTACCCTCTTACTTAATCCAAGAGCAAGTGTTTATGTTTATTCAAATACTTCTTGAACATCTCTTGGACATAGGCATTGAGCAAGAAAATGTGAATCTCCAAAGATCACAATGACACTGATCTTCCTTTCAAAAAGTTTACAACCTAACTCACAGGGAATGATATATAAAAAGCAGGAAATAATCAAAGTGCAGGTAGGCACAACTTCAAGGAAAGCAAAAGAACATCGTGTTTAAAAAAAAAAAAAGAAAGAAAGAAAATCAACTCAAATGGACTATGGGAGAACACCAAGTTAAATTCCAGCTGGCAACAAAGAGAACTAAGGAAAAACAATTTGGGGGAGGAACCAGAAAGAATAAAGACAGAAAAGGCTGCAGTGTACATGGGTGTGAGTGACATCAAACCACACAAAGAAACATTTTAACTCTAAAATGTGGCATGGAAATGTTCTGTTGAGAGCTATAAGAGATAGAGAAGTAAAGCAAGGAAGTTCTGCATTGGCCTTAACATCCCTTCAATGTCTGTCATCCAGTGTTGACCCCCACCTTCAGAAAGCTGGGGAGCTGATGCCAACTTCAAGATCATTTCTGAAATCAGTGAACTTATGTGGAATCAATCATTACTTGATTACAAAGAAGACCAACAAAACTTAGCATCCCAAGAGTGTCAGTTATCTAAACAAGGTATATTGTTCAGAGTTATTGCTGATGTGTGAACACTAATTTTCAAACACGGAAACATACAGATGAAACTTGGAGGATTTGTATTTTTATGAGGCAATTGAAGTATAAAGGAGAATATTAATGCAAAAGAACCTGCTATAATTCTTACTGATGAGTTTGAAAACTTAATTTTATATACATAAATAGTTCAGAACTTTCAAATACTAACTAAATTGAAAAATAATAACCTTCAGCAAATTAATCTAAAGAACTGCAATTAAATTTTAGATATTTTAATTCCACTTAGGCCATAAGCCTTTGGGGTAGGGGGATCCATGTAGGAATTTGTCATACCTTATAAGGATCAATTAAAAGCAAACAAACTGTGCCACCTCATACACTAGAAACACTGTCACATGCATATATAAGTCATACAAACAGATGAAAAAGTATGTTTTGTGATTATAAAAGGGTGCCTGAGGAAAACTAAGTCTGAACATTGCACTTAGCAAATAATGTCAATAAAGCACAAATTGGAAAGCAAGTAGTTTAATCTGCTGGACCCAACAGCAAGGACAAGGAAAGGATGTGGGTGTTGGAAGGCTGGAACCACAAAGTTTTTTTAACCACCTGCTAAAAGGATTAGACTAGCAGGCAATGAGGAACTATACCAAAATGTTTATTAGGGATCATCACAGTTATGTGTGTACATATACATGCACAAACACATATATTTTATTTGTCCCAAAAAAACTTCTACA
Source organism: Spermophilus citellus (assembly GCF_964194105.1). NCBI lineage: Eukaryota > Metazoa > Chordata > Mammalia > Rodentia > Sciuridae > Spermophilus > Spermophilus citellus. Next base: position 196,571,257 of record NC_138185.1, on the reverse strand, counting down.
CTTTTGTGAAAAAAAAGTCTAAGAGAGGAAAGCCGCTAAATAAAGAAACAGCAGAAATCAGGCTGCAGCTTGTCTAAGTAAGAAAATGCACCACCTTAAAATGAATAACTACACCATTCTCAAAAACAATAGTTCTCTCAAGGTTACATTTAACTGAACTTTGAAGTTATTAAAGATCATTTTCAACACAGTCAGAAACTATCCATTAGTCACACAGGGACCAAAAAGCAACGCAGCTCTAAATGGGGACTTTGATATTTGTGGTTGTAGTTTACCTTTAAAATCTGTTGGAAAATAATTTAGTCAAAAGATAATATGCAGAAAAAAAACATTCCACAAGTGGACTCACTCAAAATTCTTCATCTGAAGAGCATTTACACAACAGAATCTAATTTGAATGCTCCTGTTAATGAGTTTTAGCATTAACATCATTATATCACATTTTTAAGTACAGTAAATCTTTTTAAATGACACATGTAACGTAAGGTGGTAACTTGTACTTACAAAGCAATACAAAATTATGCATTCACAATGTTATTAGGGTTAATGCCAAATACAAGAGCTAAGAAGATAATAATTTTTTTTTAAATCTTATACCATTTTTAACCATACTGCCTTCATAATACTTGAAACTAAAATAACTGGTCACTTAAACCAAATTTATTGGTGGAACATGCAAGTTTCTAAAGATTAACAAACTAATCTTGAACTGAGAAAAAACACACAAACCCAAGTCCATAATTCAAAGTACAAACGTAAATGAGCAAACGAGACAACCATTGCTCAGAGGCATAGTAATTAGGTTAAAAGGAGTGGGGCAAAAGAAACTAACACTTCCCCCCATCCTACACATGTCAGGAAAGAACTGAGCTACATCTCCAGCCCTTCTCATTTTTTTATTTTGAGACAGGGTCTCCCTAAATTACCCTGGCTGACCTCAAACTTAGGATCTTCCTGTATGAGCCTCCTGAGTAGCTGAGATTAAATGCATGCACCACCACATATAGCTAGTTAATGGATATATTTTAATAATGCTGCTCTGACCCAAGTATTCTGGAGAAGATACTGACACTTTAGAAAAGAGAGAATAAATAGGCTAGGTGTGGCTCAGTGGTAGAGCGTTTGCCTAGCACGTGTGAGGCACTGGGTTCAATCCTCAGGACCACATAAAAGTAAATAAAATAAAGAAAGAGGAAATAAGAAATATTCTCACACCACTATGTCCTGTGGGGAGCCATTCTGACACGTGATTGGGTGACTCCCGTTAAGGGCCTGAGGCACTCTGGCTGTGTCGGAGTTATCCCGACCCTTTCCTGATGAGAGAGCCCATCCGTGTGGGGGTGTGCGTAACCACTGACCCTGGAGACCCAATCACTGACCCTGACCTTGGAGTACAGCCCCCCCTCAACCTTCATTGGATGGAATTCTCCCCTGAATCTCTTGTTTCCCCCAAATAAAAGGCTGATCCCCGGCGTGTTCGCTCTCTCTCTCTCCTGCTAGCCCAGAGTAATCCTCGCTGCCCTGCTGAGCGGCTGGAGGCAGGGAAACAGGGAGACCGAGCCGTCTCGGACCTAGCATTAAAATAAGGTACTGTCTGTGTGTTTTATTTTGATCTCTTCTAACTAACTGAATGCCAGAACCTCATTAATGAAACCACTGCGCAGGCCGCGTGGTAGAATGTCCCTTATGTAAGGAGAAGGATATCACAGTGAAATGGAAAAATCAGGGCTCTAGTTTCAGACCTGGACGGAAAGACAATCAGACTTACATTCCTTGGATAGGTTACCACTCTGTGACTGAAATGTGCACACTCATTTCTTAATCTTGAAGTTGTGCAAAGCCTTATCTAAAATAATAGAGTACCTAGCAAACACCTGGCACATAATTAGTACTTAATTAATACAAATTCTTCCATGTACTAAGTCAGAGAAACAACCCAGTGCACTGACACAGTCTTGGTCTTAAAGATGAAGTTCAAGGAGGGGTCATCAGAGGGAGGTATCTCTGTGTAATCCACAGTGGGACCAGCTCTTGAGTCATCTTTAACCACTGATCCAAAGGCCCCAGTCAACACACTATGTTAGAGGCACCAGCAATCACAGGATAATCCTGTGTAAACTCACAGAGGCTGATCACTGTTCATCCAATGAAACACAAAACAACCACCAGTATGGGCTATGTACTTGACAATAGCACACTCCCCAAAATGGTACACATTTTTCTTGCTAATAAGTCAAAGCTAGTTTCTTGATAGTATTTGAAGTGTATTTTATCGACCTAATGAAATTATGGATCATCAAGGATATTCCTTAAAGAAAAACTTCTGAAGAGCCCTCTCTAGATTTTACAGCAAAAAAACAAGACAACCACAGATATGGCTATAATTATACCCATATACATTTTCTCATACTTCAATAGCAAACACAAAACAGTCCAATTATAAAACATGACCAAAACCTCCAAACTTCTTATTCACAATCAAAAGAGTAAAAAGAATTTCTGAACAAGCTTTAATTCAGTTTCTTCAAGTTAATAGTAAAATTAATCACACAAATTATTTTAATTATCTTTCTCCTTACTGCTTATTCATCAGGTGAAATCAATAGCAGGTCACCTTAAATTTATCTGTACAGGGTGATATGAACACATTATTCAACTATAAACTTCAGGAATATCCCAAATGCTTTTTGCAATATGAATCCATTTCACTTAATTCAAACAGGATTCTTTTGGATGAGGTCATTTTATTCACTGCTAATTTTAAATGAACATTTCACAAAGGATGTACGTCACCAGAAGACTAGAAAATAGAAGAGTTCTGGGCAGAAGAAGATAGTCAAACCAAAGAAAGTTTCTCAAGCAAGATGGTTTTTTTCTCATAAACAAAAATCTGAATATCATCCACCAAGTCCAGAAAGAACAATGATGGAAGGAGAGACTAATAAGATACAATATCCTGAAAACTTTTTGTCCCTATCTACAAAATAATAGTAACGGGAGTTCCAGTTATTTGGAAATGAACACTTCCATTTGAATGGAGGAACTAACTAAAGCTAGGGTAGTAGGGGAACACATTCAATTTTGATCAAAATTGTCCAGAAACTATGAGAAAAAGGATTAGTGTCCAGTAGAACAACTCCCTGAAGAGATCTAGGATGATACGTTGGCAGCTGACAAAGAACAAAACTTGGGCAGCAAGTCTTCAACCCACATACAGGAGTATCTGATCAGTTTCCACGCTTCACCCGCCTTGGCCAGTTCTGATATCTGATACCCTATCACACCAGGAAGGTTTAAGAAGACACAATGCTGCCCCAGTAATCAACCCAGTGGGGAACAAGATGTGCTTATTTCACTATAGAATACTTATCTGGAAATACATTTCTCATTGCATGTTAACAATTGACTGTCTAGTAGAAAATTCTGTTAAAGCACATCAGATTTCCCAGGGTCTGAGTGGCCCTGGAAACCCAGCCAAATGGTATTGCGGAACTACAAAGTTCTTATTAAAGCAAACTCTGCTGGCATGTGTGTGGTCTGATAACATTTTGTAGATAAGCTTTTGCAGACTATGAGCTACACAGCATTAGAACACAATCTCTGTTAAATTGTTCGGGGTATACATTTGATTTAACTTGGAACATCTCACCCTATGAATTTTCTTCACTCCCAAATCTTTCTATAAATGCTCATCACTTCTTTAACACAATTACCTAAAAAGTGATGATTTTCAATTGTTCTTTTTAGCCTCACTTCACCCTTTGAGTCTTAAAGTGTGTTTCTTCTTGAAAAGGTATTTACAATAATCTGATAATTGTTAAGGAGTTATAAAAGAAGGTAACCTAAAATTCAAAGTAGTCTTGAGAAAACTAGGAATGCCTCATTATATAATGACATCATCACTGTTGGCATTTTTAAAAAAGGAGTCAAGAAAACTTTACTTCTATACTTCTCAAAGGACTTTTTATTTTATTTGTCTATTTTTCAGAAGAGGTCTCACTATGTTGCCCAGTCTGGCTGTGAACTCCTGTGCTAAAGACACCCTCCCTTCTCAGTCTTCCAAGTAGCTGGGACTATTAAGTATGTGCAACTGCACTGGTGATTTCTCAAAGGTTTTAACCAATTGACCAAAAAGTTCAACTAGGCATCCTATGTAAATTCCAAACCAAAAGCCATAGGAATTTTTTTTTAACCAGGGATTGAACCCAGGGGTGCTTAACCACTGAGCACAATATCCCCAACCCTTTTTTTAATACATATTATATTTACAGAGAAGGTCTCACTGAGTTGCTTAAGGCCTCAGTAAATTGCTGAGGCTGGCTTTGAATTCACAATTCTCCTGCCTCAGCCTCCTGAACCACTGGGATTATATGCATGTGCCACCACACCTAGCTATAGGAAATTATAACTCTGGTAAAGCAAATGATAATTACATTCATTCCCTCAAAAATTATTGAATGTGCTATTTATTGAATGTTTTTAGTAACTAAAAAGCCAAAAAGAATAAACTGTCTTCAAAGATTTTATAGTCTAGAAGAAGCAAGCTAAACAACTAAATAATTTTAATAGTACTAAACCAGACATATATGCCATGAAGTAACTAACTCCAGAAATCCAGAAAAAATACCTGTTAACTTCTAAGCTATAAGAATTTATTCAGCAATAGAGAGTATTTGAGGTGAAGAAATGGGCAGAACCCTGAAGGACAAGAATTCACATCATGAAGAATTCTTCCATACCATAGGAACAAACAAGTGTCGCTAAGAGAAAGTGATGAAAGAGAAGTCAGTGGTGAAGGAAGAAGCCACGTGAAGAAGGGCCTTCTGCCATCTTAACAGTGCTCGGACTTCCTTCTACGGGTAGAGAGAACTTGAGTGTCTGCCTGCAGTGAAGCCTGAACACCAGGTATCTTTCTCTGGGATCCTTAGGCCTCTTTTGTGGAAGGCCATCCTCGCAAGTGATCTGAGTTACCTCCCTGGCTGGGTGAGAGGCGCTTAAACACAGCAGTGTTAAAAAGCATTCCCCACCCTTTCCCAGGTCCGAGGGCTTGTCCGTGCAGAGGCGTGCCTGGCCATTCACCTGAAGACCCAATCGCCAGCCCTGACCTTGAGATGCTGCCCCCCTTAACCTTCATTAGATGGAATTTTCCCTTGAATTTTTTGTTCCCCAATAAAAGCTCACCCCCTGGCATGCTCTCCCTCTCTCCCTAGTCTCTGCTGTAAACCTCGCCACCACATTAGGTGGCTGGAGGCGGGAGCTAGGAGAAGCCGTCTCGGAGCTGGGGTTAAAGGTAATAAGAGTCTGTCTCTTTAATTTAAAACTCACTAGCAATTTCTTATGCATCGAAGCTCGCGCTGGTCGCCTGACAGACTCTCTGACCTTCTCTTGCCTGAAAGGTTGAGATTAGAGGGATCACAGGAAGAATAATGAATGGATACTCTTCATCCACACAAAGGCTATAAATAATCCTCAGAGTCCTCTGGGTATCCATCTGATATCCATTGGCTTCAGGACTCTTAAAAAGCCAGAAACTCCAGGAACCTAGAATGGAAAGGGAACCAGTGGCTCTGGCTCACTTTCCAACTATTTGCAGGAATCCTTCCAATACACTTGGACTATACATACCGCCACACAGTGGACAACGAAAATGCTTTTCCTATGTCTCCTTTTCCTCAGAATCACTTGCTACAGTGTTCTTAGCTAGGTATCACTCAAAATCTTTTCTAAAACATTCTCCACCATGGTTGGAATGTACATATCTTTGGAATGTACTCTAGTTCATCAGAGGTCGAAGGAAAGTACCCCAATGCTCTCCAAACACAGAAGAGCCCTGCAGGGACATTAGGCTCACTGAGTAGAACATTGTACTTCTTGGTTGAATTAATTTTACAGAAGCCCAAGACCTGAACCACTTTAAATCGGAATTAAAAGAAGCACCTGGTCCTTGTTCCTTTGAGTGCTCTCAAAAGCACCATTTGCCTCTCCATCAATCTCTTACCACAGTCATAATATTTGTTTGTGTAATTGAATAATATTTGCATCTCCCCAGTCACAAACCAATAATACTAGTTGCAGACACTACAAATGCTTTTTGTTTTTAATTTCCTTTTCCTCATCACTATATTTTGAGGTCTTAGTATAATGCCCACTTAAAGGAAGAATTCAGTAATATTAGATGAAAAATTAGATATTTACATAAAAAATTACATGAAGCAATCAATACATTATCAATGTTATAGCACCAATAAAACAAACACGCTATGGAACCCTCTAAGAGGAAAGGTATGGGGGACAGGCATCCCATCAGAGACCTCAATGATGTTTCAACTAAATACTAAAACCAAAGAAAATAGCGGGGCACCAAAACCAAAATGGAAACCATGCACAGACAACTGCATATAATATTAATAAACATGATTCAAAACAGCATAAAATACGGAGAAATGCATAGTTTCCAGATAGTTAAACCCATAACTCACTGAGCCATGTCAAACAGACTCCTTGTAGAGCTTATCTTTCTTTCTTCTTTGTGTGTGTGGTAGGGGGCGGGGGTGGTAACAAGGACTGAATCTAGGGCATCCTGCATATCAGGCAAGCACTGTGCTGAATCCCCTGCCATGCCATGCCATGCTACACCATGCCAGTGCAAGACAGTGGGTGGTTAAGTTTCCCAGGTTAACTTTCAACTCGTAATCCTTCTGCATCAGCCTTCCAAGCAACTAGAATATTAAAGATGTATACCACTGTTCCTGGCTTTCTTTATTCTTACAGGCCCTGAGCTTTGGCCTACCCTGTTCCTCTTCTTTTCAGCTACCACCATCTACCCAACCTCTTCTTCCAGCTATCACCATATACACAACTACTAGTTGTCTGAGGCCTGTTCTCTCAGGACTTCCTGCAAGAAGCCAACCCAAGACTTCCTGTCTGTGAAACAATGTTTGTCTGAATACCATCAATATACAAGTAAGGCAATTTTTTTAAAAAATGACACACTGATTACAGAATGTAGAAGTCTCAGAAAGCTATTCAACAAGAATGTGAAGCCTGGCTGCGATACAGGTAGCACTGGGAGATTTAAAACAAATGAGTTTGGGCAGCTTTAACATCCTAAAACTCCACAGGTGATTCTGGAGTTCAGCCAGGGTTGAGAAACACTGTCACCATGTAGCTTAATGTACTCAAACTTCCACTGCTTTCTGAAGGAAGGACCACAGCGCATCACCCCATCAAAAAGATTCTAAGTTACCATATTAGGATTTAAAAAAAAAAAAAAAAAAAAAAAGCTAGTGTGATTTTCAGGCCACCAAAAGTGCCTTAAAATCTGGAATTTGGCAACAAAGGGGTTAAATTTCAGTTACTTTAGAATTACATTTACATGCTTTCACAACATTCCTCACACCATGAAAAGAAGAGCTAAAATATGTGTAGGAGCTGCTCATTCTTAAATCCCTAGTGCAGCCGGTAGATAATGTATTTATGTGGTTTTGTACATAATTCCTTATGACTGAGTTCCCAAATATGCAAGATAAACTGAAATTAAATTCTTTGCTTACAACTTGGATCAATTCAAATCTAGGCATGGATTCTGCAATGACAAAGACCTTGCATTACTTTTTCAAGTTTGTGGTGCATTCCCCAAAATGAGTATTACTGAACAAAATATTTTACAATATCTACTGACTTAGGGAAAGCTTAAAACTATATTTTAAGCTTGTCTTTTTCTCAATAAATGCCATTTTCTGAAAACTAGAGTTATTTCTCACAAATTCAAATACTTGAGCACTTGTATCAAGTTTGTGCTATGTACTGATAACTCAATTAACACACCTTGCTCTGCAGAGGAATCTCTCTTGGTTTCAACCAAAAGGATGCTAAATTGCAGTGTTTTCGTATCATACTGATACTCTAGGAATTAATTTTGATTCATCTTTAGCCTTTTAACCATAGCAAATTGAATCAGACCAAAAGAATCATTTTGAATTTTTTTAAAAAATAATTTTTAGTTGGAGATGACCATAATATCTTTATTTTATTTATTTCTATATGATGCTGAGGATCAAACCAGTGCCTCACACATGCTAGGTGAGCACTCCACCACTGAGCCACAACCCCAGCTCCTTTTTTGAATTTTTATTTAAATGTAAAGCACAAGGGCTGGAATTATAGATCAGTGGTAGGGCATGTGCCTAGCATGCATGAGGCACTGAGTTTGATCCTCAGCATTGCATAAAAATAAATAAATAAAATAAAGGTATTGGGCCCATCTACAATTTTTTAAAAAGTTAAATATTAAGCACAATAAAACCAATCATCTTAATGGCTCAAGAAATAAGAAAGCTGTAGAATCCAATAACTGAAGCACTAAAAGTTAAACTGGTTAAGTAGTTCCCTTATGTGTAAGAAACAAGACGTTGTCGCACATACCAGACAGAATTCATGACAAATCCCTGCAAGAGAGCCACTACTCAGAGGTGAAATGGTTACAGAGAAGCACATGTGCATACCTTCTCACAAGTTTTTTCTATTTACCAAACTTTTCTGAACTTTCTGTAATTCTTAAGATCCAAGGACCACTTCTGGCTTCCTTAGCTATTTTGAAAGTAACTCTGTGTTAACAATAATTATTCAGTCTATCTATTAATATCTGTCCATATGTAAGAGCCACATACTGTCCACAGGAAAGAGGACCACAGCCAAGTGAAACAAATGAGAAGATACACAGTAGTGAAAAGAAAGTACCAGACTGGAAGTCCAAAGACTCACATTTGCATCCCGCTTAACCACACCCTCAACCTAGCTAAACCTCAGCTATTGCACCTATAGACTAAGGACAGCACACCTTGACCTATCTAAACCAGTGTCCTTGGAGTTAGATAAGACATTTAGAAACAAGTTTAAATTAAAAATGTAAAATATATTCAGCCACTGTTTACTTAGGAACCACTAGCTCACTCTAAAACAAAATAGCATTCCTTTCTTCATTCACCTTTGAAGTCATACCATTTTCTTCTTCCCTTCTTTCCTTTCCTCCTTCTCTCCCTATTCTTCCTTCCTTCAGCGACTGAGACATGCTGTAAATATACACTAGATTTTGAAGACTTAAAATGAACAAAAGAATGTGAAATATCTATATATTTTTATATTGATTACATATAAAGATGACAATGTTTTAGATATACAGAATTCAATAAAAGATATTATTAACAATAATTTCACTTCTTTTTACTTTCTCTTAATATAGCAACTAGAAAATTAAAACTATATAGAGGCTCACATTCCATTTCTACTGGACAGTGCTATTTTAGACCCTGGGAATTTAACATGGAACAAGACTAAGCCCCGACACTGTCATAGAGTTTAAGTGTCACCATCTACAGTATTAAATTCTTTGGTAATCAGTAGTGAAGGAAACTAAAAACCAGCCACAGTATATAGAAAATACTCTGGGGTGGGGCCCATACCCACACCTACTTCTCTTTAGTTCTTCACAGAATAATCAGGAGCTATGACCTTGACCATATTGAGGAAGACTGAGTCTTCCCTGCTGGGGAAGAACAGGGCCAATTTTAATCATAACTTCTTAGGAAGGAAGCCTTTAATTTGAGACACAGGTAGTTTCAAGGCATCATTTTTTAGTACTTGGGGTTGCACCTAAGACAGTTTAAAAGATTGTTGGAAGATGTTACTTACTTAACAAAGACCCTCTCCTGGATTCCAGCGTACTCCTTTATCATGACAGTCCTTTATCACTCTCCTCCACAAGCCTGATTAACCTGCTTCCCCTCAACACCTTAATTCTCCACAGCACAGTCAGGGTGCTTCTAGATAAAGAGCAAGAAGGTGGATTAAACAACACTGAAAAGTCCCTCCTGACAATCAAGGGAAACTCAAGCCAGGCTGATTACAAAAGACCTGTCAGTTAAATGTGAGGTTACTTTTGGTTTCAAGATTTTAAAGAATTTCTGGAGGGTATTTTAATTCAGACCAAATGGGCCTACTTTTCAGGGCAGTTTACCACCAAAGGGCATCCTGAGCATTTGAATTTCATATTCGTATGTTTAATGACTTACCTTCAGTTCAAACCACAACATGGCAAATGCTTTACTGACCATACATCTGATGACTCAAAGAAATCAATGCTTTGGAGGGACTTTCTATGCTGGAAAAGGCCTGTAGCAGGAAAGCCCAGAGGCCATTCCATGTTGAACCCCACCTCCGTCCAGGGTTCAGGCTGCTCTCAGCTGGGTGTGCCCCATCCCTTATGCCAACTCAAATGTTACACCCCTGTGAGGCCAAGCCCAAAGCCCAGGCTACACTCAAAGCCACAACAATCTCCCTCCTTAAAACTTATAGAAACTCCAATCAGCCAAAGTATCATGGCATAAATTTTATCTCTTTTCCAGGTATTTCAACGGCAACTTCAGAAGAAAGCAGAGAAATAAGTCAGCATGAAATCTGAGAATTCATTGCCCTCCCTTTCACTCTGGTGACATTTTTCATATCTTCACTCAGGAACAAAGATGTGGCCAACACTGGGGACACAAGAAGGACTCAATGAACGAATTCACAGCCTGACTGAGGAAATATACAAGCAAATATTGATGCTATCACCTAATGGACGTTGTATTGAAGGCATAGTACTGGCCAAAGCCATGGGAACCCACAGGAGTGCTCTTCTTCCTGGGTGCCTCAAAACAGCCTCACAGAAAAGGTAACAGACGAATGAAGGAGGAAAAATTCACCAGGTGAAATAGAAAAGGCATTCCAAAGGCAGGAAAAACTGGTATGTTAGGAGAAACGAGAGAATATGTTTAAAACCCTCACAGAAAACAACTTTTAAAAAATACCTTATCCATCCTGGTATTCATAAATGAACCTCCATGTAGCTTTGCTACATTTCCCAGAGTATAGCACAGTGAGTAGAAATGCATGCTCTGGAACCACTGTGGGATCAAATCCTACTATGTAACTTCAGGGAAGTTTCTAAATCTATCTGTACTTCAATGTCTTTATCTGAAAAATAAAGATGATAGTAGTATTTACCTCATATGGGTCATGTGCTATTATTATGAAGAACTAATATAAGCACTTTAGTGCTCTGGGTGTGGCTCAGTGGTAAGCACTTGCCTCCCATGTACAAGTCTCTGGGTTCAATTCCAAGGACCACAAAAAAAAAAAAAAAGCCCTTAAAACAATCATTAGCCTTTTAAGCATTCAACAAACACTAGCTTTATTACTACTACTAATAATAATAATAAATATTTGCTGGACGCTGTAGCAAGTCTGACGTTCCTATGCCCAACACATGCCGGTGCCTCACTCTAAAGAACTCTTCCTTAAGTCCAAACCCTATCCAGTACAGCAATGCTTAAACACCAACCTCCCCAATGTCTCCTACTTCACCATGGAAATGAGCGTTTTTCTCCTTCAGGCTTTCTCCAGACTCCCAGAGTATTCCACTATGCCTCTCTTTGGACACTCTTCTACTATAATTTGGTATTGGATTTTCCCTACAAAGTTTTAACTCGTCTAGAGCAAGAACAGCATCTTGGTCTTCCCCAGAGAACTGACCCACTGTACCTTTCACACATGAGCACTCAGTATTTGCTGCTCAATAAATTAAAACATTCTCCCCTTTAATTAAGAACAGATTAGACCTTTTAAAATTGCTGTAACATCTATCAAGTGATTCTAATAAAATCCCTCACCCTGAGAAAAGCCCAGAGAGTAACTATATAGTTTCATTGCTTGTGAATCCTAAAGAAAAGGGACGAACGACAGCACCAACAGTTGTCACCTCTGGACCAAAGCTGAGTCACCTCTGGACTGCTGCTATACAAACATATTGCTTTCCTTTTCTTCTAATACTCTGAGCAAGTTCTAATGTAAATTTCTGTTACATATTTACAAAAGGTGGGATAAATTCTCCATAAGCAATGTCATTTTCATTGCTCCTCTGGGTTCTAAAGCCTATACTGTCTGGTTACTGCTTTCTAGCCTAGAACAACCCCAAATGTGTGGCTCACCCAATACCAGTGCCAATACCAAACTGCACAGAATCCTTAACTTTTGTGCTCCCTCTCCATAGTAAAAGCCGCTGGAAGAGATTTAGGCCTAGAATCACCATTCACCTCCAACACTGATTTAGCTCAATAATAAAATTATGGCTGAGAATTACTTGATTAAAATACTAAACTAGTTAGCAGAAAGAATTGTTAACCCAGATTGGCCTACTCCTACAAAAGAAACACCGGGACAATCAAGCACACTCAAGGACTTAGAGACAGTTATTTACAATAATGATGACTTTTCTAAAAGAACTTCAAAAATTAAGGTTGACAATAACAGAAAGGATAAAGTAGAATTCAAATAGTGCTGCCCTGTGATTAAATTGAATATGTACATGGAATTATCTCCCAGAGTATCACAATGAATGTTGTGAATTCCAAAAGAGGGAACTGGGCATGGAAGGAAGCAGGGTTGTCATATCAGAAATATATTCAGAGGGCTGGAGCTGTAGCTCAGTGGCAAAGTGCTTGCCTAGCATGTAAGAGGCACTGGGTTCGATCCTCAGGACCACATAAAAATTAACAAATAAAATAAAAGCATTCTGTCCATCTACAACTACAAAAAAAATTTTAAAAATAAAAGAAATATATTCAGAGAGACAGGGGTACTAGGAATAAGCAACCTGACCAGCACACACAAAGTATATCAGAAAACTTTAAAATCATCACACTGCAGTTATCAGCAAAGTATCAAAATCAATAATAATTCAATAATAATGCTACCTCATGATAAAGACTATTTTAAACATCTGTAGGACCAAGAAGATCATAAATAAAGGTAAAGATCAAGAAATGCTTCTAAAACCAAAACCCACATGATTTTTTTAAGGACTAAAGCTATTTATATCTTATGTCAACAAATTTAAAAGATCACAGTTATATTAGTTATATAGCTACAGTTTCTGTTGTTAAAAAAAAAAAATAAGACAGATCTCTAATGTGTGACCACAATTCATTAAAGGGGGAGGAGGAAATTCCAAACTAATTAAATAAGTTATATCAATGAAAGCTTTACACTTTGTCCAAATGCCAACTGTGTTATGCTAGTAACAGCAATTGCTAACATTCCATTTTCCCCTAGATTTTCCAATTAAAGGTAGGAAAACTTCCATTTTCCCTTACTTCTGAAACATACTTTAAGAGGCTTGCATGAGTAGAAGTGTTGCTAAGCTGCTAGTACTTAGATCTATGGTCTCCAAGGGCCATCCATTTCATGCTTGAATATGATGATAACTATATAAGTACTACAGTGATTAAGAGATCAAGCAGGGCTGGATCTAAAAGAACTGAATAGCCATATTATCCTGACTTTACTGGAGATCATTTCTTAGCTAACCAAGGCTCACAGCTATTGCTATCAAAACCATCCCTGATGCTGCACAGATTTTAGATTTGTTCAACTATCCTGTACAGAAAAAAAAAAAAAACCACACCTAACTGACCTGTATCTTATTTCTTAAAGTCCTGTTCTCCTGATACACTAAATGGAGCTGGCATGCCACAGCCAGATGACATCTCAGGACATAATTTCAGTGACAACACAGGCACTTAACAAGAATCTTTGGAAAATATTCCAAAATACCTGGTTGAACATGGAGCAATTTTGAGGTCTGTAAATTCCTGGGCAGCCGTTAAGTAACAGCATTTAGGCAGCTGTCAATCCTACCTTCATGCAGGACTGAATCCTGGGCTAAGAAGGAGTTATGAAACAAAAATTGTTCTTCAAAGCATAGAACAAGTTTTACACCACAAAGAATATTCAGCCAAACTCAACTACCAAAGAACATAAACACAACTCAATTCCTAACTACCCAAGAGTACAACAGTCAGTACATCACCTTATACAGGTTATATTCTACTTTATAACTTTTGAAACACTTTCCTATTATCTCAAAAGGATGATAAGAATGGGGTAGTGTGTATACATGACTCACCCAGATTAAAATAGTAATAACTCAGTGAATCTGAATCCTAGATCAAGGAAATTTCTATTCTATATAATAGGCCTAACCTAATATGTTCATTTTCAAATGAATATACCTGAAATAATATAGTAATAAAAATTCTCATAATACAAAGAATAGTTAATCGGCTATAACAACATTTCATGGGATTGTTAGCTCCACAACAACAAAAACAAAAAAGTGACACTACTATGAAAACTACAAAATTGAAAATGTCTAAATTACTATTTAATGTCTACCAAACCAAGCACAAAGAAAGTAAACATCTTTTTTCTGTTTTTTTGAGGTTTTTTTGGTTTCTTTGGTACTATGGATTGAACCCAGGGACACTTCACCACAGAACTATATCCCAGCCCTTCTTAGTTTTTATTTTGAGACAGAAATAACAATAAAGAACATAAAAATGAGAGAAAAGATAAAAACATATAAGACACATCAACAAAATTTGCGAAAGAGGAAAACCAATGCATAACTGGAAACTGATTTAGCAAACCAGACAAAGCTGAAACCTGTCAAGGACAGTGGGGAGGAGGTCCCCAGGAGAAGCAGGTCTGTTCCTGAGGCACAACTCCAGAACGGCTATGAAACTGAGGTACTAATCAAGGCCAAGGCGTGAGGTTGGAAACTAGGGGGACCAGATCAAAAGGAGACTCCCAATGACAAGGCAGGGTCCATGCTGATTGTGCAAAGGAGAAATACCAGCACCATCACACACACAGAGCTTCTAATTAACTCTTAAGCCAAGAGTATTACCAGAGAAAAAGAACATTTCATTTACATATAAGAAGGACAATTCATCATAAGGACACAGCAATTATGAGTGTGTCTGTGCTCCAAAATACATGAAGCAAAAACAAACATAATTAATAGAAGAAAAGGACAATGAGACACTCATAGAAGATGTCAATATCCCATCTCAGTAAATGATAGATTAGACAAAAAAGAAAATCCATATCTGAACAACACTATCAACTACATTTACCTAACATTCAAAGAAAATCTAACAATAGAGAACATATATTCCTTTTAAATGTCCACAGTACTCTTACCAAGACAGATCAACCACAAATTAAATTAGAAACCAGCAAGGATAGGATATCTAGCTAAATCCCAAATGTATAAATCCCAAATGTATAAATCCCAAATGTATAAATGTATAAATGTATAATGTATAAATGTATAAATGTATATAAATTAAACAATATACCTTTAAGAGACCACTAGTCAAAAGAGGTCAAAAAGAAACTTAGAAAATACTTTGAGCCCAATGTACCTAAATTAAACAATATACCTTTAAGAGATCACTAGTCAAAAGAGGTCAAAAAGAAACTTAGAAAATACTTTGAGCCCAATGGCAACAAAAAGAAAATGCACTGGTCTGAAAGTGTAGCTTAGGGGGTGTTGTGGGATGCAGCTAAAACAAATGCTTAAAGGGAATTTTATAATTTTTAATGTTAAATTTAAAAAAATAAGATTACCACAATCACCTAAGGTTCTTTTTTTTCCCTAAGTTATCAATGGACCTTATTTATATGTGGTACTAAGAATCAAACACAGTTCCTCACACATGCCAGGCAAGTGCTCTGCCACTGAGCAACAACTCCAGCCCCTGCCCTAAGGTTCTTAAGAAACAAGAAACAAAGCATTCAAAAAATTAAAAAATAAAGAAGTCATTGAAATAGCTAATAAACTGACAAGAGAAAAAAATTAACAAAGCCAAAGTCTGGGACTTTAAAATAACCAGAAACACTGATAAGCTTCTGGTAAGACCATTCAAGAAAAAAAGAAAGAAAATATCAATCGTTAATATTAGAAATGAAAAATAAATAGATAAAACAAAAATCCTCTAGAGATCCCACAGATATTTAAGAAGAAAAAATAACTTTATGACAACAAATTCAATTTTTATGAAATGTACAAATTTCTTGAAAAATACAACTTATCAAAATTGACACAAGAAGAGAGATAATCTAAGTAGCCGTATATCTTTTAAAGAAATTGAATCTGTTATCAAACGTATTCCAAAAATGAAAGCTCCAAGTCCAGATGGTTTCACTGATAATTTTTTTTTTGATTATTGGTAAATTCTATCAAGATTCATAAAAGAAATACACCAACATTATACAAACTTTTTCAGGAAATAGAAGGATCACTGCCCAAACCATTTTATAAGGTTATCATAATGCCTATAACAAAACTTGATAGAGATTACAAAAAGTGAAAATTATAGCCCTTATCCCTCACAAATATAGAAACAGAAACTTAACAAAATTTTAGCAAATTAAATACATGATGTAAAAATATACATCATGAGTAAGTAAAGTTTACCCAATGCAAGATTGGTTCAATACTTGAAAATCAACCTAGGTAATACACCACATTAACAAAGAGGAAAACCCTCAGGATCAGTTCAATAGATATAGAAAAGGTATTTGACAAAATACAACTATTCATAATAATTTTTTTAAAAAAAATACCCCACCAATCAGGAAGAATAAAGAACTTCCTGAAACTAATGAACAAGGTGGGGCGGGGACTAAAGCTAACAAAATACTTAAAGGTAAAGAAGAGAATTATTTGCTCCTGAGGTGAAACATAAGGCAAAAATTCTGACTTTATACTCTCTAGTGATTGCAGTAAGGCAAGAAAAATAAATACAAGGTATAAGGATCAGGAAGAAAGAAGAGTACAGATGATATAGTCATTTACATAAAGAACTTTAGAAAAATCTACAAACAATTACTAGAGCTAATAAATAAATTTAGCAAGAATGCAGGACACAAAATTCAGGAAAAAAAATCACGTATGTTCTTACATACTAGTAATTAGAAAAAAATTTGTTTTAAATCTCGCTCATGGGAAAATGAGGATACATACACACAGGTGTATATATTTATATAATACATATACTAATTCTAATACATACACTAGTATACTAATTTATATAAGAAGTATATACACATATATTTAGAGAGAACATTTATTCTAGAAAGGGAGAAGTCCAAGGCCTTCTCCAAGATGATGGCTGTCTCACAATGGCAGCTCTGTGGAAGCCAGAAAGCAAGCAGTCTAGACACAGCTGGATCCGAATCCTGGCACCAAAAGAAAACCAGAGCTGAAGAATATTTTACCATTTGAGATTTAGAATTCCATCAGAAAACTCAAGAGAAAAATGAGTGCTTGATAAGTAGAAAGCTAAGCACTTAAGGACAAAGTACCTTCTCTGAGGAGAAAAGTTAGAGTAAGAGAAAATGATCACTGAATCCTCTGTGACTGCTCTTATCGGTGTTCAAATGATAATTCTGTAGATAAAGAATGCTGACTTAACCAAAATTAGTTGAAATTATCATTGGGAGGATACAGAATGGTAAGTGGAGGGGGCCTACATCCTCATCACCTGTGAAAAGAAATCAAAAGATAATATTTACAGTTGAAAACATAGGTATATTAGCATACACAAGGTCCCGGGTTCAATCTCCAGCACTGCAAAAAGAAAGAAAGAAAATGCAAGCTATAGAAGTTATATTATTTAGTTAGATGGTAGTAAATGCCAGAAGAAACAGGTTTAAAAAAAAAAAAAAACACAGGAAGGCGGCTTAAACATAGTCGCCCCTGGAGAGACGTAGGAAAGGCAGAGCATGGGGCTCTTTTTGTCTCAAGCCTTGTGTTTCAATTTCACTTACTATTTAAACCTGATATCTGATTATTTTGCTAAAACAAAAAACAAATATTTCAAATAAAAATCTATAATGATCACTGTCAAGAAAATACTTTTAATTGCATTTGGTTTCTCTGAAATTTACCATCAAAATCAGTTTGAATAAAACATATGAGAAATGTATTCAATTATAAATATACATTGAAAAGTCAGTCCTTTAACAAATGCATTTAATAAAAGTTAAGATTATAGAAACAGTCCTATATCAAACACATACAATTTTCTTCTAAGTACTGCAAACAGCAAGTAAGCAAGAAAAAAATTTTTTCAAATATACTCATTTTCAAAAAAATACAGAGTATCCCCCACAGGCCCTTCTTCCTACTAGCACAGGCATTCTATTTCAGCTCTTCAGCTATCCAGAGTAGCATTAAGCGTTTTAAATACTATTCAGGAGCTCCAAAGACCTGTTTCTTACATACACCTAGGAGTTGGCCTTGACTGGGCACATTACTAGTAATTTCAAGTAGAATGACTCTCCACTCCACACAGTCCCTACAGGGTGAATTACTTCAGAGGTATTACTTCACCAAAACAGCCTTCAAGTGACAAAAATACCAGGAAGGGATGGAGGAAGGAGAGAAGGAGAAGAAAATACAGTAAAAATGTACCCATTCCCAATATACACTGGTCTAAGAAAACCCTCAAGGGAACTCTACAGTTGTTTTTAAAAGTAGATTCCAGGGTATGAGGCAATTTCTCCCTGAAGATGCATGTGGCCCATGTACTCACTCCTGTGTTTGTGGAGCACAGTCTGTGATTATGCAATTGAACATACAGTCACCTCAGGCCATCCTGTGTTTAAGAAAGAAGTGTTTATGTCCACATCTTGCCAAACAACCATAATACCACTTAACCTCAGTTCAACCACAACTTGAATGAACTTGTTATGGTTGCACTAAAACACAGATACAAAACAAATAGTAGGCTAAGGAATGTGATGTCCACACAAGGATGGAGGAAAAAACTTCTTGCCCAATGCTTCTCAGTCACTGCCACAAATTATACGTGAGTATTCAAATTCCATACACTGAAATTTTTCATGTAGGACATCAACAAAAATATCAGATTGTAAAGTCTGGAAACGCAAGTGAATTCTTCTAAAAGGTAGAGTATCTTAAAAAAAGTAGCCTCACTTAAGGGACAAAGTACAATGCTGTTTCTGGATCTATTTAAGTAACTTATGAATATAAAAATAAGAGAAAAAGATAAAACAGTATTTTTTAAAAATGTATTCCTTAGAGAAGGCTGCCCTAGGTTTGATTTGAATCTACACATACCAGCAGTGACTTAAAGTCACAACCACCCAGTGCTTCCTGGGACCCATCCTGTGTGGTGCCAGACTAACAAGCCCACACAGGAAGGGGAGCCAGCACACTCGTGCTCTCCTGTCAATCACCAAACCTGTATCAGCCAAAAGTATTTCTTAACCTCTTAACAAAATAAGGAGTTCAGCAAGTAAGTCTGAGACTCTACCAATAGATGTGTTTCAGCCATTTACCCACCATATTTCAAGTATAAGACACATTAAAGAAATCGAATAAGGGTCAGGAAGATGACACCACTTAAAACTATTTTATCATTCAAGTGAAATGTGACATAAGCACACACAGAGAATATATGTGAAAGTTCTCTTTGCTGAATTCCAATGACAGTGATCATTTTTGAGAAATAATCAGCCATAGCTCCTGAAAACACTCAATGATGTCTATAATAAAATATGAACAGACATTTCAATGAACCTAGAAAACTCTATGAGATGCCTTGGTGTCACTTTCATCTACGAACCATTTTCACCTTTCATTTGTCATCAATAACCCCTTTCAGAAATGTTTTCCTTATTACTCACAGTACAGGAAAATAGTTCTAGAATTCCACTTGGCAATTCATCTGGATTACCACTGTCAAATGTAATTTCTTCTTCATTATGTTACTAGAGATGACAACTGGTTAAGCCAACTATTTAATCTATACTACTTAACCAGTGAGGAAACAGCACCATTTATCAAGGTTAGTTAATACACAGAACTCAACATCAATTCCTCACTTTTCACTCTCAACCTCCATTCTCATCATTAAGTTCAGCAAGTAGTGTTTGCTTTTATCATCTTATAGTAGTATATTGCTTTTATTATAAATACTTTATACAAAATGAATACTACAGAGAATGGATTCTTCCTGTATCTGTTCAATTATTACTAGTTTTACTTGTTAGTAAAACATATAAATATAAGTAATTTAAAAAGAAACTGTGATGTAGGTGCTGGAATTGTGGCTCATTGGTAGTGTGCTCGTCTGGCATGTGTGAGGCACTGGGTTTGATCCTCAGCACCACATAAAAATAAATAAAATAAAGGTATTTTGTTCACCTACAACTAAAAAAAAATTTTTTAAAGAAACTGTGATACAAAAGATATGAGATACCATCTTTGATCCAGTATAACCTTGGAAATAGTTTAGCATCCCAATTAGAAGCAAGATTTTTGGATCCTATATCCATATCTAAACTTGGGCAAGAGATTTGACCTAAATCTCCATTTCTAAGTGCTTAATTTGGATAATAACATCAATTTCACTGGGTTATTGGGAAGAAGTAAGATCATAGACACTAAACTGTTGGCACAGTGCCTACCATAAGTGGACACTACCATGGTTTGCTGTGGTTATTAAAAGGCAATCATATAGTAATCACACTTAAAGAAATACACTTTTTAAAATATTTTTTAGTTGTCAATGGATCTTTTTATTTTATTTACTTATATGTGGTTACTGAGGATCAAACCTAGGGCCTCATACATGCCAGCAAGTGCTCTACCACTGAGCCACAACTCCAGCCCAAGAGGTACACTTTTTAAATTTCTTTTTTTAGTAATAAATAAATTTCTTTATTTATTTATTTTTATGTGATGCTGAAGATCAAACCCAGTGCCACACTGGGTGAGCACTCTATCACTGAGCCACAACCATAGCCCTAAAGAGGTACACTTAAGCAATACACACAGTCTGTAAAAGTCTATCCAAACAGTGAAATAAGAGTACCATACAAATAAAACCAATAAAACATTCAAAAACTTTATGAAAAAGTTCTCTCAGAAAAAGTCTAGTATGTTTTATAACAATTAAAAAGTCTAAGTTCTCTTCTGCAGATAAAAGGGCTAAGATTTCAGATAGAAGACATTTACTACTTCACTCCCCAATATCTTAGAAACAAAACTGATCTTTTTTTTTATTTTTTATTTTTTGGTATACTTTGTGGACAGGTGATTTTATATATATATATACACACACACACACACACACACACACACACACACATATATGACAGCAGAATGCATTATAATCTTTTGGTAAGAATTAATCAATATTTTAATAAGAAAGAGCTAAGAAAGTTCATTAGTATTGTGGTAGTAGGAGCAAATGTGACTCCATTTTGTTTTATGACTTCATCCTGTAAAACAACCAAGCCAAGTAGAAGAGTCATGACTGGAGCAAGATGTTCTTTTCCTTTTGCTATAGAAACCTTTAAGAACACGGAACTACCTAATGGGGTATTGTTTCTGTAACTAGGGTAACGGGGCTCTGTTTCTGTAACTGGGGTGACTGGGCTAACTGTGATTGGTTAGGCTTCCCTCCGCTTGACTACACTGTCCCGCTTCTGTAACCTGGCTTGCTTGCATTGGCTAGACCCCCCGAGCATCCCTTTTGCGGTTTTCAGGCTTATAAGGAGTGCCCTTGCAATTGTTCGGGGCTGATCAGGGGAACAGCTTTATGTTCTGGTCAGCCGCCACCGGTGTACTTCAATAAAGGCTTGATTCGATTATACATGAGTGGTCTGGAAGTCAGTTTATAAAACCCTGGGATGAAGCTTTAACTATAACAGTATTTTTATAAATAAAAAATAGAGGTGGCTGGGGTTTGGCTCAGTGGTAAAGCACTTGCCTCTCATGTGTGAGGCACTGGGTTCGATCCTCAGCACCACATAAAAGTAAACAAACAAAATAAAGATACTGCATCCATGTACAACTAAAAAAATATTTGAAAAAAAAATAGAAACAAGCTAACTGTCCATCAATATGAGAATATGTGAAAAAAAATGCCACTACTAAAAGAACAAGAGGGATTTACAATATCCTAATATGGAATTTGTAAGATCTGCTGTTACTTAAGAAAAAAAGGAGGAACAAAAGTACAAAATCAGATTCTATATATGTTAAGACAGCCCAAAAGAATTCTTTATATACACACATATTTATTCACTTAAATGCACAAAGGATAGAAAGTATACAACTAACAGTGACCTCTAGGTTTTAACTTCAAATAATTGTGTTCTTTGACTATTGCTGAAAGGCTGTATTTACATTTTACTTGTGTAATTTATGAACCTCAAGCAAAGTTAGTCAAAAAAATATATGGAAAAGCAGGCTGAAAACAAGTAAGTTTTATAGTTTACAAACTCCTTTAACACATTATCTAATTTTATCCCCACAAAAGGCTTCTGGAATTTAAGGAAGTATCTTTACTTTAAAAGTGAAACAGATTCAAGTATTTATTAACCCATAGTTAATGAATGCAAAGCCAAACCAGAAATGGGTCTTCTAATTCTAAAATCAGTGTTCAGGTCTGAATGCTATGGTGTCTCCATAGAAGCCTGACATGTAAACCAAGGCTCTCTAAATCTGTGTACTGCTTCTGGGCTATGAAAGTTCACAGTGTAGAGGGAAAGGCCCTAATAAAGCAGCACTCAAAAGACCTGGGTTCCAGTCTTGAGTACTCCATCAAGACTTGAAGGTATAACCTGCAATAATGATTCTATGATTTAACGATGCTGCTTTTATAAATATAAATTCCCAGGCATGACCTCCAGAAATTAGGATTTAATTGTTCTGAGCATCAGGACATTGATTAATATGCAACTTGGTTAAGGACCACAGCTTTAGGACTTGTATTTGGTAAAAATAAAAGCTGCTCAACATCCCTTGTGCTACTCACTTCACAGAGCTGAAATGAAGGGTAAACGTAACCATATATGGAAAAGCCCATTAAAAACAATCAAATGTCTGGTGAAATAACCTAAAGGAATTGTGTTTGAATGAGTAAACAATATTCTAAATCTTCTGTGTGCCAGGTAGGTCCTCAGTCAGGACTGAGAGAAAACATTATCCTCAAGAAGATGGGAAACCACCAAGTCCTCGAACTACTGCAGAGCATTGGGAAGAGGCACAGCAATGGCACAAGGATGGCCATGATGATGAAGAGCCTCAGGAATTAATAGTGTAGGCATAATAGTGGGAAGAAAGTTTAGAAAGGCATGTGCAGGAGACCCTTGAGCTAGACCGAGCACATCACACTCAGGCTAGAAGACAACATGGAAATGATATGCTATAGGCCAGAGGTTCTCAGAGAAGTCTCAGGACCCCAGGGAATTCTTGAGACCCTCTGAAGGGTCTGCAAGGTCAAAACTATTTTAATAATAATACTAAACACATAACCACCCCAAACTAGAAACAACCCAAATGTCCTTCAGATGGTAACTGCAGTATGATGGAACAGGTCCCGGCAATAACAAAAGAACAAATTATTGGTATAATAACACAATTAAATCTCAATTGCATTATGTGAATGAAAGAAGCCAGATTCAAAATACTACCTCTATTATAACTCCATCTATATGATATTCAGAACAGGGAAAACTATGGGGACAAGAAATAAGTTAGAGGGGACTGGCTCTGTGGTAGGGGAACATTCTGGGGAGATGGAAATGTTCTATATTTTCATTGTGGTCATACAACCATGTGCATTCACTGAAATCCACACAGAACTATACACTAAAAAAGGTGGATCTTGCTGTATATAAGACCTTGATAAATCTTACATTCAAAAATAATGTTACTTGCTATTTCACTCTCATTCTCTCATGAGTGTACAATGTTTTCCAGAAGCCCCAAGACTGTGCCAGTGTCATCACCCTGCAGCAAACACATATGTACTTATATATTCTGATATTTTTCTCCATTTTAATTTCTAATACAAGTAAATTGTGATGGACACATAATAGACATATACAAAAGGTCTCTTAAGTCCTCAATCACTTAACAATATAAAGAGTTTCTAAGACCAAAAAGTTTGAGAACTACTGCTATGGTGACAGGGAGGCCCTGGAGTGTGAAGCAGCAAGAAGAAGAGTGTAAGAAGTTACTATAGGATCTGAGTAAGGGCAATTTTGGGATGGATAGAAAAGAAATTAGATCCACATGTCACCTGGATCTTGCTATAAATTCCAAACCAGTTTCTCTCTACTGGGCTCTCTCCTTGTTGGTATATTATAGTTATGCAAACTAATTTCTGTTCACTGGTGTATAATTAGGAAGTGTCTACAAGAGTCAGTGTCTACAAGAGTCATCCTACAATGCATTATTGAAAAGTAACTTTTAGACTACTTCATTCATTTGCCACTGTCCTTTAAATGATCCCAACAATTTTAAACTTTACATACTCTAAAATTGAAAAGTAGCTCTCCTATAGAAGTACAAACACTGGTGAGTGAATCAATATCTCATGATCACTTAGATAAATTCAGCAATTATTTAAAAAACTGGATACAGGTTTTCACTTGTATCCAGGAACATGATAACAATCCCAACTCAGCACAATTTTTTCTATAAAATGTGGTTTTCTGGACTAATGGGGAGGGAGATGTTTGATTGTTTCTGGTACAATTACCTTTCTACGTGGGGAAAATTCATTTCTAAATACTAGTCTTATTAATTCCAAAATATTTGAGCATAGATCTTTCTCTGTAATCCCCTTGTGTCCAGAACTGTTTACAGTACTTTGGTATGCCAAAGAGGTAGAGAAATTATTTTTAAACCATCCATTTGTTAAGCTTTAAATAAATAGGAGATAGATAGATGAAGGGATGAAGGGATGATAGATTGGTCAATCAATCAGGTGACAATAGATGACAGGTATTAGAATAAAGGATGATTCTCACACTAAAAAATTTTTTTAAAACAGTTTTAAAGCAATTTTAAATGAGGGTATGAATATATGTGTTTGTGTTTGGTGTTTTTGTTTGTTTTTGTACCAGGGATTGAACTCAGAGGCTCGAAACCACTGAGCCACACACCTAGCCCTATTTTGTATTTTATTTAGAGGCAGGGTTTCACTGAGTTGAGTTGCTTAGTGCCTCTCCATTACTAAGGCTGCTTTTGAACTTGCACTCCTCCTACCTCAGCTTCCTGAGCCGCTGGAATTATAGGCATATGCCACCACACCAGGCCTGTGTGTGTTTTTTAATTGCCATTGTATACTGTTTCTCTAATTGTTTCAAGTAGTCAATCACATTGATACCTCTTAGCTAATATCAAACAGATGAGAATTTGTCTGGAGAATTCAAGTTACTACCATTTTTAAAAATTCACCTATACTTCTATTCCAGAAATCTGAGAACTTAAGAGTTCTGCCAAAGTGGCTATGTATTATCAAGATAAAGTAAAATCAGATCCTTACCTGAAAGTATAGTCCTTTTGAGTCTACCTTTATAAAAATCTTGGAAATTAGGTTACAGTCAGTACTGTAGGAAAGCCAAATATGAAATTTCACCTATGGATTAAAAGGGAGAAAATAATTAATTTAAAACACATGCACAAGATAAAACATCATTTAATCAAAGACAAAATTTCCAGACACTTTTTAATGCCAAATGGTTTCTACAAGAAACCTGTTTTCTGTGATTCAAATCCAAAATGGAAAACGTGGGTGGTTCTTCCTGGCTTACCATTCAGAGTCAGCCAACTGGCTGGCAAAGTTTCCACACGGCTTTAGCTCAAACTCTAGCCCGACTTCTGCCCTCATACTGCCACACCTTAAAAGAAATGAAAGAGGAACATGGGCTCTCTTCAGCCTCAAAGTCAGTCTTTACCAGGAAAACTTTCAATCATTTGAATAAACTACATCAAGTTTTTCAAAACTTCAAATCCAGAAGATATAGAAAATAATGAGAGCTAAACTCTCAGAATAATTCAAGGACTTTAAAGCTGTCTCTAATTCTGGAGCTATGGTTCCTGGTGGTGGTTGGTGGTGGTGCTGTGCAATGCTGGAGAACAAACCCAGGGCCTTGGGCACGACAGACAAGCACAGAGCTGTGATTTCTAAACAATGACAAACAGCTTTCTTGGATACTAAGCTACAATAACAACTTAAATGAGGAGCAGGGGCTTCCAGACAAGTTACCTTAACACAACTGCACCTCTTCCCACCTACTGGGCACTCACCATTTGACAAGACACACCTGCCAACAGATAGTATCTCTGAACTTCTAAACACATGGCTCTACCAGGATAGGATGTAACTCCAATCTGCAGGATATTTCCACAAATGCACGTAGAGTTGGTAAGCTAGCTAGTGTGTGACACAGACTTTAACTGAAAACAACACACCACAGCATGCCTTCAGTGAGATAAAGGTCACAGGTGCATGACACCAGGACAGTAAAGCAATAGTACCCAGACTACTGCCCGCTAAAACTGAAAACCTTACATCAGTGGAAAAGCTGAAAACACAAGACAATAAAAATTCTGACAAGGACTTTTAACATTAATATAAGGATTCCAAGTAACCAAATGCTCAAGGTTAGCTACTCTCTGTTCCCAAAGATTCCAGACCCAATCTGAAAACTGCTCCTGTCTCAGCAGGCTCTTTCTCAAAATTCTAAGAGGCTTCATACCATTCACCTGCTTAGCAGAAAAAGGACCTCCATGGGCCCCTGGTAATGGCTTTGCATGATGATTCCTCTGCTAGTCACACAGGGAAACCCACTGCCTAGGCCACAGTGACGGCCACCCACTTCCA
Organism: Spermophilus citellus; assembly: GCF_964194105.1. NCBI lineage: Eukaryota > Metazoa > Chordata > Mammalia > Rodentia > Sciuridae > Spermophilus > Spermophilus citellus. Next base: position 196,544,657 of record NC_138185.1, on the reverse strand, counting down.
AGAGATCATTTCAAGGGAACTTTCATATACAGATACTAAAATATGAACAGTGCACACCATTTGTACATTTGAATTTTATTAAATATCTATATGGTGCAACTAAGCCTATCATAAGCAAATTCAGAACAAAAGACAGTCCCACTGTACTCCTCCTCCTCCAGCTGGGGTCACCTGAAAAGTTTTCACTTCTTAATCTTTTCTATAAATTGTTTCTTTTGCAATATATTGTTAAATGAGATGCTTGTCATGCACCTGAGGTGTACCTCTATTTTAATATGCTGAAAAATACAACTTTTGCAATAGCAGATCTAACAGTAGGTGCTCCAGGTTGGCAGTCAGGAGGTTTTGGTTTAATTTTATCTGTAAAGCTGAGGGTATTGCAGTAGTAATGGGATGTTGCAATCACTCTTCCAGTTCTAAAAGCACATGATCTATATTTGCTCATTCTATGCCTAGTTGTGTATTTACCATAATGCCCTAAAACTCAGCTTAACTAAATGAAAATTTTCAGATAAAACACAGATCTCCAAACAAACTCATAATCATTCCCTAGGTCATCTCCTGGCTTATATGCTCCTTTCCTATTAAGAATCCTTTAGTGAAAATATGTGATAGAATTAGTACCAATTCTGCCATTAACTGGCTGCATGAAAAAAGGCAAGTCATTTAGGCTTTGAACTTAAGTTCATATAAAAAATGTATTTGATTTTCAAGTTTCTTTCCCTCCCTTTGGTACTGGGGACTCAATGCAGGGGCACTGAGCCACATCCCCAGGCCTATTTTGTATTTTATTTAGAGATAGGGTCTCACTGAGTTGTTTAGTGCCTCACTTTTGCTAAGGCTGGCTTTGAACTCATGAGCCTCCTGCCTCCGCCTCCTGAGCCACTGGAATTACAGGCATGCGCCACTGTACCAGCAATTTCCAGGTTTCTTAACACCGTTCTAAGATATCATTTACCACCTTTATCCCCCTTGAATACTAAATGTCAAATATATCTTTAAATAATAAAAATGAGCATTTGTAAACTATCTTAATGCCTCAGAACTGAATTAAGCTAAATGAAAATTTTGAAACATTATAGACTTAATCTTCATTTAAGTGTTTTCATGTTTTAGCTCATCTGTAAAGGGTTAAATTAACAAAAAGAAGTGTACTGGCACATTGGGATGACTCTGCTAAAGTATCTTCCAATTTCACCAAGAGATTCCTCCTGCTTCCCTCTCTCTTCCTTCCTCATCCCTCCTCCCTCCTCCATCACCCCATACTCTGAAATTCAACTTTTGTGGCCACAATATTAACAGTGAAAGTATTTTACACCAATTATATTTAAAGGCAGCTAAGTGTTCAAGTCTATATCTGAGAATCTTTGTGTTTTTATCACTTAGTACTCCACATGTTAATGAGTTTTACATCTGAGTTCTTTATTTATTGCCAAATACAGTGATCCCAGAAAACTAGACATCACAAGTCACACACAATTTATATGCTGTTCACACCAACTGATAAGTTTGCCATTCATAATAAATTAATGAATAAAACAATCACTGGAAATGAGAATCTGTCAATTTACTATAGAAATCCTAAAAAAGAGCTGTATTTATCAAGTCATTTATTTAACACATATTTATTCTCTACTATTTATTCCTGAGGCTGGGAATGCACAAACTGACCAGTCTCTGCCTTCAAAAAGCTCCTATTTTAATGGAGGAGATACACAGTAAGCAGTAAAGTTAATAGACAAATTATTTGGGGAAAATATACACAATGTTTATAAGAGACACTGCTATTGGAAAGAAAAAGTGCAGGACAGCAGTGCATGAGAAGCAGGGGGGCTACAACATTAAGCAGGGTAGGGCTAGAGTAAGACTCACTGCAAAGGCAGCATGGAGCAAAGATGTGAAGCACATGCCAAGTTAGCTGGGCTGAAGTTCCCCAGTAATTCTTAACTACTATTGACTATGCATGTAATGGCAAAAGCCTCAGCAAAAGAGTTGTGTCTGAACAAATTCATGAATCGCCCAGAAGGGTAAACAGAAAAGTACTACGCAGCTCATTTTACCAAGGAAAACTTACATCTTCAATTAGGCATGTGTGGTGTGCTTCCCCCAAGTGTTGTTTTGAACAGTTCTTACTTCTGCAATTCATTTTCCTCAAAACTCAAGAACAACTGTCTAAGTGTTCATCTGTTACATAAAAGACCACCAGTGTTGTCCAACCAACATCTCCACTAAGACATCCTGACTACTACATCCAGATTCAATTCTCAGTGTGGGGCTCCAGCAGGCACTGAGGCGTCCTCCCAGTGTGGAGAAGTTCTACTCCCCTGGGGGCAGGGAGAACAGGCTATGCAACCAGGAAACCAGGAGGCCTTACCACCTACCAACAACAGTCTTGAGCAAATCACTACACCTCCTGGGCTTTGGCTTCCTGAACTATAAAATCAGGGTACTAGCTACATGATTTCTAAGGCCCCTGTAGAGCTAAGTTTATATTAAATAAATAAAACCTATAGGGGCTGATGATGTGGCTCAGAGGTAAAGTGCTAGCATGCACAAAGTTCTGAGTTCCATCTCCAGCACCACAAAAAAAAAAAAAAAGGTCTTTTTAATTATTTAATTTTGTTTTACTCTAGAAAAACAACCATATATTCCCAGGCACAGTAGCATATACCTGTAATCCCAGCAACTTGGGAGGAGGATCATGAGTTCAAAGCCAGGCCCTAAGCAATTCAGGGATATCATGTCTCAAAATAACAAAAATTAAAAGGGTTAGGGATGTGATTCAGAGGTTTAATTTCCAGTACAGAAAGAAAGAAAGCCAGCTAGCCAATCAGCCACATATTAAGTTTGCTTTGTAACTCTGCTATCTCCCACCATCACACATTCATACTAACTTATTCTTCTAACAACAGTAATGAGTTTATGCTGACCCACTGATAAAATTTCTGATATCTGATCAAAGGAATAAATTCACAAGAATGGGTCTTGATTTGCAGTGTTATGTACTAATTACAAAAGAATCTAAAACTGTTCTTGTCTTTGTCTCTTTATCAATACAATCTTACTAGATTAACAGAATTCTAAAGTTATACAAGCATGAAACCACTGGGGTTTTCAGCACTTTATACACTATTCCCCAGTATAAAACTTTGTTAAAGATCATTCTACATAACAAGTATAAGGGTTCAATACTTGGTACTACAAAAAAAAGTAATATATAATTTTATATTACTGATTCCTAGATTACTTACAATTCCATTACTAAAATTACTATATTATTTTAAATAAGTACTATAATGAGCATCTGTTATATTCATGGAGTTCAGCATTATCTTCATTCCATTTTCACTTCAGTTTCCTACTATGTGAAGCTCACCTTCCCAATACAGAATTTTAAAATGGAAGCAAATAAACAAGTTGGGAGCAGGAGACTTATGTTTCCTGCCTTCCTCGCCCTGTAGTACAGGCAGATGTGTAAATCAGGTGCCTTTACCCAGACACAACACGTGGAACTCCTTCAGAACACAGTCATGTAGAAGCATCAGGGTGGCAAGGTGTGCAGCACCCACTTTGCTAAAACAAAGAGTTGGGGAGATTCTACTGCTGGTTTCCTGATTTGGGAATTCTGACCCTGGCAACTCCTTGCCAGGTCTACTGTGTGCTACTGACAAGACTCAGAAACTCAGTCTACAGTCTCTTTCTTCAGACCTCTAGATGATTATCCAAACTAGCTATCACCCTCAATAAATCATGGATTTTCCTATCTGTAACTAAAACCCAAACCAACACACCTAGCAATATTCTTTTCATTATTTCAACATAGTAATAGGTGAAATGGAAACCAACATCTCCACAGAGAACACTCCACTATCAGCCAAGAGTTCCTGGTCTCCAGCCAGGGCTCACATCCACCATTGACACTGGAACCCTTCCTTATATAGAGTGCTTCATAAATTTCCCTTCTGCCTTGCAGGGAGAAGAAAATGGGTTTTGCCTAATTTTTTATCAATAAAGAGTGTGATGACAGTAATTTGGCAAAATATTTGAGAACAGGATATAATAAACATCATTTTCTACACCAGTTCAAGTTTATGGAGAATCCTGCAGAGTTAGGTAGCATTTTCGGAACATTCCCAAATTGCAGGCAAGGTGATCTAATGCTGAGTATGAATGCCAAAATGATCAGCACTCTGTGCCAAGGCATAACTTTAATTCACAAAGCAGCAGTGAACTTTTCACTGATTTTCTCCATCCCTCAGGGGACAATAGTCATGTTAAAACCACTGACACATCAGTTATCTAAAATACAACACTATTACCCAACATCAAAAGCAGACTGAAAACACCGAGGAGTGATTATACATGTTAAAATTCTCTTTTTGCTATAAAGACATTAAATGCCATAAAATAAGTTGGCAAAAATGCAAAAAATAATCAGCTATTAATAACACTGTTCTTTGAAGCAGAATCTTACAAAGAACATTCAGTGTCTGAGTAATCAAATTACTCTGTGCTATCAATCTACACAAAATATTTTTCAGGTAATACTCGAAGGCAAAACTTTCTAAAAGATCATTTACACACTTCTGAAGTCAATTAGTGTCACTGATACTCATACAGAAGGCATCTCAATGCTCTGCCAAATAGAAAGTAGGTGTTTAATTCAATGGCAAGCCCAAGTATGATTCAACCGAGTTACTCAAGACAAGCCTACTAATGTTAGTGCCATCTAAGCTCTGGGTCACCGGGCACTCAGAGCAGCTCTGCTTTTGTTACTATGTACCACATCTCCCACTCCTGCTGCTCTGGATTGCTGTTATCAAAGGCTTTACAGTGTACTTAGCTTTAGCACTGATGGTGGGGAGAAGAGGAAAGCAAAAAGTGAAAACGTAAAACTATATTTTCCCCTAAGGACAAGTCAAATCAATATACTAAAGGAAACTTAAGAGTTTGGATACTCCAAAACAAAATTTTGGAAACAATCATTTCATTGAGTCTGTCAGCAAAGAAGTTACTAAAATGAGCATCAAGCTTTACTATGATTACACGTGTACCATATGTGTCCTTCCAATGCATCTGGCCCTCTCTGCCTTTTAAAGTATTTCTAGGCTAGCAATGACACACAGCCTATGTTGAAGTTTTTGTTTCTTACAGACTAAACTCAATCTTACTGCAAGCTTAAGGATATGATGCTCATTTATTAATAGTATCAAAATCAAAGGATACAAAAATACTAAAGTGATTCCCAAAATCAGTTTGCAAAACAATAACTGCGTTTGTGGATCCTCAGAAAAATGGGAACAAAAACATGCTTGATTTTTTCATAAAGCTAAGTTTATCCAATTTAAAGGGTTACCCTTTATTTTAACATTATACACTTCCTATTCTTTTAATATTCAAATAGCTTTTTGGGAGGGGTAAGAGAGGGTACTGGGGAAAACCAGGGGCCCTTTACCACTGAGCCATATCCCCAGCCCTTTCTATTTTTCATTTTGAGACAGAGTCTCACTAGTTTGCTCACAGCCTTGTTAAATTGCTGAGGCTGGCTTCAAACTTGAAATCCTCCTGCCTTAGCCTCCTGAACCACTAGAATTACAGGCATGCACCACTGTGCCTGGCCTTTCTTTATAACATGTTGGATTTTTTTTTAATTACATCCATGAAATGCAAACACCTAGGTACCACTGCTCCAGATCTTCTGCACCTTCCCTTTCTCCAACATCCCAATGCCCCTCTTTCCAATAATTTATGCAAATAATAAAAGAAAACCAAAAAATAAGGGCTGGGGTTGTGGCTCAGTGGTAGAGCACTCACCTAGCACATGTGAGGCCCTGGGTTCAATCCTCAGCACCACATATAAATAAATAAAATAAAGGGGGCTGGGGATGTGGCTCAAGCGGTAGTGCGTTAGCCTGGCATGCATGCGGCCCGGGTTTGATCCTCACCACCACATACAAACAAAGATGTTGTATCCTCCGAAAACTAAAAAATAAATATTAAAAAAATTCTCTCTCTCTCTCTCTCTCCCCCCCTCCTTCTCTCTAAATAAATAAATAATAAATAAATAAAGGCATTTTGTCTATCTACAACTAAAAAAAAATTTAAAAAAAAAAAAAACTAGGTGCTGTTCTGAATGCCTGAATGCCTCTCTTTCACACCTCACCTTCCAAACCATGAGCACCTGTCAGCTTTACACTCAAAAATATTAATACTCAACTACCTCATTTCTCACCACCAATAGGCCCAAGTCACCATCACCAATTTCTTGGAGTTTTGCAACAGACTCAGAACTGGCCTCCCTACTTCAGCCCTGCCACAGCAGTCTATTCTCAATGCAGCAGCCTAGTGATTCTGTTAAAAATCAGGTAAGCCACGTCAATCTTCTGCTTAAGAATTCTCCAGGAGTCCCACCATACTCAGAAGAAAAGCCAAAGTTCTCAGTGAGACTCACAGTCTTGAGACCACCTGCTGCCTTTAGGCCATTCTGAGCCCATCTCTGCTACCCGTCATTTCATTCTAGGGTCCTGGCCACATGGTCTTTTCTCCTCCTGTCTCCTTAGTCTAAAATGAGTCTCCCCAGATAGCTGCACGACTAGTGAGTGACCTTACTTCTTCAGGAAGTTACTCAAATTCCATCTTTATCTTTGTGGCCATGGAGCATGCAAAATTATCTTAAGCAGGATAACATTAAGAAAGTTGTAAAAGAAAGCCAGCAGTCAGGCATGGGGGCACACACTTGTAATCCCAGCATCTCAAGAGGCTGAGGTAAGAGGATCGTGAGTTCAAAACAAGCCTCAGCAAAAGTGAGGTGCTTAACAACTCAGTGAGACCCTGTCTCCAAATAAAATATAAAATAGGGGTGGGATGCAGCTCAGCTGTTGAGTGTCCCTGAGTTCAATCCATGGTACCCCATCCCCCCAAAAAAAGAGAAAGCCAGCAAGTAGAATATACTTGCAAAGCACACATCCAAAAAAGGACTCATGCAAAATATATAGTTTCAAAAACTTCCTACAAATCATTAAGAAAAGTGGTATTTAATAATTAGATTAACTGAGATATAATTTGCAAACAGTGAAATTCACTTTTTAAGGTATCACGTGCTTCCATGCATTACAACAGTTGCATATGGTTTTGCAGGCAACACCAACCACAATGAAGATATAGAACATTTCCATCATCCCAAAAAGCGGTATGAAAATGGCCAACAAATATGACAATCTGCTTACATGCATTAGTCTTTGGCAATGCAGCATTTGTACACACACAACCCAGAATAGCTAAAGTCAAATGGCAGGCAATACCAAATGTTGACAAGAACTTGGAGTTCTCACATGCTGCAAACTGGTACATATAAATTGATATAACCACTTTGTAAAACTTTCACTCTACCAAAGTGAATGTGCACTATACTCTATAGCCTAGCAACTCCATCCTCATTATTTCCTCTAGAGATGACTTTACTAAAAAAACATACAAGAATGGTGAAAGCAATCTAGCCATTAAGCATAGGTGGAAAATGGTACACCGTCGTATTTATTGTCATATAATGTAATTCTACAGCAACAAAAATGAAAAACCTACAAATATTTGGAAAAGCATGGCTAAATCTCACAAACACAAGGTTAAGTAAAAGAAGTCAGAAACAAAGGACCATCATACACAGGGCTACATTTACATGGAGCTCAAAAACACACTAAGCTAATGCTTTGGGAGGAGGAAGGAACCAGGCCTTCCCAGGGGTGAGTTAAGATTCTGTTTCTCTTAATATTATCAGTATGCCATACTACCAAAAGTGATTTAATGCAATTCTCATTAACATTCCAATGACAGTCTTCAGAGACATAGAAAAAACCATCTTGAAATTCATCTGGAAAAATAAGAGACCAAGAATTGCTAAAGCAATCCTTAGCAGGAAGAGTGAAACAGGTGGCATCACTATAACAGACCTTAAACTATACTACAGAGCAATAGTAACAAAAACAGAATGGTATTGGCACCAAAACAGACTGGTAGACCAACGGTACAGAATAGAGGACACAGAGACTAACCTGCACAAATACGGTTATCTCATACTAGACAAAGGTGCCAAAAACATACACTGAAGACAACCTCTTCAACAAGTGATGCTGGGAAAAATAAAAATCCGTATGTAGCAAAATGAAATTAATCCTCTATCTTTCACCCTGAACAAAACTAACTATTCAACTCAAAGAGGATCAAGGACCTAGCCATTAGATCAGAGACCCTGCGCCTACAAGAAGAAAAAGTAGGTCCAGATCTCCATCATGTCAGCTCAGGAACCAACTTCCTCAATAAGACTCCTAAAGCACAAGAAGTAAAATCAAGAATAAACAACTGGGATGGTATCAAACTCAAAAGCTTCTTCACAGCAAAGGAAACAAACAAGAACATGAAGAGAGAGCCTATGGAATGGAAGAAAATCTGCCACCTGTACCTCAGAGCATTTACCTGCAGGATATACAAAAAACTCAAAAAACTTAATACTAAATAATAATAGTAATAACCCAATCAATAAATGGGCAATGGAACTGAACAGACATTTCACAGAAGAAATGCAATCAATCAACAAACATACGAAAAAATGTTCAACATCTCTAGCAATTAGAGAAATGCAAATTACAACTATATTTAGATTGCATCTCACTCCAGTCAGAATGGCAATTATCAAAAATACAAACAACAATAAATGTTGATGAAGACGTGGGGGAAAAGGCACACTCATACATTGCTTGTGGGACTGCAAATTGGTGTAACCACTCTAGAAAGCAGTGTGGGAAACCATCCGTGAACTACGGAGGGTCTTCTCTCAGTATGGTAGCCAGGGAGATTTAGGTTTGGCATTGCAAACTATCCATGGGTATACCATGGAAATAGATCACCCAATGCACATGACCTCTATCTCTGCTCTGCTAGGAAGATACCTCGTAGTAGCTCCGGAGATGGGCATAAGCCATTGGGAACTGAACAGCCCACCTTGAACCTTGTTTAGTGAAGAACATTCTACAGAAGGCCTTTGATGTTTCCCGATATAAATAAAGCAGGCACAGGCTCCATTTTGCCCTAAAAGCTCAATCTGTCCTTCCCCAGCTTTTGAAACTACTGTGTCCTGTGGGTTTTTTTTTTTTTCATCATTCTATTTTTCCTAGCTTTTATTTCTCAGCCAGTTCATTCCACCAAGGGGAACTCCATTTCTACCACCTGCAGAGATTCCTCAGGAAATTTGGGGAACCACCATTTGACCCAGTCTTCCCACTCTTCAGCACATACCCAAAGGACTTAAAATCAGCATATTATATTGACTCAACAACATCAATGTTTACAGCAGCTCAATTCATAATAACTAAGCTATGGAACCAACCTAGGTGCCCTTCAAAAGATGAATGGATAAAGAAAATGTGGCATATGTATACAATGGAACATTACTCAGTCTTAAAGAAGAATGAAATTATGGCATTTGTCAATAATGCATGGAAATGGAGATTATCATGCTAAGTGAAATAAGCCAAATCCACAAAACCAAAGGCCAAAAGTTCTCTCTGACATGTGAATGCCAACACACCATAAGGGCAGGAGGAGGGAAGGAAAGAATTTCTTTGGATTAAACAAAGGGGAATGAAGAGAAGGAGAGGGGGGTGGGAATAGGAAAGACAGTATAATGAATAGGACATAACTTTCCTATGCTTATATATGAATACACAACCAGTGTAATTCCATATATTGTACAATCACAAGAATGGGAAGTTATACTCCATGTATGTATAATATGTCAAAATACATTCTACTGTCATGTATAACTAAAAAGAATAAAAAATTTTTTAAAAAAGATTGTTTCTCAGTCTGAGTGCTGACCACAAAACTACATTTACTTTGTAAAAGTTCATCCCAAGTAACACATGCTTTTTGTACTTTTCAGTATGTTTCTTATACTATAAAACAAAGCTTATTTTTAAAAATCACCTTCTCAATGACACTTGCTCCAGTAAACTTCACTAAAATTTCCAGTACCTCCAATATTTTACATCTTTCTTTGTCCCCTTAATTTGTTGTGTACTACGTCCCCAGAGCCTAAATGGATATCTGGCAAACAGCAGATACTCAAATACAGAATTAATTGATTTATTAATTACACAGCATTGTCCAACTTACTTATGTCTAATTATTGTGTATTCAAGCCACTAATTCTTGTAGTTGGTGTATTTTAAACAATACAACAGAAGCTGTTCTGGTTGAACATTTCTCAATATGGTTTTGAGACCTCTCACCTGCCTAATCATCCTCTGGATGCTCAAATTTTTCCCATTTCCAGATCAGATTCTAACCAGTTTATATGTAGTGTAACACAACACTGTGTATTAAATCTTTTTTTTCTTTAATAAATGAAGCCTGAAGTTACTTTAACCTTTTTCTCAGTCATATCCACTTTACAGACTCACTGAGTTTAGAGTTAAATAAAATCAACAAAGAAATTCAATCCTATTTATTTGTTTTCCTCACATTAAAACACAAATTAAGAAATATTAGACTGGGGGTGTAGCTCAGTGGTAGAGGCTTTTCTGGCAATGCTGGAGACTAGGGTTCTGAACAGGAGAAGATGAGAAGGGAGAGGTAAAGAAATGTCCCCACCATACAATGGTGTCTTCGGTGACTGGTCGTAAATGAGGACTGTTTCAGGTATCTTCACTTATTCACACTGTCAATTTTAGCTCCCACAACACTGTTTAAAGCATCATTTCTCTACCTTTCCACCATGATTCCCCCAAGGAGACTTTAGGGCACTTTTTTCTTAATTGCCCTCCCTCACAGCTTATTTATTTGGTATTGTTTTGTAAATTCCAAATATGCAAGAAATGCTTAAGTATACTTACTATCGATTATAATAATAATATAATAATAATGTGTATCTAATGATACAATCTAAGTTTATTTGGACAGAGTCTATAGGAAATCAATTCGTTGGGAAAACTATATATGCGCTCCATGTTGTACTTGGGGAAAACTGTGTTCTCTTAATTTTTGAGCTCAGTGGTTCCTGAATGTTACCTAAACCAAAATTGCTATCTACATCATTAAAATATTCTACGTATTTATTTTTTTAAAAAAGTTAGTGTCACAGATATACTGTACATTGGATTATGCCTTTATTTATATGCACTGTGATTTTCTAAACAAAATGAGTAATATTTCTGCCACCAGGCTCCTCCACAAACCCCACAGGGCCACTTTCACCTCTGAAATGCATACTCTGCCAAACATCACATTACCTTACATTTCTAATTTTACCTCCCATGTAAATTTGTCAACATAAGACCATTTTGATGAAAAATAAACCACAAATACAAAGTGACAGCATGGAATGAAATGCTTACCTCCCAGCTGATGCACAGCCATGCAATCCACTGTTTCCAGGTATACTTGTTAATGAGCTACAAGTCTACCTAATAATCACTTCACTCTGCTCCATCATTTTTATAAGAATAGCATTTTGTTACCACTTTGTTTTGTTTTGTTTTGTTTTGCCACACTGGGGAGTCCAACCCAGGGCTCCCTAAACATTTTGTTGAAATAAAAAAATCAGCAGTCCTTCTTTCCCTTTCATATAATCTACTTTTAAAAGAAACAAGATTAGCAGAATGACATATTTTAGACTCTTCTAAAACCCTCTGGAATTTATTCCTTTCCCTGGCCTCCTGGAACCTACTACTATATCAGTTCAGGGCCTCTGTAATTCCGAACTTCATTCTTTTAAGTTTCCCGATTCCCTAAGTTCAGATCAGTCCTTTTTATTTTCTACATTATTAACAAACTTTTTAAATGTAAATCTGATCATTCTTCTCCTGGGATATTTAAAATCTTTCCAGGGTTCCTCCAGGCCTCTAAAATAAAAGACTCAATAGCTTTGCATGATATGCAAAGCCTTCACTATAAAGCCAATAAACAATTATCATGAAGCCAATCCTCCCACTTCTAGAAATTATTTTCATAATCAACCCTGCCCCAGGTCTGGCAGAATCTAGTAGAAATGTTCTTACACCCAAGCCTCTCTCCCCAACCTATCCCAATATCCCTTGGCTCTTCATATTTTAGAAGCATATTTTAAAAGTCTTCAAATACTTCCTATTCTCTTCCGTCCTTGCTTCCTTCCTAGTCACAGGAGCTCTTCAATACCAGCTTTCTAGGCATTATGCATACCTCTGGGGACTACTTGATAATCCATGTTTCCCTCAATATAAAGCACTTCCAAAACTAAAGGATACTTGTTACAAGCTGACCTCCTAAACTGGGAACCTGACATTTACAACCTCTGGAATTTGTTCTTTCCCTGGCCTCCTGGCACTTACTATCTCAGTTCAGGGCCTGTACCCATGGGCCAGCAGCACCAGGAACTTAAAAGGAATGAGAAACCAAATAAATGCATTTTCAAGTACTCAAACTATTCTGGCTCTTGGCAACCACTACCTCTTACTCTCAGCCCTATCAAATCACCTGTTTAAACAAACACTAGAATTCTGCCAGAAATCAAATGAAACTTAATCCATTTCCTTTCTTTGGGGGGGGGGGGGTGCATTTCTTCTCTATCTTCTCATTCCTCAGTTTCCCAACTGGGCTTCCTCAGAAAACTATAGAGATTTCGGTATTCTGGGACACAGTTAATTTTACCCTGGAGATTCTGATTAATGTTAAATGGGTAAGAACTCTCCCGCTTTAGTCTCATCTTTTGTATTCTACCCTTCTGTTTGACTTTTCTTGCTAGAAAAGATAGCAGGACTATACTACAGTGCAATAGTAACAAAAACAGCATGGTATTGGCACCACAATAGACATGTAGCCAATGGTACAGAAGAGAAGACCAGAGACAAATCCACATAAATACGGTTATCTCATACTAGACAAAGGCACCCTAAACATACATTGGAGAAAAAAACACCCTATTCAACAAATGTTGCTGGGAAAACTGGAAATCCATATGTAGCAAAATGAAATTAAATCTCTCTCTCTCACCCTGCACAAAAATCAACTCAAAATGGATCAAAGACTTAGGCATTAGACCAGAGACCCTGTGCCTAACAGAAGACAAAGTAGGCCCAAATCTTCATCATGTCGGCTTAGGATTTGACTTCCTTAACAAGACTCCTAAGGTAAAAGTAAAATCAAGAATTAACAAATAGGATGTATTCAACTAAAAATATTTTTCTCACCAAAGGAAACATCAAGAACATGAAGAAAGAGACTATCAAATGGAAGAAAATATTTACCACACTCACCTCAGATAGAGCACAATATATGGGCTAAGGAACTGAACAGACACTTCACAGAAGAAATACAATCGATCAACAAACATAAAAAAATGTTCAACATCTCTACAACTAGAGAAATGCAAATCAAAACTACTCTTAAGATTTCATCTCACTCCAGTCAGAATGGCAATTATCAAGAATACAAGCAATAATAAGTATTAGTGATGGTGTTGGGGAAAAAGGTACACTCAGACACTGCTGGTGGGACTGCAAATTGTTCCAACTACTCTGGAAAGCAGTATGGAGATTCCTCAGAAAACTTGGAATGCAACCACCAATTGATCCAGTCATCCCACTCCTCAGCATATACCCAAAGGACTTAAAATCATCATATTACAGTGGCGCAGACACATCAATATTTATAGCTGCTCAATTCACAACAGCTAAACTATGGAACTACCTTCAGCAGATAAATGGATAAAGAAATATATATATACACAATGTACATATACACAATGGAATATTACATATACACAATGTACATATACATTGTGTACATATACATATACAAAACGTACATTTACACAATGGAATATTACTCAGCCATAAATAAGAATGAAATTATGGCATGTGCCAGTAAATGGATGGAACTGAAGACTATCATATGATAAGTGAAATAAACCAAACCCAAAAAAATTAAGGCCAAATGTTTTCTCTGATAAGTGAATACTGATCCATAAACGGGGGGTGGAGGGGTAATGAAGGAACTTTGAATTATGCAAAGAGGAGTGAGGAGATGGGAGGGGGTGTATGGGAATGGGAAGGATGGTGGAATGAGGTGGACATAATTATCCTATATACGTGTATGATTACACTATCAGTGTGACCCTGCACCATGTTCACCCAGAGGAAGAGAAGTTGTGCTCCATTTGTGTAAAATATGTCAAAATGCATTCTACTGTCATGTAGAGCTAATCAGAACAAATTTTAAAATTAAGAAAAACAGTAATAGCAAAAAAAAAGATAGCAGGAAAAAGAAGTTAATTACTCTGTACTTCCTTTATCTAAAATTAAAGTGATCTAGCTTCTTTTTTATTCCTCACTTTGTTTTATAGGGTGAAAACTAATTTGTACACACTTTAATAAAGGTGTATGTAAATACACTTTATGACACAGCAAGTCCACTCTTGGTCATACACCCCACAGAAATGCATGCCCATGGGCACCTTGAGACACATACAAGAAATAATAGCTAAAAACTGAAGAGTGAAACTCAAATGTCTATCCAGAGTAGAGTGTACAAACAGTTGGATGTTCATAAAAAGGAAAAATTATAGAGCAACAAAAATTAAGAGCAACAAGAAACACAAGGATGACTTTTACACAGTAAGCAAAAGAGAATGTGCTATTATAATCCCATTTCTACAAATTTCAAATCTATGTAAAAACTCATCCACAGCAATAGAAGTCAAAAGACTCTGGGGAAGAAGGAAGGCTAATAATAACCACACAAAAGTAGTAGTTGGGGGCTGGTAATGTTCTCTTTCTTGAAACTACATTGTAGTTACTTATATGTATTCATTTTCTGATAATCTACTGAGCTGTACTTTTATGATTTTTGTACATGATATGAATCACACTTTTAAAAGTTTTTCAAAATCATTATGGGTAAGATTCAAGATAGTGGATTAGAGAAAGGCTATATTTCTAGTTGCTCTGTAGCTCAGGATTCAAGCAGCAGAGTACTGCTTCTCAGCAAGGTGAGTGAAAGAAGAAATTCACTGAAATTCTGTACCAGTCAGTCTCTTAGAGACTCAGAAATTCCTGGGCACTGAACAAAGAACAAGAAAGAGTACATTGGAGCCAAGCTGGCTGTTGTAGCAGCAGCATCAGGGACACTGGTTCACCACAGAGGGAAGGGAGTAACATAAACAGAGACAGACATACAACAGACAAATCTGGCACAGAAAAACCTATAGAACAGAAAAAGCAGCCTGAACGTAGCTGATTCAGAGGCTGCACAGTGAACAGGTTTTAAAAAGTGCTCTGTGTTTTTCAATTTGGCATGAAGAGAGCCGAGGTGTTGCCACACTGTCCCAGCAAGCATCTATGGTGTGGTTTAGGGGTACCTAGCAGAACGTGAGTGAAACAGGAAAGAGAAGACTATACCCAGGGGATTCAAGATAGATACAGAAGGGAGTACAACCCACTCTGAGTCTGGTGGCTCATATGACCAAATGAAGAGGTTGGAAACCGAACAGGTAGGTGTGATTACACTCAGGGATTAAGCCTGGGAAGGCTGTATTCACAGGTAGTGGAATGTTCAAGACCTGTGAGGGCTGGCTCCCCTGCCCTGCAAGTAGAATTCTTAGCAGGCTCTGAGATCCAGATTCCCAGCAGAGATGGGCATCCCATCTACTTAGGGATGTGTGTTGATCTAATCTCTCCAGAGCTGATAACCACGGGGAAGTCCCTAAGGCCTGATTAGAGCTAAGGCCCAGATGAACTCCCCACTCAGAACTCCAGAGTAGTCCACCTTGGGAGTGCCTTCAATCTTGTCTATATAGATAGAACTTCAATCAACAGTCCTTCCCATCCTACCCTTCCTTATAGTGGTGAAGAGGGAAGCTGAAAGATACCTCAACCAGCTTCAGTTTTGGGTCACCCCACCTGGCAGGCCATTGAGCAACACAAAAAGAGAAAGGGCTAATGATCCCTAGATCTTTTGTACTCACTCACTTTCCCTCTCTCTCTTTCTCCCTCTCTCTTTCTCTCTGCATATAACCAAAGAAAACATGGAAAGGACATTGAAGCATAAGTGACCATCCATACTGACTGATAGTTTTGACCCCCTCAGTGGAGACAACTCTTTAATTTTTCATTAAGAAAAATTTTTTATGTTCTTGCTGAGCTGATTCATGAATATATGTACATGTACAGATCTGCTTTTTTCTCACTATTGTTATTTTTCCTTGTCTTTTGAGGATTAGGGATTTTATTTATTTTGTTTTTGTTTCTCTTTCTCTCCAAAATCTCTTGTTCTTTTTCTTGTTAGTTTCTTTTTTACTTATTTTTCTTCTCCTTTATAACCATCACTTTATAACCATCTTCTGCTTTCACTCTGTTCACATTTTGAACATTCTACTTTCTTTGACCTTCCTAATGCATTCTTTTCAATTATTAACTGAATTTTTACCATCTTTTAGAAATATTTAGTTTATATAATTCCTGACCCATCATTCATGTTGTTGCAGTTATTTAGTACTGTGAATGGTACAGTTGACACCTGCGGTTTACTTTAATGCCAGATCTAGCTCACAGCTATTTATTGTTTTTGCTGTTGGCAATTGCTGACCATACCATTCCTGTTTGTGTGGTAATTTTTATTGCGGATGTCAGACTAGACACCAGGGATTAATTTTAGTGCTGTATATTGTTTGCTTCTATTATCGCTATTGTTCATTTTCCCTTTTTCTGTGAGGTACTGGGAATCTACTGGCATACTACAAGTTCACAGGGTGACTCTGTTGCTCCGCTAAACCTAGCCAAGAGACAGTGCACCTTCCTTCATGCATAATTTACTACACTCAAACTTCAGAGATAAAAAACCCCAAACTAATAATCAGGCGCCAAGTACGTACAACTATAAAGGGTCTCCTGGTCACTCTCTCTACATCCACTCCTATAGCAAATACAAATTAACACAAAGGCTGTGGACACCAGACCTACACGGCGTCTCCATCTGGATAACTCTACAACAGTTTGGCAAGAAAAGGTTATGCCAAAAAAAAGGTCTACATGTAAGAGTAAAAGAGAAATCCATCCCAACAGATGCATAAAATCTAACATGGGAACACAAGAAATATGAAAAAAAACAAGGTAACTCACAAACTGTAAAGTTCATAACTCACCAGCAACTGACAAAAATACCAAACTGCATGAAATATCAGAAAAAGAATTTTTTAAAATAATTATAAAAATGACCAAGAGAACACAGAAATCAACAACTGAATGATCTAAGGAAGACAGTATAGGAAATAAATGAGAAATTCAATAAGGAGATAAAAATACTGGAAAAGAACCAAATAGAGATCTTAGAAATGAAACACAAAAAATAAATAAATAAATAAAAAATAAAAATATTCAGTTGAAACTCTCTCTAACAGAGTAAACCATGCTGAAGACAGATTCTCTGAGCTGGAAGACAAAGTATCAGCCTCAAAAATGTGAGTATTAAAGAAAAGAAAAGAAGTAACATGACCAGAATATACAAAAACTCTGGGAATACATTAAGAAACCAAAGTTAAGAATCATTGGAACTGAAGATGGTTGTGAGATGCAGGCTAATGACATGATTAACTTCTTCAGGGAATAACAACAAAATTTCCCAAACCTTGCGAATGAGATGAACACCAAGATACAGGATGCATTCAGAACCCCAAATAGACAAGATCAAAAAGGAACCTCTTCACGACATAATTAAAATTAAAATGCCTAACCCAGAGAACAAGGAGAGAAGTCTCAAGAGAAAAATGTCAGGTCACATTTCAAGGCAAGCCAATCAGAATTACTTATGATTTCTCAACACAAACCTTCTAAAAGGAAGGTTTGGAATGATGTGTTCCAAGTCCTGAAAGAAAATAACTGCCACCAAGATTGTTATATCCATCAAAGCAATCACTAAAAAACAAAAGAGAAATAAAAACCTTCCAAGATAAGTTGAAGGTTAAAGAATTCATGACTATAAGCCAGCACTTTGGAATTTAAAGAAATATTTCACACAAAAGATATAAAAAACAAACCTCAGAGTTCACAAATGAACAAATCTCATTTGAAGAGAAGTTAAACAGGAAACATTATAAATAATCAAAATGGCAGGAATTAAAAAACATCACTCTAAAATAATATATAAATGGTCTCAACTCTCCAATTAAAAAATAAAGGCTGACAGGATGATATGTTGTTTACAAGAGACTCACCTTATAGGCAAAGACAGCCATAGGCTGAAAGTGAAAGGACAGAAATTGGTATGTCATGCTAATGGAGCCCCAAAACAAGCTGGAATAGCTACTCTCATATCTGACAAAGTAGACTTCAAAAATAATCAGGACAAAGAAGGTAACTTCATAGTGGTAAAGGGAGCAATTAAACAAGAAGATATGACAACAGTAAATATTTATGCCCTAAACATTGACACACCTAATTGTATAAAACAAATACAACTCATATTAAAGCCTCCGAAAGACACTCGTACAGGAATACTAGATGATTTCAACACATCTCTTTCACCAATAGATAGGTCATCCAGATATAAACTCAATAAAGTCTCTTTAAACCTAAAATATTAGCTCCGTACAGAGGGTCGCATTGCCTGATCGGCAGATTGCCCCGCAGCTGGAGTCTGCGGCGCGCGCTGGGAAGCGGCGAGGTGCCAGAGCGGGAGTGCAGCGATGCGGATTCTGGGGGCTCCTGCCAGTGGTGCAATGGCCGTGCTTAGTGCTGAGTTCCGGCTTTGAGACAGAGGAGAGAAGCGGTCCAGTTCGATTCTCGACACCGGTCGGACCACGGAGGAGGACAGCAGCCGCCATCTTGGAGAGCTGATGTAATCATCCCTGTTTTATACTGATCTCAGCTCATTCAGCTACGGAACAGGTAATTTCAGGCTGGTATTTGCCTGCGCCTCGCAGACAGATCGCTCAAGCTCGGGGCTGGAGAACCTGTGGAGAATACTCCTTGGGGCTCGCTCCCGGCAAGGCGTGCGCCGGGCTCTGAGCGGCTGGATTCTGGTTCCCCGGGCTGCTTTGGCCCAGGGCTGGGGAACCTGCGGAGACTGCGTGTTGAGGCCAGCTACAAGTGGAGCGTGCGCTGAGCTCGGGGCGGCTGGGCCCTGACTCCCGGCACAGTTTTGGCCTGGGGCTGGGGAACCCGCGGGGGTCGCTCCTTGGAGCCTGCTCCTAGCGGAGCGTGGCTGGGATTGGAGAGGCCGGGTTCTGGCTCCCGAAGCTGCTTTGGCCCAGGGCTGGGGAACCTGCGGTGACTGCTTCTCGGTCCGGGTCCTGCTGGGTGCTGTGGGGGCCAGGGGGGCAGAGTGGAGCTGCCGCCTGCGCCCAGAGAAGGCCAAGTGACCCGCCGGCGTGGTATCACATCACTCGAACTGCAGCTGGGGCCAAAGAGAGTAGCCGCCCACGCCTAGAACAGGACCAGCGACCCGACGGCGCGGTAGCCAAGTCACCCCATTTGGAGTAGGGGCTGTGCAGAGCCGCCGTCTGAGCTTGCAAGGTAGGCAGACCTGCGACCCACTAGCAGGACAGGCCTGGTAGCCTGCCAGCGTGGTGGACAAGTAGCACCTAGGCAGTCACGTCACACTGGTTGGAGTGGGGGTGGAGCAGAGCCGATGCCCGTGTCCGGAAAAGGCCCAGCAACCCATTGGAGAGGCAACCAGGTACCCCCACTGGGAGTGGGGGCTGAGCAGAACTGCCGCCCGAGCCCGCAAGGTAGGCAGACCTGCGACCCACCGGCGGAACAGGCCTAAAGGCCTGCCAGCGTGGTAGACACGTCACACCAATTGGAGTAGGGGCCGAGCAGAGCCGCCGCCCACATCCAGATCAGGACCAACGACCCGAGGGCGTGGTAGTTACGTCACCACAATTGGAGTGGGGGCAGAGCAGAGCTGCCACCCGTGCCCGCAGGGTGGGCAGACCTGCAACCAACCAGCGTGGTAGACAGATCACCCTAAATAGAGGAGGAGCACAGCCACTACCCGCCCTGCAAGGGAGATTTCCCAACTATACAAGAGCAATATAAATAAATAGGGGGAAAATTTCAAAAACACAACAGTTTCACCAAGCAGAAAGAAACGCGAGCAGTATGAAAAGACAAGGAAAGAGAGGACCACAAGCAATGAAGGTCAACTCAACTTTAGAAGAGGTAATAGCTGCAACAGATGGAATGTCAGATAAAGAGTTCAGGATATACATGCTTCAGATGATCTGGAGTCTCAAGGAAGACATGAGACAGCAAAATCAGACAATGAAAGATCCCTTTGACAAGGAACTACATAAACAAATCCAGGAAGTAAAAGATCAATTTCACAGGGAGATAGAGGTAATAAAAAACAAACAAATAGAAATCCTAGAAATGCAGGAAGCAATAAACCAACTTAAAAACTCAATCGAGAATACTACCAGCAGAGTAGATCACTTAGAAGATAGAACATTAGACAATGAAGACAAAGTATTTCAACTTGAAAAGAACATAGACAGCTCAGCAAGTCTGCTAAGAAACCATGAGCAGAACATCCAAGAAATATGGGATAACATTAAAAGACCAAACTTAAGAGTCACTGGGATACAGGAAGGCACAGAGCTCCAAACCAAAGGAATAAACAATATATTCAATGAAATAATACGAGAAAACTTCCCAGACTTGAAGAATGAAACAGAATCCCAAATCCTAGAAGCCTACAGGACGCCGAATGTGCAAAATCATAAGAGATCCACACCTAGACACATTATAATGAAGATGTCCAACATACAGAATAAGGAGAGAATTTTAAAAGCTACAAGAGAAAGGAAGCAGATTACATTTAGGGGTAAACCAATCAGGATAACAGCTGATCTCTCAACACAGACTCTGAAAGCTAGAAGAATCTGGAATAACATATTTTAAACACTGAAAGAAAATGGGTTCCAACCAAGAATCGTGTATCCAGCGAAATTAAGCTTCAGGATGGAAGATGAAATTAAAACCTTCCACGATAAACAAAAGTTAAAAGAATTCGCAGCTAGAAAACCATCTCTTCAAAAAATCCTTGGCAAAACATTACAGGAAGAGGAAATGGAAAATAACATTGAAAACCAACAGTGGGAGGTAGGACAGTAAAGGGGAGAAAGTAATCAAAGAGGAAAACAAATCAGGTTTAGTAACATGAATAAACAAATATGGCTGGAAGAACAAACCATATCTCAATAATAACCCTAAATGTTAATGGCTTAAACTCACCAATTAAGAGACACAGGCTAGTTGAATGGATCACAAAACAAGACCCAACAATATGCTGCCTACAGGAGACGCATTTGATAGGAAAAGATATACATAGACTGAAGGTGAAAGGTTGGGAAAAATCATACCACTCATATGGACTGCGGAAACAAGCAGGAGTGTCCATATTCATATCTAATAAAATAGATTTCAAGCCAAAGTTAATCAAAAGGGATAAAGAGGGACACTACATACTGCTCAAGAGAACCATACACCAACAAGACATAACAATCATAAATATATATGCCCCAAACAATGGTGCAGCTATGTTCATCAAGCAAACTCTTCTCAAGTTCAAGAGTCTAATAGACCACCATACAATAATCATGGGAGACTTCAACACACCTCTCTCACCACTGGACAGATCTTCCAAACAAAAGTTAAATAAGGAAATTATAGAACTCAATAACACAATTAACAACCTAGACTTAATTGACATATATAGAATATACCACCCAACATCAAGTAGTTACACTTTTTTTCTCAGCAGCACATGGATCCTTCTCAAAAATAGATCATATATTATGTCACAGGGCAACTCTTAGACAATATAAAGGAGTAGAGATAATACCATGCATCTTATCTGATCATAATGGAATGAAACTGAAAATCAACGATAAAAGAAGGAAGGAAAAATCATGCATCACTTGGAGAATGAACAATAAATAGGTTACTGAATGATCAATGGGTTTTAGAAGACATCAAGGAGGAAATTAAAAACTTCTTAGAGTTAAATGAAAACACAGACACAACATATCGGAATCTATGGGACACATTGAAAGCAGTTCTAAGAGGAAAATTCATTGCTTGGAGTTCATTCCTTAAAAAAAGAAAAAAACAACAAATAAATGATCTCATACTTCATCTCAAAATCCTAGAAAAAGAAGAGCAAAACAACAGCAAAAGAAGTAGAAGGCAAGAAATAATTAAAATCAGAGCTGAAATTAATGAAATAGAAACAAAAGAAACAATTGAAAAAATTGACAAAACTAAAAGTTGGTTCTTTGAAAAAATAAATAAAATCGACAGACCCTTAGCCATGCTAACGAAGAGAAGAAGAGAGAGAACCCAAATTACTAGCATACGGGATGAAAAAGGCAATATCACAACAGACACTTCAGAAATACAGAAGATAATCAGAAATTATTTTGAATCCTTATACTCCAATAAAATAGAAGATAGTGAAGGCATAGATAAATTTCTTAAGTCATATGATCTGCCCAGATTGAGTCAGGAGGATATAGACAACCTAAACAGACCAATAACAATAGAGGAAATAGAAGAAACCATCAAAAGACTACCAACTAAGAAAAGCCCAGGACCGGATGGGTATACAGCAGAGTTTTACAAAACCTTTAAAGAGGAACTAACACCAATACTTTTCAAGCTATTTCAGGAAATAGAAAAAGAGGGAGAACTTCCAAATACATTCTATGAGGCCAACATCACCCTGATGCCTAAACCAGACAAAGACACTTCAAAGAAAGAAAACTACAGACCAATATCTCTAATGAACCTAGATGCAAAAATCCTCAATAAAATTCTGGCGAATCGGATTCAAAAACATATCAAAAAAATTATACACCATGATCAAGTAGGATTCATCCCTGGGATGCAAGGCTGGTTCAATATACGGAAATCAATAAATGTTATTCACCACATCAATAGACTTAAAAATAAGAACCATATGATCATCTCGATAGATGCAGAAAAAGCATTCGACAAAGTACAGCATCCCTTTATGTTCAAAACTCTAGAAAAATTAGGGATAACAGGATCATACCTCAACATTGTAAAAGCAATCTATGATAAGCCACAGGCCAGCATCATTCTGAATGGAGAAAAATTGAAGGCATTCCCTCTAAGATCTGGTACAAGACAGGGATGCCCTCTCTCACCACTTCTGTTCAACATAGTCCTCGAAACACTGGCCAGAGCAATTAGACAGACGAAAGAAATTAAAGGCATAAAAATAGGAAAAGAAGAACTTAAATTATCACTATTTGCAGATGACATGATTCTATACCTAGCAGACCCAAAAGGGTCTACAAAGAAACTATTAGAGCTAATAAATGAATTCAGCAAAGTGGCAGGATATAAAATCAACACGCATAAATCAAAGGCATTCCTGTATATCAGCGACAAATCCTCTGAAACGGAAATGAGGACAACTACTCCATTCACAATATCCCCCCAAAAAATAAAATACTTGGGAATCAACCTAACAAAAGAGGTGAAAGACTTATACAATGAAAACTACAGAACCCTAAAGAGAGATATAGAAGAAGACCTCAGAAGATGGAAAAATATACCCTGTTCATGGATAGGCAGAACTAACATCATCAAAATGGCGATATTACCAAAAGTTCTCTATAAGTTCAATGCAATGCCAATCAAAATCCCAACAGCATTTCTTGTAGAAATAGATAAAACAATCATGAAATTCATATGGAATAATAAAAGACCCAGAATAGCAAAAACAATGCTAAGCAGGAAGTGTGAATCAGGCGGTATAGCGATACCAGACTTCAAACTATACTACAGAGCAATAGTAACAAAAACAGCATGGTACTGGTACCAAAACAGGCGGGTGGACCAATGGTACAGAATAGAGGACACAGTAACCAATCCACAAAACTACAACTATCTTATATTTGATAAAGGGGCTAAAAGCATGCAATGGAGGAAGGATAGCATCTTCAACAAATGGTGCTGGGAAAACTGGAAATCCATTTGCAACAAAATGAAACTGAATCCCTTTCTCTCGCCATGCACAAAAGTTAACTCAAAATGGATCAAGGAGCTTGATATTAAATCAGAGACACGGCATCTGATAGAAGAAAAAGTTGGCTATGATCTACATACTGTGGGGTCGGGCTCCAAATTCCTCAATAGGACACCCATAGCGCAAGAGTTAACAACTAGAATCAACAAATGGGACTTACTCAAACTAAAAAGTTTTTTCTCAGCAAAAGAAACAATAAGAGAGATAAACAGGGAGCCTACATCCTGGGAACAAATCTTTACTCCACACACTTCAGATAGAGCCCTAATATCCAGAGTATACAAAGAACTCAAAAAATTAGACAATAAGATAACAAATAACCCAATCAACAAATGGGCCAAGGACCTGAACAGACACTTCTCAGAGGAGGACATACAATCAATCAATAAGTACATGAAAAAATGCTCACCATCACTAGCAGTCAGAGAAATGCAAATCAAAACCACCCTAAGATACCATCTCACTCCAGTAAGATTGGCAGCCATTAGGAAGTCCAACAACAACAAGTGCTGGAGAGGATGCGGGGAAAAGGGTACACTTGTTCATTGTTGGTGGGACTGCAAATTGGTGCGGCCAATTTGGAAAGCAGTATGGAGATTTCTTGGAAAGCTGGGAATGGAACCACCATTTGACCCAGCTATTCCCCTTCTCGGTCTATTCCCTAAAGACCTAATAAGAGCATGCTACAGGAACACTGCTACATCAATGTTCATAGCAGCACAATTCACGATAGCAAGATTGTGGAACCAACCTAGATGCCCTTCAATAGATGAATGGATAAAAAAAATGTGGCATTTATACACAATGGAGTATTACTCTGCATTAAGAAATGACAAAATCATAGAATTTGGAGGGAAATGGATGGCATTAGAGCAGATTATGCTAAGTGAAGCTAGCCAATCCTTAAAAAACAAATGCCAAATGACTTCTTTGATATAAGGGGAGTAACCAAGGACAGGGTAGGGAGGAAGAGCTTGAGAAGAAGATTAACATTAAACAGGGATGAGAGGTGGGAGGGAAAGGGAGTGAGAAGGGAAATCGCATGGAAATGGAAGGTGTTCCTCAGGGTTATACAAAATTACATATAAGAGGAAAGGAGGGGTAAGAGAAGAATAATACAAGTGGAAGAAGTGATTTACAGTAGAGGGGGTAGAGAGAGAAAAGGGGAGAGGAGGGGAGGGGAGGGGAAGGGAAGGGGGATAGTAGAGAATAGGATAGACAGCAGAATACATCAGACACTAGAATGGCAATATGTAAATCAATGGAAGTGTAACTGATGTGATACAGCAATCTGTATACGGGGTAAAAATGGGAGTTCATAACCCACTTGAATCAAACTGTGAAATATGATATATTAAGAACTATGTAATGTTTTGAACGACCAACAATTAAAAAAATATATTATAAATCAAATGGACTTAACAGACATCTACAGAATTTTATCCAAAAACATTCAAATTCACTTCCTTCAACTGTTCATAGAACCTTCTCTAAAATATAAACCTGATGATTCCTTATATCTTATCTGATCATGATGAAACAAAATTGGAAATCAACAATAAAAGACCAGAAATTATATAAAGACATGCAGATTGAGCGATACACTTCTAAATGATGAACTGGGTGATAGAAGAAATCAGGAGAAAAATTTTAAAATTCTTAGAATCAAATGAGAATAGCAATACAATATTGCCAGAACTTCTGGGACACTATGAAGGCAGTTCTAAAAGGCAAGTTTATAGCTATCAGTGCCTACATGAGAAAATCAGAAAGATTCCAAATAAACAACATAATGATGCATCTCAAGCCCTTGAAAAACAAGAATTAAAAAAAAAAGAATTAAAACCAATAGAAAAAATAAAATATTTAAGATCAGAGCCAAAAATGTACAGAGAATAAAAAAAAATAATACAAAGGATTAATGAAACAAGAGTTGGTTCTTTGAAAAGATAAACGAGATTTATAATCCCTTAGCCAAACTAACCAAAACAGAGCATTAATAGCTAAAAAGCTGGAAATAACCCAAGTGTATATCAAATGATGAATGATTAAACAAAATTTCATATATCCCCATAATGCACTACTACTTAATAATAAAAGGATCTAAAGTACTGATACATATGCTATAACATGTAAAAGCTATCATAC
The DNA here is from genome assembly GCF_964194105.1 of Spermophilus citellus. NCBI lineage: Eukaryota > Metazoa > Chordata > Mammalia > Rodentia > Sciuridae > Spermophilus > Spermophilus citellus. The sequence continues at coordinate 196,518,428 of NC_138185.1, read as the reverse complement.
TAAATGAAAGAAGCTAGTCATAAAAAGCACATATTATATGATTTCATTTATATGAAACATCAGAATAGGCAAATTTAGAGACCATAACTAGATGAGTGGTTGGTAGGGATGAGGGGATGAAAAGATAGGGTAGAGAGGTGAAAAGTAAAGGTCATGAGGATTCATTTTTGAGATGATGAATATGTTCTAAAATTAACTATGGTGATAACTGTACATAGATTTGAACATACTAAAAGCAACTAAATTATATACTTTAAATGACCTAATTATTGGATATGTGAATTATGTATCAATAACTTTTTTTTTAAATCTGGCTTCTTTTCCAATGGTCCTAAAGACTTCTGCTGACTTCTTTGGAAACCACATCTACTTTTATTTGTCATCATTATTTGCAATCATAAAATCACAATTTTTGTTTCTTGGAGCTTCCTTTCCATCTGGAATAAATTCTACTCCTTTTTAGAGTTCTGGTAACCTTGAAGGCATCTTCTTTCTGAGCTTCAAGAGGCCCCATTTCTAAAAATCTAGGCCATTACATTCTCTTATACAACTTCCATCATGACTGAATCCCAAAACAAAATGGCCCCTGTCACCCAAAGTTCCCAGCATGAATCAGTCTAATTTTCATCTCCTACCTTCTAAAAATGGAATTACAAAAAAAGTCAAGGACACATCAGATATCTCCCTTTATAGGGCTGATTTCTACCAATATACAGAGAGTTTAAACTCTGAGGTAAATTCTATGCCAGATTTGAACTGATACATATTATTCAGAGAGGCATTTAAAATTAGGGTCCAGGAATACAAAGTTGCAAAAGTTTGCAAAAAAAAAAAAAAAAAAGCCACAGTCGTACCTTTTGAAGTCTAATCCGACAAGCAAACAGAGGAATAACTTTTATATTTTGGCAAAACTCTCCTCATTTTTCTGTACTCTGGCACTTATGAATTGTAATTTTTTAATCTATCCATTTGGCTTAATCTTATGGACATAAATGCTCCCTATGAATCCCAAGGACTGGTACGTGCCTGTCATACAGGAGAGCTTCAACAACTGTTTGTTAGTTGAATGAGTGAATAAAAGAGCATAAGTCTGCAAGGAGAACCAAATATTTCCCACAATGTCATCATGTTAATCTCTTAACCTCTGCCTTATGGCTACAAATCCCAGACAAAACTGATGCAGAAAAACACCCAAGTTGATTCCTCTCTCTGTCCCTTTCCCCCTCCTCCACCTGAGCACTCAGTTTTCCTACCATTACCTTTCCCCATCTGATACCCATGGAAACATGTCCAGGATGACTTTTCAAAGAAAAGAACATAGGATTCCCCTATGTATTGCAGATGAATTTATTTTACATATCCAAGAATCCACCACTATAATCCAAATGAAATGTGTCAGGGTCCTTAAAAATATAAAGGAAAGAAAACCAAAAAGTTGAGAAGGCTTATAAGAACAGATGAGCAAGTACCATCTGCTGGACAGCCACTGTATACTGGGCACTGTGCCTGCTGCCTTCCAACTGACAGCAAACAGCTCTCCTGTACCAGAATCAAATCAGAAACTGTGAGAAGGTGTTACGTACAGTGCCTCATTTTACCTTTACGATAACCTGTGAGTTAAGCATCACCAATGTCCCCTTTTCAAAAATAAAGAAATAGATTAAGGACTTGTCTGAGATCACAATGGTAGGCTGGAATCCAGATCTCTAGATCCAAACTCAGTGTGTGCCACTGGAAATACTATGGCTCCAGACAAGTAACTCAGTCTCTAATTCCATTCTCTGAATCTAAACCTTTTAGGGTGAAGAAAATTCCTTCTTCAAAGGTTTGCTATGAAAATTAAGTCAAACAACGGATTCCAGAAAGTGATGGCATTTAACAGACCTTTTTTTTTTTTTACATGTTTCTTTTCTTGCTTCCCTATTACAAACTCCCCCAACCTCAGATTATGACACACTGCAATTTGTTTAAGTCATTTTTCACATTCTGTCCTAGAGAGAAGGCTCTGCCTTCCCTACTTCTCCAGCAAAGCTTCAAAATGAAACTAATGTTTGAGAAAAGCTGTTGGAATGTAACAACCATCTTACAATGTTTGAGAACATACTTGTAACTCAGAAACTACTCAGAGAAATCTAAACTCAAAGCTGCTTCTAGTTTTGTTCCATGGTGTCTTCAGAGAAATCCAAGACACCCCTTCCCTAAGGCTGCAGCTTTCCAGGTCACAGTTCTCCCATCAAAAATACTACGATTTCCCCATAGCCTTTTTTTTTTTTCTTCTTCTTCTTCTTCTTCTCCCCATCAAATTTCACCTTAAAATCCCCTTTTACCAGATACAGCCCTGTGTTTCTTTGGTTGAGGAACCATTTTTAGAAGACAGAAAACATGAAGAAATAAATAGCCATTATTCTTGGATGATAGAAAGATGAATGATTTTTTTCTTCTTCATACTTTCCTATATTTTCCCAATTTTCCACCAGGCCTTGTGAACAAATTCATAATAACAAGAGAAAGAAACACAGGACACTTTTTTTCCCTTAAATATCCTTTAGTTGTAGATGCACACAATACCTTTATTTTATTTTTATGTGGTGCTGCGGATCAAACATCCCACACATTCGAGGCGAGCACTCTACCACTGAGCTAAACAGTTTCCTTAATTTCCTGCTGGACACTGTCCTCCATCTTTCCTGAGTTTCCCCTGGCTAAAGCATCCTGACAACAGATCTGCACACCGCTCAGCACACTCCCCACTGACAGTCCACACCTGCTGCAAAATAGCTCAGGGAACATTTATTGAGTGAACGATGAATTTTCAAGTAAGATTTAGGAATGGACCTGGTGGCTTGAGGACAGGCGGATCAACATATGACTGCAGCATGTCCTTAATGAACCTGGATTACTGCAGGTACTTAACATTATTTAAAAGGTAGCTTCCAAAACTGTCTAAGCAGTTACACATGAAAACTCTACAACCAGAAGACAAGGAGACCTACTAGGTGATTCACTGCTGCAGCACTAAACCACGAAGAGGATGTGACTATCTTGATGCAAATGAGACATCAAGAATTGAATTCATTAAATCACTGAGGCAATTATGAAGGCACATCATAGCTATATTCAGTCACTGAAGTTCAACAATACTCTCCAAAAATGATTTTTGTTCATAAGATTAAATGAGACTAAATACTAAAGCAAACAAGGGATTAAGATAAACTCACCCTCACCTGGTTATTAAATTGCCAAAAGTCTTTTCTAATAAACTGAAGCAGAAAATCTTGAGTATTTATTTAACACAAAAAAAGAAGCCTCGAATATTTGGCTTGAAGAAGTGACCTGTACATAACACTTAAACAATGGTATACTGTATTCAGTAAACACGCAAAGCCTACAACTCAAGAAAAGTTAAGGTATTAAAACCACCCTCCTTTTTCACTAAAAGTTATCTTTTTGGGGGCGGGGGTGTACCAGGACGGGCACTCAGCCACTGAGCCACATCGCCAGCCCTATTTTTTTATTTTATTTAGAGGCAGCTTCTCAATGAGTTGCTTAGTGCCTCACTTTTGCTGAAGCTGGCTTTGAACTTGTGATCCTCCTGCCTCAGCCTCCCAAGCCCCTGGGATTATAGGCATGTGCCACAAAAGTTATCTTTTGCTAGTGGTTTCATTTCTGTTTGATCAACCTAATAAGTTTCCTAGAAGCACACTTAAAGCAGCCAAGATTGAATTTACACCTGTTTTTGAACTTTCAATTAACTTCACTTCCATCAACCTCTCTGTAAAAATCTATAGATCCTTCTAATATGCCCCCAGGCTCTTAAAAAACATTTGTTTCAAAACAAAGCAGATCCTGAGTTGAAGACACAGGATAATCTGAGGGCAATGGGTGGACGTCAAAGACAGAATGACAACTTCACATCAGAATCCACACCACCAGAGACGGACAGAGAACATTTCATTTTGGAAAATAGATATCTCAAGTTTCCTGCCTTGCCCAAGCAGGAAAGTAAAATGAAGGTGTTCTTACTAGAAAAATAACTCTGTCATTATTACAAACTCAAGAAGATTTATACTTGCTTTACCACAACTATAAATATTTACATCCCATCTAGCTAGTCACACTAGAAACTTTGCAATAATGGGCCTTAGGCTTCTCTAGCAGGTGTGAGCCGGATGTGTGATCATTTCCCACATCTCAGCAAATTCAGCTGGCCTGAAAAAACATTCAATGACAGCTATTACCTTGACTCACTGCAAAGGACAAAATTAAATATATTATTTTCTCCAGAATTTTGAGATACTTGCTCATCCTCACCTCCTAAAAAATTCTTGCATCAAGTGAAGCCAGCAATCAGAGGATGTAAGGGAAAACCAAGCCCAAGTTCCCTGGGGAAAAAAATGCATCTGTGGTTTTCTGCACCTGTTTGGGGTACTAGACCTAGAATCAAGGGGCACTTTACCACTGAGCTACACTCCCAGCCCTTTTTATTTTTAATTTTTGAGACAGGCTCACTAAGCTGCTTAGTTGCCAAGGCTGGCCTCAAATTTGTGATCCTCCTGAGTTAGCCTCCAAAATCACCAAGATTACAGACATGTACCACCACACCTAGGTAACAAATGAGCATCTGAAAACAGGGCAAATTATCTCACCTTTCTAAACTTCAGTTTCCTTACCTGTTAAATATTGATAGGACCTGTTTCAAAGCAATTTCAATATGAAAAAATGAGGGGGGGAGGGCAGGGGGCTGGGGTTGTAGCTCGGTGGTGGAGCACTTGCCTAGCATGACTGAGGCACTGGGTTTGATCTTCAGCACCATATAAAAATTTTTTTAAAAAAATTTAATGAGATGGCATTAAAAGAAGAATCTAACATAGGATGAATTTGTTGGTGGAGTTCAGTCAAAGATATTTACTGGACAATGTGGCAGTTGCCTGACAATCAAAAATCCTATAAGAGACCGCATGGCAAGCTCAAAATTATACCAGCAAGACCAGCCTTCATTGGAGAAATGGGTGGAGAGCTTATATCATCATCATGGCATAGTGTTTAAAACAAATTATCAGTTTAAGGAACAGGGTGGTGGTCATAACTACCCTATTATAAGTAGACAGACTTTCTGGTATTACCAACAATAAAATGCACTCTACTCACACAGCCAAAACATAACTGGAACTACTCTCTTCCCAAGAAATGACTTCAGTGTTGCAATATAGTTGCTGCAATGCATGTTATGAAAGAAAAAGCTGTATAACAAAAACTCAATATCCTGGTTCCTACTCAGGTGCAAATGTCTATCTCACAGGCTTGTTATAAAGATCAGCAATAATGTGATACAAAGTGCCTGGCACACTGGGTCCTCAATAGATGGTAGCTAGTGTTACTTTTATTACTAAGAAGCAACAAAATCAAACAGCTGAACCTGCCACAAAACAACTGAAGATTGAGCAGCTCCTTTTCAACCAAGAAATTAAGGAAGATAATTGGATAAAGTACACAGTAACAAGCCTACAACAAGGAGCAAAGTCAGTAAATAGCCTGCTAATCAGCTCACCTTCCAAGAATGAACACCAAAGTACCCATTCCTCTGGGGCAGTGCAGATATGCTAAATAAGAAATAGTCCCTGTCCAGAGGGGTTAGAGGAGAAGGGAGGGAGCATGGGGTTATTAATGATGGGGTTATTAATAATGTGATGATCATTATTATCTAAAGTACACGTATGAAGACACGAATTGATGTAAATATACTGTATATACAACCATAGATATGAAAAATTGTGCTCTATATATGTAATAAGAATTGTAATGCATTCCACTGTCATATATACATAAAAAATAAATTAATTAAAAAATAAAAAATAAAAATAAATTAAAAAGTAATGTAAACAAGGAAATCTAAATAAATAGATAAATAAATGAATAAAATTAAAATAGGTCAATTAAAAAAAAAAAAAGTCCCTGTCCTCAGACAATCTATACCTACCTGAAGAGAAATCATTGGCTTTCCCATGGTCATCTGCATTCCCATCTAGACTCTACATTCTATGAATGTATAACCAAAAACTTTAAATTGCCTTACACTATAGGTAGTCAATAAAAATTTGGTAAACAAATGAGACACTCATAGGATCTCAGAAATAAAAGCCATGCCCAACTCAAAAGTTTCAACTCTGGCTTAACAGCTCAATATGAACTTCTAATGTGGAAATGGAGAATCTTTGTGCTTAAAATGCTCCCCAGATGCTTCTGATACTCCGTGAGAACCACTAAGCTAACTGAGCCTCCTTGAACTGTGTGGATGAACATTACAAGACCCTGTCCAGGAATGACCCAGACGGACATATGAGCACCTCTAATACCTAGAGACACAGCTTACCATACCTTCAAGAGCTGTACTAGAAAAGTCCTTTCAGATATTCATTCAAACATCTGTATTTAATCTGCTCATGTGTCCTGCCCTGTGGGGACTAAGAAGACGAATCTCTCCTCCCCTTACATGATAGATTCTGGCACAGGATAACAACTCTTCTGAGTCTTCTTCAGGCTTGACATCCTTGCTGAACTATACATTAACTATGAAACACTAGGTTCTTTAAGTATATAACAGAGTACAACCAAATTTCAGAGAAGGGAGAAATGAGGGTAAGTTATAATAACCAGGCAGACCTCGATGAGGGAGGTGGGTCTTGAAGGATGAGAAAGATACAGATAAAACAAGAGTTCAGGGGCTGGTATGGCATCAAAGGGACGGGGAGGTAAGACACTGATAAGGAACATGAGTTTCAGGGAAGGGATAACCGAGGGAGGACTTGGTAGATTTCACATACTTTTTTAATTATCTAGAACTGCAACTGAAAATAAACAGCAGTCCAAAGAAATCAGAATAGTTGGTAAAGGAAGAAAGCAGAAGCCCAGCATACGGAGGCAGAGACAGTCCTGAAGAGGCCAAAGAAATCTGATAAACATGAAAGGAGAAAAAAAATCATAAAAGCAAGCAGAGGAGTGTGAGTCTGATGTGGCACTGGAGTCACTGTAGTGCACATGTACAATCAGACAACATGGCAGGAGTCCAGGCGGTCAGAAAGGAGACTGCTAGGTATAAAGACTAAGGTTCTAATCTAAGATGGTGGCAGTTAAACTAAGAGGAAAAGCTGAAAATGGGAATCAACAGGAAAAAAGGGCAAGTCTAAGCCACAGAAGAGAACACGGATAAAAGAAAGGGAAGATTCAGAGATGACTTCAAGAGGTACCTAGAAAATTCAAGGAAGAAGCAAGACAGCATCAGACCAGGAGAGACAGGATGACTGTGCAATCACCCACTCTGAGCGCACCTGTGCATCAGCTTCAGTAGGTCTTGTTTTGTTTAGGAAAGCTTTAAAGTTCACTTCCTGTTCCACATATACAATAACCAGTGGTTCTGCTATTCTCTTTGGCCCCAGCACAGGTTGTAGTTTCTATGTCAGCAGACAGGGAATATCTGGTTTTAAATCTGAAATTTGTAACATTACTACCAAAGTTAAAATGCTTGGCAAGAAATAATACATGCTTTGATAGAGCTAGGTGAAAGAAGCCAGTCATAAAATATCACATATTGTACGATTCCATTTATATGAAACACCCAGAATAGACAAATCTGTAAAGACAGAAAGTAGGTTAGTGGTGGCCTAGAACAGGTGGGCAAAAAGAAGGGGGTGAGGTTGGAGAGAAATGGGCATTGATTGCAAATGGGTTTGGAATTTATTCTGGGAAGTGATGAAAAAGTTCTAAAATTGTTTATGGAAATGGTTGCACAACTTTGTGAATATAATAAAACTATTCACTTGCACACTTTAAATGGTAGAACTGTATGTTAAGTGAATTATAACTCAATAAAGTTATTTTTAAAAAATTTCAGGAGCACCTAGACACTGTGACTTCAGCCATTTAGAGAGCATCTGCCCAGGAAAAATGAGTATCACATTCAAGTTCAAATAATAAACCATCAGATGACTTGGAAAACCTAAGACATTTCAGGAAGACTAAGTCTGTCAGCTCCTTACAAGGGGAAAAAAAGTAAGCATGCAAAAGACAGAGATTTAAACATACAAATCCTTTTAAAACTATTTATTACAATTGACCTAAATCTTCTAATATGTACTTTAAAAAGAAAGGAAAAGGTCTGAGGCCTTCTCAGTAACTATGTCAAGTAATATTATACTGCACACCTACAGTTCAGTTTCTTAGAAGCTGAAATAAAATGACATACAGTAAGCCAATTCCATGAAAAGCAAAAGATCACAGAACTTAATTACTTGGCAAATGGGCAAACCCATTTGATAAATTTGAGGATCTGACAAAAACCCTACATGAAGAGAGGTACTCATGCTTTTCAGATACCCAATATAATTCCTGCCTTCATGGTATTCACTGAAAAACAATTTCTGCTCCCCTTATATCTTCCTTCATTATTAAAGCCATTACTATTTTTCTATGCACAGAACACCCAGAATACTTAGTACTCCAACAACTGCTCATCAACAGTTAGATTCACTTCATTATGAGGATCAGGCCCTCAAAGGCACCTTTACACAGTGACACCCATTGGAATCTCGGTGCCTGATGATCAAAATAGGGGGGGCAATGAAGAATACTAGTGTTTCTGTACAAAACTGCTTATGAATTTTTTTTTTGCTTATGAATTTAAAGAACCAATAACTAACAACAACCTCTAGTTTAAAGAGAAAGGGAAGGGAACAGCTAGCTATTGGGACGTAATAGATTATAAGCAAACACCACATTTCTAGGATACAAGTCTTTAGTACTACCTCTAAGGAAAGATTTGGTAAATTCAAAATATTACTCATCAAAATAAGACTGATGCTTTTAACATCTATACTCAATCCTATAAGTCAATGTTTTACATATTTCCTCTGCCTATAAAATATTTTAAGTGACCAAAATACCTAGGAGCACATAAATAGGTATTCTGGATTAAGAAACATGGAGAGTGGTCTCCCTAATAAATTTTAACCTCTTAGACCATAAACTGTTAACTGATCTAAGTTACAGAAAACCTAAAATAATAAACAATTTAAATGAAATAATAAATAACAATTTCCCTATTATGATATCCCTCCACCTAAATGAAATTACTTTAACCAAAAAGCTATGCTTATGAAGGTGCAAGTCTGGGGCCACACTCCCACACAGTGGCTCTACACAAAACAAAGCCTCTGACAGCCTGATGGGAACCAAAATACCACATTCTCCCAGAAGCTGTCCAACAACTGCAGGATGGATCAAAGAGTGTTTTTCTACCCATTAGGAGAGAAACCAGTCTTTGGAGAGCAAACACTAACCTTTTCCAACACATTCTGGCCTACAAGTTATATGGTTCAAGAGATCATAAAGTACATAAAATGGTAATCAGTCTTCTTTCTGAAATCATGTCACCACTATAGCACTCAGCTTTAAATTTTTTACCTTTTTTTCTTTTCTCTCATTGGATTTTGAGAATTCTGAGAGGGGTAGATACTTCCCCCATTTCACAGATGAAAAAATGAAAGTTCATGAAGACTGCCAGACCTGCCCAGCTACCTGCTTCACTTCTGCAACTTGCATCTCATGCCCAACTTATACAAATCAGCCCTTAGTTCCCCGCCCAAACCTGCTCCTCCAGTCATCTCCATTGCAATAAATGGCACCTCTATTATTCCAGTTACCCAGGCCAAAAACCTTGGTGTCTTCCCTACTGCATTTTCTCTTGCTCCACATCACCTGACCTATCCGCAAATCTTGCTAGCCCACTTGAGATATGTCCAGAATCCAGCCACTTTCATCATCTCCACCACTGCTACCAAATCTCACCTAGATTATTTCCAGAAATCTGTAACATCTCACTGTTTCAACCTTGGTGCCCCTTCCTATTCTATTCTCTAAAAAACAGTTTGTCCTTTAAAAAAAAAAAATCACATAAAAACACCTTGTAAACAAAACTCTCTGATGGCTTCCCATCTTGCTGAGTTCTTTGTTGACGTATCCCTCAGATGAGAAGAGTATCTACAATCTAAAAGGTGTCCAATGAATATTGCTCATGAGTAAAAGGAAGAAAAACAGCCAAAATCATGGGAACAGTATGTAGCTGAGCCGAACTAGATCAAATCTTCCAGTAAGGAGACCAGATTTATAACAGCCAACAATCCACATGGGAGGAAACTCTTATATTTTACTTTGTATAACTGAATATTTTAATGCATAATCAATACTATGTTAATTTCAAACTAATTTAAATAAAAATATCTCATTATGAAGCCATAAAACCTGACACTAGGTGAATATAGCATATCTGGCTGGCAGCATGGGCAAATGCCAGGTTAATTAGCAAAGCACTGGTACTCAGATCTTCAGTGTGACTCTTCACATTCAGTGACAGATGTCCCATATCTCAAAACTACTACAAGCATAAATGACCAGAACTATAAAAGACTCAGAACCAAGAACCTAGAAGGGGTGATAAGCACTTCTAAAGCTCCCATACTGGTGCTACACCAAAGTAACCTTAAATACTCTGAGTTTAAATGTTAATTGTTTTCTAATCAGAATGAAACTAATGCTCAAATTATTCACATTACAGAATTTTTTCACAAAAATGTTTTTAAGACATAAAAAAATTCTAAATTTATCTTTCTTCAGTTCTTTCAAAAACATTTCTACTATCTATAAAATGCCCTAAATCTCATTATCACAATAATAAATCCATAGAATTTTAACAGTAGGTTTTAAAGGAAACTATTTAACTCTCAACTTCCTCCCTTTTACAGAGATTACTTGATAAACACAGGTGAACAATGAAGATTTGATAAGAGGATTAACTAGTAAATGACTGAATAAATAAAGATCCAGAAAGGTTATGATTATTCCCAGATCTGACAATAAGTAACAAAATCCAGGACCAGGCAGAATAGGTTTCTAGGTTCTCTTGGAGTGGGAAATAGGAATATAGGAAGCCAAGATTTAAAAACCCTTTATGTTCTTAAGAAAATATCAACCAAAATGCATTAAAACCTGCTTCCTTACTTAGAAAAGCACTTGATAAAATAAATTTTGCTGAGACATATCTCCTTGGAAACCAGCAAGCAGAAATGTCTAGTGTTTCTTTCTTCCTCTATGTAAAGAGTATTTAATATAGGACTATTTTCATAATAAACAACTGTAATTGTTTTGCATTACAAATAAAACAGGTGGCTTTGAACTAAAAGAAAAATCAAATAGAATGAGAGGAACAGAACATTGAAAATGGCTACATGAGTCACTAGAAAAGTATCAACTACATGAGAACAGGAATCAGGTATCCTTTGTTCACTAGAAGTAGTCCCAGCCCCCAGCTTGTAGTATGATTCAATAAATACTTAAGGAGTAAGTGAATACTGATCCACTTCACAGACCCACCCTCATGCCTCAGCAAACACAAATTCATCTACTCACCATTAAACTTATCTGGATGACAGGTTAATACATTCAAAGATGCTAAATTTTTCCTCCACAGAAATTCTAATAATTGACCCTTCCAATAATATATCCAACCAAAATATTCTCTATACTTTTATTAAGGTGAAAAAGCCAGGTGTGATGGTGTATGCTTATAGTCCCAGCTACTCAGGAAGCTGAAGCATGAGGATCCCTTAAGCCCAGGAGTTCAAAGCCAGCTTGGCAACACGGGGTGGGGGCGAAGAGTGAGAAAATACATCTTAAGCAGTTTAAATTATTTAATACAGGAGTCATTTAATTTGCTGCTCTGACTCCAAACTCTCTCCATCAATTCAGCCCATACAACCCAGCCAGACTAATTTTATGTTCTTCACACATCAAGAAAATAGTGTTGTGGCTGAGTATTCTACCTACATATGTGGCCCACCACAATTCAAAAAGCAGACACAGGAAATCAGAAATGACTGGAATGGAACAGGAATGACAAGACTGTGTCAAGGAAATATATTTCAAGTGGCAGCTCTTATAAGAACTAATCCTACTGAAAATTTTGAGATTTCTATTAGAGATTTTCATTAAAGACCTCCCTAAATTACTGTGATAGAAGTTACACAGATGGTGTTGGGTGTTAACACAAACTAAACCACACATTCAATCTTCAAGATCACTCCAAGGTCCTTTTTTGAAGCTTTCCCAAGATACTTGGCTCATTATCTATGAAAATACTTTGCAAACAGGAAATGTTAGACAAAGCTATTCTATACTGCTTTCAAACTAATAGTCTCATATATATTTTGACATTTAAATCACCTTACTTTATTAAATGTCTATTCCCTCAAAAAAATGAAAAATGAATTATTTTGTGCGTCTTCTCCATCACTCAACATCAACAGCATAATTTAAAAGTGCCACTAATACTTGATTTCAAAATCAAAATAATGTGGTACTGACAGAAACCCAGACAAATGGACCAATGGAATAGATTAGAGAGCCCAGAAGTAATCCCACACATTTATGGTCAAAATATGTTAGACAAGGGTGCCAAGACCCATGCCACTCAATGAGAAAAGTACTGCCTCTTCCACAAAAGGTGTGGGAAAGTAGGACAGTCAAACAAAAAGAACAAAGCTGGATCCGTGTCTTATACAAAAACTAACTCAAAATGTATTTAAGAACTAAACATAAGTCCTCAAACTATAAACCTCCTAGGAAAAAAATAAGGAAAAAGCTTCATGACACTGAACTTGGTAATGATATCTTGGCTATGACACCAAAAGCATGGGCAACAGAAGTAAGAATAGACAAGTGGGACTAATCAACTAAAAAACTTTTGTGCATTAAAAGACATAATCAGCCAGGCACAGTGGCACACATCTGTAATCTCAGCAACTCAGATGCTGGGGCAAGAGAAGAGAGTTCAAAGTCAGCCTCAGCAATTTAGCAAGATCCTGTCTTAAAATAAAAAATAAAATGGCCTGGGGATTTAGCTCAGTGGTAAGCACACCTGGGTTCAATCCCTGGTACCAAAAAAAAAAAAAGAGAAAGAAAGAGCAAAAATCAACAGCTTAAAAAGCCAATCAATGGGGCTGGGGATGTGGCTCAAGTGGTAGCGCGCTCGCCTGGCATGCGTGCGGCCCGGGTTCGATCCTCAGCACCACATGCAAACAAAGATGTTGTGTCTGCCTAAAACTAAAAAATAAATATTAAAAAAAAATTCTCTCTCTCTCTCTCTCCCTCTCCTCTAAAAAAAAAAAAAAAAAAAAAGCCAATCAATGATACAGGAAAAATAGATGCAAATTAAGGTTTAATATGTCAAATAGACAAAGAAACAAAACTCAACAATTAAAAAAAAAAGTCAAATGACCCAATTTTGAAAAGTGCAAAGTACTTGAATAGATATTTCTCAAAAGATCAAAAGATGGTATACAAATGACACAAGCATAAATAAGAAAAGTTGTTTGGCATACCTAATATAAACACATGAAACATCACCTCATATTCAGTAAAGGGCCACTATCAAAAAAAAAAAAAAAACCAGAACAAAAGTTTCATGAGGATATGAAGAAGATGAAAACCTTGTGAACTAGTAGAGGGATTAAATAGTGCTAATTTAAATTAAATAGTGTTTAGATTAAATAGTTTAGATTAAATGGTGTCAATTAAGCCTTAAAAATAAAAAAGATTTTGACACATGCTATAACATGGATGACAAGGATATTATGCTAAGTGAAATAAACCAGACACAAAAAGACAAATGCTATATGATTCCACTTATATGAGGCATCTAAAGAAGACAAATTAACAGAAATAAAAAGTACAAAAGTCAGCGCTGGGTTTGTGGCTCAGTGGTAGAGTGCTTGCCTAGCATGTGTGAGGCACTGGGTTCAATTCTCAGAACTACATATAAATAAATAAAATAAAGATCCGTTGACAACTAAACAATATTTTTTAAAAATATATTTAAAAACAAGGTAGAAGCAAGGTTGACAGGGTCTGGAGCAAGGAGATATGAGGAATCTTAATGTATATCAAGTCTCAGATACAAAATGTAAAAAACTCTGGAGATCAGTTTTCCAAGTGTGAATGTACTTCATACTACTGAACAACACTCTTAAAAATGGTTTAGATGGTAAATTTTATATTTTGAAACACAATTTTTTTAAAGTGCCAACACTGAATTTACCTTTCTACCCCCACTGCAAGAATCTAAGGAGCCTGTTTTATTGTTGGCAGTCATTTCCAGATTTCTTCTTTAAATTCTCTTTTTCAATCAAAGAAGTTCGGGGACTCCTCGCCTATCCAAAATGAAATTTCTACAATCCCCAGTCAGCCACTTCCTGGATTAAACCTGTTACTTATTTACCTGATTGTCAAGCACAGAACTAAAAATTATAAAAATGCCACTATGTTTATAACTGGGTAGGGGTGAAACACAATAGAGTCATCTATTGAGCATCTCCAAAATCCACCTGGTTATCTAGTGTGATGCCCCAGAGTTCATTGTGATTCTCTAGCATCTCTGCCTCCCCAACAACATTCTACCCAAACCACTGTAAACTATTTTAAACCACTACCTTGAAAACCGCCTCCAAGGGCTGAGGATATAGCTCAGTCGGCAGCCCACTTGCCTAGAATGCACAAAGACCTAGGTTCAGCCCCCAGCACAGGAAAGATGGAAGGAAGGATGGATGGAAGAAAGGAAAGAAGGCAGGCAGGCTCACTTACTACTCCAAATCAATCCCACCAAAATTGATTATTAGGCTGAGGTTCTTGAAGTTTTAAGCTACCTTCCTATGAATCCTATCTAATCTTCATAATCTATCATTTCCCAACTGAAACATTATTTTGTTATGCAAGTATTATATCTGGCTTCCTATTATATAAGATCTACACTAAAATCCTAATTTTAATAATGAAAGAAAATAACAGTGAATCTTTCTAAAGAATTACAGGCATTTCTCAAATTGGAAAGGAGACAAGAATTAAGAACCAGGGCTGGGGATGTGGCTCAAGCCGTAACGCGCTTGCCTGGCATGAGCGGGGCGCTGGGTTCAATCCTCAGCATCACATAGAATAAAATGGAGATGTTGTGTCCACCGAGAACCGAAAAATAATTATTAAAAAGTTCTCTCTCTCAAAAAAAATAAAAATAAAAGAATTAAGAACCATATTCAAGCTTCCTAAAAGAGACATGATCTGAGTTATTAGCCAAACCCCACCCATGCCCGCTACATACATACACACTGAGCACTTTCTTTGTACATCAAATTCCAACTACTGCCAGGTGCAGTGGTGCGCACCTGTAATCCCAGGTACTTGGCAGACTCAAGCAGGCAATTCACTCGTTCTAGCCAGCCCGGGCAATTTAGGTAAACTACGTCTCAAAATAAAAAATAAACTAAAGGACTAGGGTTGTAGCTCAGTGGTAGAGCTCAATCCCCAATACCAAAATCTAAAAAAAAAAAAAAAAAAAAGCTAGTAAGAACGAGACTCTGGCAAAATACAATGGCACAAAATCTTTTGAGGTCCTCAGTGGAGGAACAGGAAGTACAACTGAGGAAGTATGTGTTTTTGCAAAGTTTTTGAAAGACAAGCAGTATGGTTCCGTAGAGTCACAACCATTTACTTCTTGCAAGAATATGGGAAAATACTGATTTTTTTCCTAGGTACATATAGGTAAACCAAGCAATAAAAGTCAAATTTGGTAAAAATTTTAAAACATCCTCTTAATTTATAGTTTTATCTCTTATAGGTACCTCCTAATAAGCAGATACTCTTCTTGAAGTTAATGAGATATCATGGTTCAGTTATCAGCTGCTTCTTTAAGAGCATCAAGGACTGAAAAGAAAATTAATAAAAAGTCAATCAACTCTGCGAACTAGAAACTACAAAAAGAAATGGGAGGAATTCACAGTCTATCAAACTAGAATTCCTATCCCGGCAAATAATTTAGAATATGAAAAAAAAAATTACTTACAGAAAGATAATATAGTGACCAAAGTAAAAATCGTCAAGTCCTAATTTACAGGAACATGACCATTCAGCACATAGCCTTCTGCTTTTTATTTCTCAATAGCTTTCTTCTGAGCAGACCAAACCTCATTATGAAAGGAAGAAAGACACTGAACCACAAAACCAATCATTGACTATACCAGTGCATAGCTTTGGTAAAAGACTTTATGGAAAAAAGCAGAATGAGAGAGGAACAACCAAAACTCACTTTTGTATCTGGGAAATTCATTTAACCTGGAGCTGCCCCAGGGAGAGACAGGGAAAAAAATAATCAAATGGCAGCTGTGGTTGGACGTCCTGTCTGCTCAGGTTGCCTTTGAATGACCCTGGTGTTGTGCAAACCAGCAACTCTAACCCCCCAAACCAGCATTCCTCAACAAGCGCATGCTCCTGCCTCTAAGTTGGAGAAAGAGAAATCTAACATTATGTAATTGCCTGTTTCCCACAATTTAAAGTTAGGCATACTACAATCCTAATTAGAGGGAGAACTTGGTACAACATGACAAGTAACAAATTAGAAACCTACAGGCTGGAAACTCTCATCCCAGACCTCCAGAGGCAGAAAGAAAGGTTTTTGCCTGACTTTGTAGCACACCCACCAGCACACTGCCACTTACACTGAAGAAGCCTCTTCCATCCTTCCCTCTCATTCTGGTATCATCTCTCCAGATCTATAAGAAAATACTCACATTCTCTTTGCATCTGAGTTTATTTTACTCCATCCAGGAGTAAAATAGGAAAAAAATGGATGGGAACTGGCGAAGCTTCTCCTACCCTCAAAAGATCTACCTGGATGCTTTTTCTTACATTCCTGATTACAAATCAAATCACACTGTGTCATTCTGACCCTCATTCAAATCATCTGTGTTTAAGAGATCCAGAGCCAACGCAATCTTTCCCATGTTTCTGTGACTCACTCCAGAGTTCATCAAAAGCTCACTGAAAGAATAAATGAGGTATCATCTAAGAATAATTAATGTACATATTACTTTTGAAGAACAAAGTACCATGTAAGTGTGTGTGTTTTGTTTTGTTTTTAATTAACTGGCACAGAAAACAACTAAAAAAAATACAATGAGGCCAATTTATTTCCTATACCAAAAAAAAAGTACTGCGATAAAGGGTTGGATTGTCAGTCTAAGCCCCTCTACTAAAGGGCAGTCTCCCAGTTTCTTCTCACCTGGCTCTGATCACTCAAGGGAGAAGGTAGGCTGGTGCCATACAAACCAGTCAATAGGAAGCTGCAACAACCCATTCCTGTTTAATGTCCTTGCTCCTGACTGTACTCACCCCTGATCCTCTGGTAACCCTGGCAATCTAAAAGTTGCCCTCGCTCCAGAAACAAGGAAGGTATAGCTACTTCTTTTTGCAAATTAAAATGAGTTGAAGAAGGGAAGAAAAAAGTGAACTAGAATAAATTGAGCTTGGCTTTTCTAAAGATCAAACAAGTATATTGTACTCTAATAAGGGGTTCTTCAAAACAAACACAATAAGTCTATGGGCTCTATCATTTAGAAACTTCAATTCAGTTTCTTTTTCCATCACTGTAGTCTAAGTAAATCCAAAGGTTAATGCCACTTTCAAGCTTTCAACCTTATTGTAAATTTGTTTTTTTTCTTAGGTTTGCTTCTCCTCATTCTAGTTACTTAATAAGCATTGAACACTTAAGGGGAGGGTCACAAACAAACTTCAACATAAGAGACCCTAAGGGGGTGGGGAGGGACAGGAGACAAGGGAACACATTTAAATCTGGAAGGCTGCCTTCAAATCACTGCCCAATCATTATAACCTTCAACAAGTCACCTCAAGTGAAAGGCCTCAAGTCTCCTCATCTGTAAACAGAAAAATTATGCTCAAAACACCTTCAATAAATGGATGGAGTTGGAGAATATCATGCTAAGTGAAGTAAGCCAACTCAAAAATGTTGTCTCTAATAAGTGGATGCTGATCCATAACGGGGAAGGGGGAAGCATAGGAAAATGAAGGAACTTTGACTGGGCAAAGGGGAGGGAGGGCAGGGAGGGTGTATGGGGGCAGGAAAGATAGCGGAATTAAATGGATATCATTACCCCAGGTACTTGTAACACTTCACATAGTATAAAACCATAGAAATGTAAAATTGTGCTGCAGTTGTGAACAATCAATCAAAATGCATTCTGCTGTCATATATACCTAATTAAAATAAATTAATTAATTTTAAAAAAGAATATAGACAACAATAAATGTTAGCAAGGATGTGGGAGAAAAGACACACATACATTCCTGGTGGGACTGCAAATTGGTACAACCAATCTGGAAAGTAGTATGGAAATTCCTTAGAAAACTTGGAATGGAACCACCATTTGACCCAGCTATACCCAAATCAGCATACTGTAGCAGCTCAATTCACAATAGCTAAACTGTGGAAGCAACCTGGATACCCTTCAATAGATGGATGGATAAAGAAACTGTGGTATATATACACAATGGAATATTACTCAGCATTATAAGAGAACAAAATTATGGCATTTGCAGGTAAATGGATGGAATTGGAGAATATCATGCTAACTGATATTCCCAAAAAAACAAAGGCCGAATGTTCTCTCTGATAAGTGGATGCTGATTCAAAATGGGGAGCGGGCAGGCTTGGGAACATTGGAAGAACTTTGATGGGGCAAAGGGGAGGGAGGTTGGGAAGGGTACATGGGAGCAGGAAAGATGGTTGAATGAGATGGACATAGTTACCGTAGGACTGCACATAGGGTGTGATGCTACCTGGTGTATAATCAGAGAAATGAAAAGTTATGCTGCAATTGTATACAATGAATCAAAATTCATTTTGCTGTCATTATACCTAATTAAAATAAATAATAAAACACTTTCTAGTTTCAACCACCCATATATCTGTTCATTAAAAAGAAGAAAATGCAAACAAGACCTACTGTTTTAAAAAGTACTCAAATACACA
Organism: Spermophilus citellus; assembly: GCF_964194105.1. NCBI lineage: Eukaryota > Metazoa > Chordata > Mammalia > Rodentia > Sciuridae > Spermophilus > Spermophilus citellus. The sequence continues at coordinate 196,499,509 of NC_138185.1, read as the reverse complement.
TAATTTTTGTAGAAAAGGTGTGAAACATGCTGTGTGCCCCACTGCTGCAGAAAGAGTAAAGTTCAGAAAGGAGTACAGTGTTTTTAAGATCACCACAGCCAGAAAATAGCAGAGATGGTATTTGAAACCCAGACTTAAAATGGACTACATTATTTCAAACTTTTTAAATAAGTTAAAATTCAAAAATAATTGCCTGTTATGCAAAACCCTAAAAGGGACATGGGGGTATTGTAATATGAAACCAGAACAGGTTCCTAGAAATAGCCCCACTGGATCAACAGTTCCAGGAGGTCAAGAACACACTCTTGCTCACCAATGCAATCACAGAAACCAGCAGTGCACCTCCCAGATGGCGGCACTCAATAAATATTGCTTTATCCACCACAAACCTCAAAAGGTTAAGAATATAGTGATATTATGGGGGGAAAAATATTTTTTATTTGAGACTTTAACTTCTGCAACCTGAGCCAAAACAAAGAAAGGAGCATGCTCCACCAGAGCTCTAGCTTTTTAGTTTAACTTCGAAAGGCTCAAATCTGAAAAGGTCACCTGAAAACCTTCAGGATGTTCATATTTCACTTGTGCAATGATTGGGCTAGTAGAAATAATAATACAAAATTGCTAAGAGTCACATAATCATGTTATCATTAATCACTACAAACCTGCCACAAAATTGGATAGATACTGAGAATCTATACCCTTAAACCTTTTCAGTCTTCATGCTCCTATTTCACTGCTCAAAGAGATACTCAAAAAGTTTACTGGGCTGGGGATTTAGCTCAATGGCAGAGAGTTTGCTGTGCACAAAGTTCTAGGTCTGATTCCCAGCAATACAAAAAAAAAAAAAAAAAAAAAAAAAAGTCATTTATTGCCAGACCCAATGGCACAAACCTGTAATCCAAAAGCTGAGACAGTAGGATCACAAGTTCAAGTCCAGTCTGGGCAACTTAGTAAGACTTACCCTGTCTCACAATTAAAAAAAAAAAAAAAAAAAAGTGGACTAGGATGTGACTCAATGGTACAGCACTTGCCAAATACACACAAGGCCCCAAGTTCACTCCCTAATACAAAAAAAAAAAGCGCCATTTATTTAAAAGTTCAAACTGCAACTTGAGACAGAACATACACACATCTTAACTCTGTCAACCAAGATTTCCCAAAGCCTACAAAAATGCTAATCTCAAACAATCTTCAACCTATGACTTCAATAACTTGCTAGGTGTGATTTAAAAGCCGTTAAATCAAACTGAGGAGAACATACCAAAATTACAAATGTAATTCAAAGCAAAAATGCAGTAAACACAAAAGCCAGAAAACACCAGTGAAAGGATAGAGTCAAAAGAAAAGTTAAATGAATCTCAATATATAATTGCAGGTAGATGCTGTGGAATTACTACCAAGAGTTCAAATCAACCTTGTCATAGAATGAAATCATTACCACTGCCTGACATTTCAAATCTAAAAAGTTCACTGCACTAAAATCATGATTCCAAACACAAGGAGCACTACCAGGAACTGCAGAGAAGCTAACAACAGCAACACCTACTGACTGTCTGGAGCCACTTGCTAAACTTGCTCTTTCCATCAACTTGGAGAAATTTAATAATGATAGTCAATTTCAAGAGCTCTGTACTTAAGCAAGCATTAATGAGAAAAGAAAATAAGTCGTCAGTGATATCAAAGCATTCATCCCCCCAAATCTTATCCTGCTCCTAACCATTTATGTGCAAACCATCACCCAAGTCATTTTAAATGCATTCTTAATTGCTAATGTCTTAATATAAATAATTTATTCCATGGGGAAAATGCTATAATAATAATATTCTAGTTAATAACTGTGATGTCATCTCATATTTGGACACATCAGTGACCATAAAACTACTTTACTTAAACCTTTTAACTGAGACTTCTGCTATTACCACTGTTCTAAATTATCCCATCAGCTTTTTTCCATCCTGGTAAAGGTAGCATAATTGCAGCTTTCAAAAAAGAAAAAAATGTAAGTCGTTACATCAGGATTCTATAGAAAATACTAAACTGGCTTCAGAGAGCAATTCCAATAGGACTTAATCTTGTACTTTTCCAAAAGAATCAATAGAATCTTTGCCTTGGAAGACATTCCATATTGGGGGTCTTCGGGGGGGGGGGGGGGGGGGACGGGAGAAAGTTGACACTTAACTCCCACAGAGTACCAGTATAAAAACAATGGCTTTAAGACTCTGAGTCAGAGTTTCAACATGAAAGGCTTGCTTTATAGAGGAAAAGCCAACCCCAGTTCATCCAGATAGACCTGGAACCTGATGAAAGTCGACACCTTCACTCTGAAATTTGCATCGCATCACTGGCTCCACTTTAGAAATACAATCGTTTAGCAGGTAGTATGAATTTCAATGAATGCTGCCTCTAAACTACCCGTCATGAAAAATAAAATCTATAAGGGAAATGCAGTCTAGGAGCTATCCATTACCAAATGCTTCCCTTCGAAAACGAAGGCCAACAATTCAGTAAAACATCACCTTCCTTGAAAAGTGAACTATTTCCCTTGTGTCTCTCTTTTCCACACGGTGAGTCCCCCACGAAACTGCAACCAGCCTAAAAATGCCGTGCTGCGATTTGAAAACCTTGCAAATTTCCTTTGAGGTCGTAAGTTGGAAACAGATAAGGCCGAGGAGGAAAACTTCTTTATGCAGCACCCTCACTCCTCTCCAGCCCTCTCACGGTTTACTTTTTCCAAAGAAAGCAGGTTAGAGCATCCCTGGATTTCAATCCCCCAAGAACCCCAAGAGGAAATTAACAGTCTTGGGCCCCTAGTTGAACCTCTCCCTCTCCTACGATTAACCACTCGGCCTGTCCTCTGCAACACAACCTGAAAAAAGTGCTCACCCAGGTGACCGAAGGGGAGGGATCGCTCATTGGAGACCAGAGGGGCAGGGTGAGCGTAGTTACTCGGCGGGGGCGCAGGTCACCCTGCCTCTCGCAAAGGCGCCTGCCGGGCAGTAGTGCAGATGTGGATTCGGAGGTGCGTGCGTGCGCGCTCGCCGGGTGCGATGGAGCCCAGACTCGTCCCCGCCGGGCTGCGCTATCAGCACGCCACCAAATAGAAAATCAAACTTTAAGTGTCCTCCCAGTGTCCTGTTCCGGGCCCTGGACCCTATCCTCAGCCAGAGACAGCACACAGGACTGCCAGTAGCCTTGCATCCCCTCTCCCTGCTCGGACCTGGGACGCGGGGACGACTTACCGCTCTGCCCGCCTCGGGGTGCCGCCGCGCGTCCGGGCGCGTTCGCCGCGCGCTCTCCCTGGGGAGAAAAAGAAACCGTGCAGACTCTGTGCGCGCTCACTCGCCGCCTCCGATGCAGAGAACGGCAGGCGCCGAGTGCCGAGCCTAGGGTTTCTCCGGGAGGCGGGTGTGAAACCAGCCCAACTCTCTAGCCTGGCTCTGAGGGGGACCCGGAATACGGGCTGCGAGCAACCGGCGGGGACTGCCCTCCGGGAGGAGTAGGGGACGAAGGTGCCCGTCCCTGGGCATCAACTATTGTCTAGGCGCCCGGGCCCCGTTTCGCGCCACCCCCAAAGCTCAGCAGCCCTCATTCCACCCTCGCCTGCACCCGGGAGAAAAAGCTGAAGGGCGGCGGGGCGTCCAGGGTTCAGAGGTCCGAGGTGGGAGCAGGGAAAGGGGAGGTGCGTGACGAGTGGGGGAGGGGACAGGTAACTGCCGACGGGGGCTGGAAGGCCCCGGAGGACTCGTGAGGGAGGAAATAGGGAGGGAGCCACAGGGGGCGGGAAGGGATGGAGTGGCTGGGGGGCGGCCCCAGGGGCCCAGACCTGGCCCTCCCTGGGAACCCTCCTCCCAGGGACTCGGCGCCGCACTGACTTTTCGCTCACTCGCTCACGCACGCACTGAACTCGTTCACAAAGTTGCCGGCGGTGGCGGCGCTGCGCTCGCCCTCCTCCTCCTCCCCTCCCCGCCTCCCCGCCCCATTCCTTCCCCTCCTTCACTCCCTCGCTCCCCGCCAAGTCTCGGGTGAGATCACCGCGGGGCTGCTCGGAGCTGGGCGTAAATCTCGCGAGAGAAGCGACAGCTCGGCCCAGGCTCGGAGGGAAGTGAAAGGAGTCGGAGGAGGGAAGGGACCGCGGAACTCCTGGTTGCCATGACGACGGCAAAGCCCTGGATTCCTGTCTCCTGCGGAGAGCGGAGGCAGCAAACGTGGGTGCAGTTTGCACCTGCCCCCTCCGGTGCCCGACGCCCTACCGGTGAGGAAGGCAAATGCTGGAAGAGGAAGGAAGATTTTAAAACGTATCTGAGAGGGCATCTGTAGACTTGCGTCTTGCTATCTGGCCCAATCTGACAAATGAGACTAATGCTTTAAAGTTCTGCAGCACTAGAAACTAGCGTGTATCTGTACTTCCAAATGTCCACCATATATAGTTTATCAACCTTGCATATAATTTCATCCCCACAAGCCCCTGAACCATCCTCCTCCCTCCAACCCTCCAACTAGCACATGTACACACACACCCCCACCAGACTGGGCTGCCTGAGGATCTGTCTGGTTCATCTTTGTATTCTCAACCTCTCCATAGAATTGGAACATAGTAGGTACTGAGGTCTAAAGTATTAATTTAAGGCAACAGTCCATATGTGTCCTCAGTACTTTGCTTTTGTCCTACCATGGAGGGTATATAGGTTTCTGCACCGCAGTCAAGTTTTCAACTCGGTTAAACTCGCCTCCCATTTCTGTTCACATCATGTCTTTTTCAGTGATTTTAATCCCTTCTTTCTCCATCTTTGTCTCTTAAAATCCCTATTCACTAGGGAAGAAGCAGAGAGAAACAGCATTTTTTAAAAAAAAATCTTTAAACATTTTCAGACTCCTTTTTATCTATTTTTCAAAATGCTCCTAAGGTTGAAGATGAAATTGTCTCATCCTGTTTCTTCTTTTAATTGCAAAAACTTCTCTGTGTGGGTTTTATATATTTACCCCAAGTAAAAATGAGTGCTGTGAATAGAAGTTAAGCTTAAACTTTAGATTTCAAAATGGATGAGTAAAACTAGATTCTATAGTAGATGAATTATATCTCAATTATTTCTCAATTAGAAAATAGGATCCACCATATACATTAATATGGAGAATTCATTGTTTAGCTCATTCCCATAGAACTAGAAACTAAAACGTGAGCCTAAGAACAGGGTGATGAGGCAGTTAAGACTTTCAGGTCACTAGCAAGCTTAAATTCTCTGGCCATGAATGTTTTTAATGTTAGAAACTTAAGTGGTAGAATGATTTTTTTTTTTTATGAAAGCACTAGATAAAGTCAGGAAACTAGGGTTTGAGTTTGGTTCCTAATAATTGAATTTCTTTGAGAAGTTCTATAACGTCTCTGATTCCATCTGTAAATTAGGGGTGGCCTATGTTACGCTAATACAGCTTTAAAATTCTGTAGCTCTTAGACTTATAAAAATTTCCAAAAAATAACAGATATTTTCCTTTTACATCAAATAATTTAAAAATTAATGTTTCATATTGCAGTAGGTCATTTTCACTAAGTTTATCTACATGTTGACAATTTTTTACATGTTGATAATTTAAGTTTCTCTTTTCTCAACTACAAAGACAACAAAATATTGACCTTATTATGGTAATTTCAAAGGGAATCCATTGTTCATTATTTGTTTTTACACTAACTCTAAACAGATTTCTTGTTATTTAATAAATATGCTAATTCATACCAAAGATCCAAACTAAATACATCCACACTTCCACCAAGATAACTATAAGAAAGAAGGAGGGAGGGAGGAAAGGAAGGAAGGAAAGACATGGTATGTTTACTAGCACATTTTTTTTAATATTTATTTTTTAGTTTTAGGTGGAAACAATATCTTTACTTTTTATTTTTATGTGGTACTGGGAGTTGAACCCAGTGCTTCATGCATGCTAGACGAGCACACTACCACTTGAGCCACATCCCCAGCCCCCACATTTTTTTTATTTTTTACAAAGAAACACAATGGAACATTACCATCAGTCCTATGAATCTGTTGTAAGGATCAATTGTTCATAACATAGCTTTATATTATAAATTAGTTGTTGCTAGTTTAACTTTTAACAGTTTTGCTGTTAAAGGATAGAGGTCAATCTGTATGGACCAACAAAGCACAATCTCAAGGCCACCTATTTTATGACTCCCAGGCAGCCTTTTGAAACAATTGACCCCACTGCTAGCCAAATCTGTTAACTTTTTCAAGGCTACTTATGAGACTCAAGAGATAGGTATTGGATTTCAAAACCCAACAATAGCAAATTACAAAGATAATTTCCCTAATCTTCAGGCCTAGGAAAAGAATAGAAATTTTAGTAGGGAGCTAAAACTACTCTTTCAAGGTCCTAGGCTACTATTGACCACTCACCGGAGGCAGAAATTCCATAAGCGTTTCTGAAAGAGATAAAAAAGTGAAATCAACCAAAACTGAATTTCCAACTGCACATTGTCTGGGTCAGGTACTCCCACTATATCCTCCCTGGCCTTCCTGAGGCTTCAAAGTAGCAGACAAGGGGCAGCAGAAGAAGGAAAGGGGGAACAGAGAGTTTGCCAAGCACAGCTTAAATCTCAAACCAGTACCTACCCACTCCCTCCCTCTTCATCTCTGCTCAGTCCTCTCCATACACCCAGAAATGAGCTGTAACTTTTCCTGCTGATGAGGAGAACTTCTGCCCACTTACTGTGTTATTCCTTCCCCATTTGCTTCTTAGTTTATTAAGCACATTTCATTTTCCTCTGGCTGTTCACTTATACTCAACAAAACAGGCTAATATATCAAACACAGAATAAGGTTGACAAAGAAGCCTACCAAACTAGAGAGTACACATATTATATACATACATATAAATACACACACACACACACACTCTATATATATATATATATATATATATATATATATATATATATATACACACACACACACACACACATACATACACACATATATGTATATATATATATACACACACACATAAATGCACACATAAGCATTTCTAACATTATATATACATATATAACATGTAGGATGTTAGAAACACTGGTTTACATTTGCATGTTTTACAGTTAAAGTCTAGTTTATCCAAATTATTATCATACCCCTCAGACCTTATTGTCACTGGCTATACATCTATGGGGACTACTAACTGGTATTCTGAAAGATGACACTGAATCATTAAAAAGATTCAGAGTACCCTCAAATGTATCCAAGATTAAATGATATCCAAAGTTGTTTTAATTTTAAGGTTTTACTATTATAAACCTATGGCATGTAACTCTATCTGAACAAGAGATTCTCATTCACCCATCCTCCTACCTATGTGTCCTATCTATAGTGTTTTTATAGGTTTAAAACGTAGCATTACAGGGAAGCTATTACACTTCCCTGTCCACTCTCCTACTCTTCAAAGGACTGTTTTGCACCTTTTCCTCCTTCATTAAACCTCTGCCTTTTACTCACAGCTCATGGTCTTGCTTCTTTCCTTGGTAAAAAAGAAGTAATTAGAAGTAAGTGAACACCCTTCCTCCTCACCGCTCTATCTACCAACCTACCTGTGTCTATCTGTGCACATTCTTCTCTACTTTCTGTCACTTATGATAAAACTCTCAGTGCTCTTAGCCAAGACTAACCTCTTGCTCTGTGTACTAGTTCCATCTCCTATAAATCAAGGACATTGATTCAGCAACCGTCCCTCCCCCCTCTGTCTTGCATCAGCAAGTTTTCTCTCTCTTCTGAATCATTTCTAAAGGTTACAGGCATGCTGTCATATCTGCCATGATAAAAAGAAGACATTTCCTGGACACTCTATCTGCCCCTGCTCTTCTTTTCAACTAGAGTCTTCAAAAAAACTCTTCCACATTTCCTGTCTTTAATTTCTCTCCTTCCATTGCCCCAAATCCACTCTGAGCAGGTTTTCACCCCAACTACTCCATGGAAACGGTACTTCTCAGAAGCATTAGTGACTACTCATTGCTAAGACCAGTGGTCAGTTGCCATCCTCACCTGGCTGGGTACTTGGGCAGCAGGGACAAGATTGAGCAGGCTCATCCCTGAAACACTTTCTTCCCTTGTCTTCTAACTGAATAGTTCTCCTATCTTTCAGGTCTTTCAGTCCTGAACCTCTAAACACAAGAGGATCCAGGCCTCAGTCCTTAAACCTCTTCTCTCTGTGGTCTCCTCTCGCCCCCTAGTGATCTCAGCACTCTGAGGGCTTTAAATACCATCTATACGCTGATTACTCAAATGCACACCACAGTCATCTCCACAAACCTCAACTGCACCTCCGTCTCCTACTCAACATCTCTAGTTGGTTGGGCACTATATCTCAAACACCACGCAACTAAACCTGATGACTATTCTCCCCCCACCCTGAACCAGTGCCCTACGGAGCTCTACGTGTCCCCCAAACCAGTTCACTCCTGAAGTCTTCCTCAGCCCAGTTAAGGTCTTCCTTGTCGCAGAGATGCAGAATTTTGTGCAGAGCAAAGGTCTCATAGTCATCTTAACTCCGCTGTGTCTCTCACATCCCACATCCAAACCATCAGCAAATTCTATCCTCCCATCCTTCAAAAAGTGCAGAATCCAGTCGCTTTCCACGTGCTGCCACTCTACCTCTCTGATTCAAGACATTTTTTACCTGATTATCACAACAGTCTCCCCATTGGTCTCCCTAGCTTGTTTTCCTACTCTCACCCTTGGATCCCAATAGTTTCTCCTACACACAGGATCCAGAGTATGGAGCATAAGTAAGTCATGTCATATCACTTCACTCCCCAAAACCATCCAGGGCTTCCCGTGTCACTTAAAGAAAAAGCCCAAATTCATATTGGGACCTAGAGAACTGTGTACAGTTGTTTGTTAGTATCCAAAGGGGACTGGTTCCAGGACCCACCACTCCACCTTCCTGCCATTCCATATTTTTAAATATAAAAATTGTGAAGCACCTGCATATAACCTATGCGCATCCTCCTGTATACTTTAAATCATCTTTATATTACTAATAATACCTAAAATAATGTAAATGATCTGTAAATAGGTGTTATACAATATTGTTTAGGGAACAGTGACAAGAAAACAGTTTTTGTACATGTCTAATATAGACACAATTTTTAAAAGATATTTTTAATCCTTGGTTGGGGGAATCTGTGGATTTGGAAGCTGCTAACACTAAAGTTCAACTGTACTGTATTCCCTGACTCCTGTGTCCTTCCTGTCTCTCCTCCTCCTTTCTACCAGCCACAGTGTCATCCCTGCAGCTCCTTGGATATGCCAGGTGTTCTCCTGCCTTAAGGCCTTATATTTGCCTATCCCTCTGCCAAGAAAGCTCTTTCCCCACAAATTTGTATGACTCACTCTCTGAGATCCTTTAAATAGTCTGTACAAAGGTAACTGTGTTGATCATTTGTCTGCTGACTTTCTGTTGCTTTCCCTTCTCCTACTGTATCTTTCAGGAAGCCTGATCCACATGGGCCATATTTCCCAGGCTCCCTTATTGGGGGTTTTCAGCGGAGTTCAACATGACAGGAATTTGAACAGGTGCAAGGGGCAAGTCTAAGCTTTCTTCCTCCTCTCTCTCTGCCTCAGGTAATATCTTAATAGCAGGTGCATCTTCTCCATGGTCCCAGGTTTCCACTGAGTTAGGACCATTTCAAGACTCTGGTAACACCATCTGTCGGAGGGTGGTGGCAGCTCCCTGACTTTAAGACCCTCTAAGTTGGGCTGGGGTGTAGATCAGTGGTAGAGTGCTGGCCTAGCAAGCAGAAGGCCCTGGGTTTGGCCGCCAGCAATAGGAAAAAATAAAATTCTGGGGTGTCTCATTACCCCAGTTAACTTTTCAGCCTTCCCATCACCTGTGTAACATTTCCCTTATATTAAATTCCCTCTTTTTGAGTCACCAAGACCACCTTCCATCTCCTATCTGGACCTGGGTTATTATAATCACCTTTGTGAAATAATAGTCACCTCCAATTCATACTTCCCAGGGTACCCACTCGGCTTTAATTTTCTCTAAAGTCCAGTCACTTTTTGACATACTGTTTAGGTGTTGGTTTATTGTCTATCTCCATCTAGAATGTAAGATCCCTTAGAGCAGGAACTGTACTGTATTCACCACTGTATTTCCAATACTTAGAATTAGAACAATACCTGGCACAATATGGACACTCAATACATGTTTGTTGAATAAACAAATAGCTCCTGGGCTTTTTGTTTGTTTCAGTGTTCCTCATTTTGAGAGGGGGGTCTCACCATGTTGTCTTGGCTGGCCTCAATGTCCTGAGCGCAAGAAAGTCTTTTTCCTCAGCATCCTGAGAAGCTGGTAGTACAGGAATACCACCACACCTAACTCTTCTGTTTAGCAACAAATAAAAAGGCTAGAAGAGTGTGGTAAACAAAATAACCTCTCTCCCAAGAATGCCTAACTTGTGAATTTGTTACCTCATATGGTGAAAGGGACATTGAAGGGGTAATTAAATTAAGAATCTTGAGATAGGGAGGATATCCTGGATTGGACCTAATGTAATATCAAGGTTCTCATAAGGAAGGAGGAGGGCCAGAGTTGAAGAAGATGTGACTATAGAGACAGAGTCAGAAAGAGAGCTGAAGCTGCTGCACAGCGGGTTATGACAACGGAGGAAAAGATCATGAGCCAAGGAAGGCAGGCAGCTCCCAAGATTTGGAAAGGCAGAAGGAATAGATTCTCCTCCTTCACAAGGAATGTAGCTCTGATGACATCTTGATTTTAGCCAAGTGAAGCCCGTTTCAGACTTCGGACCTCCAGAAATGTTAGATAATAATTTGTGTTGTTTAAAGCTGATAAATATGTGGTAATTTGTTGCAGCAGTAACAGGAAACTGATACACAGAGCTTACTCAGGTGTGTAAACTTTGAAATCAGGACATGTGTTTTATTTGCCCTTAAAAGTCCCTATAATCTAGCACAGTTCCTGACACAAGGTAAGCACTGAAGAAATGCTTGTGGAATGAATAAATCAAGTTTAACAGCAAAGCAGAATCAGAGCTGTCAACTGGATGCAGTAGAAAAACCCTCACCTGGCTTCATTTGATCTCAGAAAGGAAAGAAAGCACCTTGCTATTCAGAAGCCTTTGTGAGCCAGTTATGGTAGCACATGCCTATAATCACAGCAACTCAGGAGGCTGAGGCAGGAGGATCGCAGGTTCAAAGCCAGCCTCAGCAACTTATTGAGAACCTGTCTCAAAAATTAAAAAAATAAAAAGGCCTGGGGATGTATCTCAGTGGTTAAGGCCCATGGGTTCAATTCCTGGTTTTTTAAAAAAAAGCCTTTATGAACTTTTTGAGCAATGAAGATACAAGGCAGATGATTGGTAATCATTCCAGGTCAGAGGCATCCATGTCAATCAGAGAGAAATTATGACAAATCATAAGGGCTTTGTGCAATATATTAAGGACCTTGGGCCCAATTCTGTAGGCAATAGGGAACTATAGAAGTATTTTCAGCAAGGTGGAAACATTAAAATTTGCAGTTAGGATGCACAGAACACTGAAAAGCATGAAATTTTGGAATCTACAGGTTGGAGAAAAGTTCAGAATTAGAGTCGTCTATGTGAGAAGTAGTAGATTCTGGTTGCTAATACATTGCATTTTTTTTAAATTAAAGTCACATCAGAAAATTTTCTTTCCTTCTCCTATTATCTTCTTTTAAATAATTTTCCATAAAGCTGCTCAGGCCATTAACTGAGTTCTCAGATCATTTTTTCTTATAAACATAAACTCAATAAAATTCCCAGAAATACTAACAGTCCTGGCCCTCCAATCCTCCCACCTTTTCCTATGTAGGCATTAACACATGTTATTCCCGTTATGATGTTTTAAATAAATCTTCTCTGAACCATTTCAAACATTTTTATTCATCCTTTCAACAGTAGTTCCTTTCAGGGAGCTCTTCACATTGTCTTAAATAACTTGAATATTCTCTTAGAGGCTGGAAATTTCCTTTCAGGACTTACCTCTTTATTCCTCTCAGATTCTTTGGTAGAGAAGGTGTTAGGGAAGCAAGGTGGGAAAAAAGACCTCTCTCTACTCTCTTGTCTTCTCTAAATGTCTGGAAATGAAAAAAAAAAAAGACTTGCTCATGATTTGGATGTGGTGGGCTGAGGCCTCCCAGGACCATCTGGCTTGTTCCATTGCCAGTTAGAGTTGAAGTGACTTTCACAAGAACCCAGGAGCTGCAGGGGTGCTTGAGTTGCAGCTGCCTCATGGCATTCAAGGAGAACACCATGGGATTCTGTAGAAGAAATCATACTGTGCCTGTTCCTGAATGTAGGAAACATGTACTGAGTGTTTCTGTTTGTGGGCATACCAAGGATCTCAACTGGAATAGCAAAACCATCATAGCCTTAATTTAAGAGAAAGGGGAAAGAATGAATATTCTCTGATAGTTCAAATATATCTAGGACCTGCAATAACTCAGCAATCATCCTGAATTTTAAAAAACCACTGATCAAACATGAAGCCTCTAAAAGTCTCTTTTAATTTGTACTTGTTCTTTTCATTTTGAGGGTTATGATAAGAACGTCTACCCAGGCATGAGAAGTGGCCAGGTGTACTACATGTAATTTCTCCTCCTTCCTTCCTCCTCCTTCCCCTTCCCCTCTTTCTTCTCCTCTCCTCCTCCTCCTCTCCTCTCCTCTCCTCCTCCTCCTCTCCTCTCCTCTCCTCCTCCTCCTCCTCTCCTCTCCTCCTCCTCCTCCTCTCCTCTCCTCCTCCTCTCCTCTCCTCCTCCTCCTCCTCTCCTCTCCTCCTCCTCCTCCTCTCCTCTCCTCCTCCTCCTCCTCTCTCCTCCTCCTCCTCCTCCTCTCCCTCCTCCTCCTCCTCCTCTCCTCCTCCTCCTCTCCTCCTCCTCTCCTTCTCCTCCTTCTCTCCTTCCCTCTTTCTTCTCCTTATTCCTTCTCCTTTATTCCTCCTCCTCCTCCTCCTCCTCCTCCTCCTCCTCCTCCTCCTCTCCTCCTCTCCTCCTCCTCTTCCTCCTCCTCTCCTCTTCCTCCTCTCCTCCTCCTTCTCCTCTCCTTCTCCTTTTTCAGTGCTGGGAATTGAATCCAGACCTCAAACATGCTAAGCACATGCTCTACCACTGAGCTATACCTCAGCCCCACAATTTGCAATTTTTATTTATCCTATTGCCACATAAAGAAAATATTACCCAACAGAGTTGAAAAAAATTTCAAGACCTTAAGGCAGGCTATACTCTAACTCACATTCCTTCTTTACTAAGTAATTTCAGATAAGACTTTTAATTTTTTAAAAGAGAAGGCTGAGAGCCCATTCCTGCAAACTAAATGTTTGTATGCTGATGAATTACCTTCCTTAAGGGGTCTGTTTTCTCGTGGTCAAGAATCAGAGGCCTGAGCTTGTGATCTGAATACCTGAACCTCTCTTTGCCTTCCTATTGCCCCGGCCCCTTGGTATAATCTCTACTTCCCCTTACCTCTCTTTTCTCCTATCATCACTCTCATTTCATAACCCCATCTGAGATGTCAAGGATGACTGTAATTAGGCTGGTAGGATGGAGAGGTATTAAGTCCTCTGAGCAGTTCTCACCGACAGACACCTCTCGATGCGCCCTCATGGTGACTATGATTGCTAGAGTGAATAGCTCTCATTGCTTTTGGCATGGCAGCACATACCAGTTGCTCTTATTGGCAGTGGAACACTCAGGACTGCCACAACCAGCTGCTACCTCTTAGAACCTCTTAGAACAGCCAGCCTCTAGTTCCCTGGGCTGCTGGGCAGTTATGCTTTACTTGGGTCCTATTTCCTCTAGAGGGCAGCACAAGTCACAGTCCCTGCCAAGTACATGAAATCGACTACAGGATGCAGGACTGGCTTAAAGGATCCTTCAAATCCCCCTAGCCTGGCTTCATGATACAGAGGTACACATGACTTAACCCCACTGCTGTACCACCTGTGAACATGCAGTTCATCATGGTGGAGTCCAATACACTTGACCTCAAGTCCAACCTCCATTTCCAGGCTTAGTAGCAAAGTGGCTTTGGGAAAAGTTACCTTACCTTTCTAGCCTTGGTTGCTTACCTTTAAAACAGAAACAATAATGATAATTTATTTTTAAACACATGTGGTTCTGAAAATTAAATGAGTTAATGCATATTTCTTTAAACTTATGGATTGTCCACCCAGAAGTCTTCAACAAACTGCTTTTCCCTTGCCCTTTATCTTTCCAGACTTCCCTGGGGCCTCCAGGACTAGCTTAATACAAAACAAGAATTTTGTTCTAAAAAATAAAGAGCATAATTTTATTCTGAATTCCAAAAGATAGATGTCCAGGGGTAGAAACAAAATGTCATTCAAACACTCACTCATTTGCCCCCAACACCAAACTGGCTGTATAGCATTCTTCTCTCTGCAGAACAGTTTCCTCCATTTTTTTCTTGCCCACATAAGGAAAACTCTCCTGAGTTCATTCTGAACTCAAACTTCTCTGAGTTTGCAGATTACTGGGTGAAAAAAGGATCTGGACCAACCAGCTGGGACCAGAGCTCTGGGGGCCATGTTGCGTAAAATGGTTTACAGGAACTATTACAAAACCATGGGGGTGCAGCTCCAAAGGAAAAGGAAAGGCAGATAACACAGGTATAGGGTGGAGGAGTTACATAAGAAGCCTAAGACTACACTTCAGCCCTTAAGATTATCATATAGTTGGGGGGAAAAGAAATATCATCTTCAGTTAATTAATTTTAATGCTGAGGGGAATAATGTAAGGTGTAGATGAGACAATCAATAGTGACAGAATAAATTCTGTGTCTCTTGAGGTCTAGTCAAAGAAGCCCAGTACAATGGTGGGGACAGTGTAAGGACTCTACAGTGCTCTCCGGAAGACATCTGCTCTTGGGGACTTTCTACCCTTACAAAGCTCTAGACCCACCCTTTCTTCTTTCTTGGAAGACAAGAAATAAAAGTACTTACTTTAGAATAAAGGATGGCTGGGAGACAGGTCTTGTCAGAGAAAGAAGGCATTTCACTTGGGTTTTCTCTTGCCCTGAGCAGGAATTAATGGAATTAAATTATGAAGGAGATTTCCTTCATACATGAAAGAGGTACAAAATAGGGTAAGACTAATTAGAGTTCATGGAAAAGGTCAGGAAGTGAGGACAGCCTCAAGTGGATCTTGATCCACCAGGTTACAGATGGGGAGAGGGGGAGAGTCCTTCCTGGAGGGAGAAACAGCAAACAGAGGAGCTGAGGATCGGGCAAATGTAGCAAATTTATGGTCAGTCGTATTCTGCAAAGGAATGCAGCAAACTATGGGATGTGCAGTAAAAGTGCCTAGGATGCTATCAAAATATGGATTCCTGGGCCTCCAGTGCAGAGATTCTAATTTAGTTGATCTGGGGTGAGTCCTAGGTTTGGATCTCAAGAAGCTCCTTTGAGGGTGTGCAGTAGGGTTCTGCAGAGCACAGCTTGAAAGACACGGGTGTCTCCACTCGCACTGCCTATAATGGCTCTCCTTTCCAGAGTATGTATTAGCTATCCACCAGACTAGGAGGTCTCACTCCTGATAGCCCAGGAGAGCTGCTCTCAGCCAGTGCCACTAGGGCCACTGACTGACCAGTGCTACTTCCTGGGGCTCCTTTATACACACCCTCAATCTCCAGACATGCTACTTGATCACCAGCTAGTCTGGCCCTCATCTTATATCCCATGTCCCAGCCCAAGAAGCAACGAACAATTATAGATGTTGAATTCTTGCATAATATTGTTGATATGTCTTGCTTGTTCATTTACTTGCCTTTCATTATCTCACCACAGTAATTTTTTGGGGTGAGTAAACGGGATGTGCTGGGGATTGAACCCAGGGCTTTGTACATGCCAGGCAAGCAGTCTACCACTGATCTACAACTCCAGGCAATTTTAGTTTTTATTTTGAGACAGGGTCTTTCTTGCTCAGGTTTGCTTCTAACTTTCGATTCTCCTGCCTCAGCCTCCCCACCGGCTGGGATCATCGGCATGTCCCACCATGCCCAGCAATAAATTTTTTATATAGTCAGCATTTATATAATAGTAAAAGAACGATTTATTTAATTTTAAAACGGAGATTGTATGTTTGAAAAAGGAAAGCTTTCTATTAAAAAATTCTCAAGAGTTGGTCCTATTTAGTAATTGCATATATTTTTTTCTTTCTTTTAAACCACTTTTCATCTCTTCTGCATTTCAACCCACATGATTTCATGAAGGAAGCAGAGTGGTTTCATCTTACAACAATAAGACAGCTAATAAGAAGTTAAATCAGTTGCCAGGTGTTGGGACTGATACTGAAGTCTTTTCATACCCTGTACAAGGATTTTCATATTAAATCATTGTCTTGTCATTATTTTATTCTTGGGTTGTTGTTAGGAAAATTTAAAATATTAGTAATACGTTTTCGAGTGCCTTGGGTCAGAAAATATAAGTACTAACAGAATGAATGGCTTTCACCGACCATCTTCCCTCTCTCTGCTCAGATTTCTCTGGTTCTTTACCCTATCCATATTTCTTAGTTTTTGAAACCACATTTCTCTAGCTCTACCATTGGGGTGAGAAAGGAAATGCATCTACCTTCTGTTTTTATGTTCACTTAATCTTCACCATGAATAGTCTTTGGATCTAATATCTAATTTCTATCTAATCCTATTCTATTAGATATGTTAGTTCTAACCAGTGCTTGACTCTTCCCGTAACCAGAAGGGAGAATCACAAGGGTACAGTCCTCTTGAGTCCTAAGTGCTAACATAAGCCTATTTGATTTGTACCTGCTGAGCTTGATCTGGTCCTCCAGTCTACACTGCCCAGCCGCACATAAAATGAAAAACAGCTCCTCTTGGCCACGGCCAGCCAGAGCGAAGAAGCCTAACCTCATGTGACTACCACCCTGCTCTAGTAAGGTGAGCAATAGCTGTGAGTGCATGGGTGAATCTCTGGGGTGCCAAATAGTATGCATGGAGACCCCTAGATTTGTTCTATTTTTTTATTGTTGTATAACAAATTACTCAAACTTAGAGGCTTAAAACAGCAGCCCTTTTAATATATCCCATGAGTTTGTGAGTCAGGGGATTCCAGAAGGTGTTTCTTCTGTTCCTAAGGGTTCTTGGTGGTGGTCTGGAGGCTATATTCACACACTTGCCCTTGGTGGGGATGTGAAGGAAGGCTGACCTCAGTTGGGAGGTCACAACTACCCCAACACAACTACCCTCTTTTTGGGTAGTTGAACTTACAAGTAAAGTTTCCAGAGAAAATGTTCTGAGAGACAGAAAGTAGACACTTCCAGTCTCTCAAGGCCTGGGTCCAGGAATTGACACAACATCACTTCTGCCACATTCTCTTGGTCAAGGAATCATATCACCTGTCTATGTAGTAAAGAATACATAGGGCTGGAGATACAGCTCAGTTGATAGAGTGCTTCTCTCTCATGCACAAGGCCCTGGGTTCAATTCTCAACACCACAAAATAAAGAAAGAATATGTAACCATCTTTAAGCCATCACAGAGTTTATTTACCAAATGTTGGCACTTATTCATGGAATGTTTATAGAGCACATAGCAAGGACCAGGTCCAGTGTGAGACTCTGGCAACATAGAAGAAGTTAACATACTCCCTGCCTCTAAGAAGTCCACAGCCTAGGAGAGAAGCCAAAAAGTTATATATAGATTTTTTCCCCCCACAACCTTTCAGTAATTCATCCCAAAGCAACCTGGAATAAATTTTAGAAAGATTAAACAAAAAAGGGAGAAAAGCCACTAATAATCTCCAGTTGCTCATAATTCAAATAACTGTTTTTCTAACAACACCTGGCATACAAATAAATTGTCATATGGAGCTGAAGCTTGAAGTGTCAGAGGGGAAAATCAGAAGCAGAGATAAACTTCTTGAGGAATGGCTCTTATGCATGCTAAGAAGAAATTGTAGTCAGGGCTTAGCGATGGTGGGATAAATTCCAAATTATTTCAGTTCTCATCTGTAAGGTAAGGGGTTAGGTCATTATCACTCTTGCAAAACTTGTCAATCACAAATCAGACAAGCCTTACCCTTTTAACAGAATGCCAGGAACGTAGAAGAAAGGCAGATCCAAGTTGGGTATGAAACATGATATGTCAAGAGCTTTGTAATGTTTTGAACAACCAATAAAAAAATAAAATAAAAAAAAAAGAAAGAGATGGAAAAAAAAAGAAAGGCAGATCACTCATGCCTCATCTTCTTGGGAGTTAAGAGAAGATAATGTTTCCAGTTCAGCAGGCTTCCAGCTACAAGGTTGCCTTGCCCTGAAGCAGAGCTGTTAGGCAAGAAGCCACTTAGCTTAATAGGCTGATATGCCTATTGTTTAAGGTTTGAGATTTCTAGCAAGAATGCAAGAGAACATGGTCACATTGTAATAGACAACTGTATTCATGAAGCAAAAAAAAAAAAAATATGGCAAAGCGTTCAACTGTAGAGACATTGATTTAGATTTTGCATTTTAGGGATTTTCACAAAGGTACATAGACATCAAAATCACTGATCCAGGGACTGGGGTTGTGGCTCAGTGGTAGAGCTCTCACCTAGAACATGTGAAGTACTGGATTTGATCCTCAGCACCACATAAAATATTGTGTCTGTCTACAATTTAAGAAAAATCACTGATCCACAAGTCATTTCCTGAATGCTACTTTCTTGTTGGCCTCTGGGCTCTGTCCATGTTACTTTCTTTGCCTGGAATATCTGGGTCACTCTGAAAAAGTGGGAGAAAAACACAGAAGGTGATTGGAACCAGGGAAGCGTCCTAGAATCCCAACAGTTGGAAGGCACGTGTTGTCCCCAACAGTAATGCAAATGACAAATGCTATTGTTAAGAGAGAGCAGAGGTCAGTGAGGACTCTTGTGGAGTGTGTAAGCTTTGGATTAAGAGAGAGGTCAAAGAAAAGAACTTCAGGCAGGTAACACAACACAAGTAATAAATGAATGTGGTTCTGGATGGTGGTTTTTGAGCACCTTCTCTGTGGCCGTCCTTAGCTGGTAATGAGCCCAGTATGGGAATAGGGCACATTCAGGAGACCTCATGGTGACTGGCACAATACCTGTATCTGTGGGTATCAGAGAATGTTGGAAACCAAATTTAGCAGCATAGAATTGGTAGAGTTAGGAAAAGGCTTGAGTCTCCACTAAATCAATGAAGCCAGTATTCCTCATTCTAGAAACAGAAATTCCTTGGTTTGCTTCAAAGAACTCTTGATAAACTCCTTTCTAAAATCAAGGTCTGTATTTCACAGGAAAGAAATAGCATCTGCAAACTACCTATATCTCTGTTGTCATCATGTTAAACAAAATTGATATGCAGGATCCAATGCTGAGTGTTTCTTGGTACCAGCCCCCATAATATTTACCTTTTCATTCTCATATATTTCTTAGTTTAGATATGATCTGAACTGTGCATTATACAAATGATCTTTAAAATACCACTAGATTTGTTTGGATGAGCAATTATGAAATATGGCTAAATTATTCCATGGGTATTTTCCTAAATCACATTATTATAATATAATAATATAAAGGAAGATGAAGCTAGGAGAAGAAAGAATAAATAATATGCATAATACCATCTCCTGAGGTATAGTGATACCAGATTTCAAACTGTACTACAGAGCAATAGTAACAAAAACAGCATGGTACTGGTACCAAAACAGGCGGGTGGACCAATGGTACAGAATAGAGGACACAGAGACCAATCCACAAAATTACAACTATCTTATATTCGATAAAGGGGCTAAAAGCATGCAATGGAGGAAGGATAGCATCTTCAACAAATGGTGCTGGGAAAACTGGAAATCCATATGCAACAAAATGAAACTGAATCCCTTTCTATCACCATGCACAAAAATTAACTCAAAATGGATCAAGGACCTTGATATCAAATCAGAGACTCTGCATCTGATAGAAGAAAAAGTTGGCTCCGATCTACATATTGTGGGGTCAGGCTCCAAATTCCTTAATAGGACACCCATAGCACAAGAGTTAAAAACAAGAATCAACAAATGGGACTTACTCAAACTAAAAAGTTTTTTCTCAGCAAGAGAAACAATAAGAGAGGTAAATAGGGAGCCTACATCCTGGGAACAAATCTTTACTCCTCACACTTCAGATAGAGCCCTAATATCCAGAGTATACAAAGAACTCAAAAAATTAAACAATAAGAAAACAAATAACCCAATCAACAAATGGGTCAGGGACCTGAACAGACACTTCTCAGAGGAGAACATACAATCAATCAACAAATACATGAAAAAATGCTCACCATCTCTGGCAGTCAGAGAAATGCAAATCAAAACCACCCTAAGATACCATCTCACTCCAGTAAGATTGGCAGCCATTATGAAGTCAAACAACAAGTGCTGTTGAGGATGTGGGGAAAAGGGTACACTTGTACATTGCTGGTGGGACTGCAAATTGGTGCAGCCAATTTGGAAAGCAGTATGGAGATTCCTGGGAAAGCTGGGAATGGAACCACCATTTGACCCAGCTATTGCCCTTCTTGGACTATTCTCTGAAGACCTTAAAAGAGTGTACTATAGGGATACTGCTACATCGATGTTCATAGCAGCACAATTCACAATAGCTAGACTGTGGAACCAACTTAGATGCCCTTCAATAGATGAATGGATTAAAAAAATATGGCATTTATACACAATGGAGTATTACTCAGCACTAAAAAATGACAAAATCATGGCATTTGCAGGGAAATGGATGGCATTAGAGCAGATTATGCTAAGTGAAGCTAGCCAATCCCTAAAAAACAAATGCCAAATGTCTTCTTTGATATAAGGAGGGCAACTAAGAACAGAGCAGGGAGGAAGAGCATGAGAAAAAGATTAACATTAAACAGGGACCAGAGGGGAGGGAAAGGGAGAGAGAAGGGAAATTGCATGGAAATGGAAGGAGACCCTCATTGTTATACCAAATTACATATAAGAGGATGTGAGGGGAAAGGGGAAAAAAAACAAGGGAGAGAAATGAATTACAGTAGATGGGGTAGAGAGAGAAGATGGGAGGGGAGGGGAGGGGGAATAGTAGAGGATAGGAAAGGTAGCAGAATACAACAGTCACTAGTATGGCAATATGTAAAAACGTGCATGTGTAACCGATGTGATTCTTCAATCTGTATACGGGGTAAAAATGGGAATTCATAACCCACTTGAATCAAATGTATGAAATATGATATGTCATGACCTTTGTAATGTTTTGAACAACCAATAAAAAAAAAATCTCCTGAAATGGAATATTGTAAGGTAAACCCTTGTTTTGTCTCCATTCTGCCAAGTATTCCCACTTTCTCTATCACATAGGGCCACCTCAACTCCAACTTTCTCTATGGTGTTCTGCTCAACCTTTCCATCCTCAGCTGTTTATTTCTCTCCCTAGTCTTCTCTTGCATGAACAACATTATATTTTCTCATTAGTTTTTTTATTTGTTTTTTGAGACAGGGTCTCATTCTTTTGCCTAGGTTGGTCTCAAGCTTGTGAGCTGAAGTGATTCTCTTGCCTCATCCTCCCAATTATCTGCATGCCAAAGTGCCCAGTTTAGTTTCTAGAAACAAAAATAACAAGAGTTAAGATTAAGAAGTAAGTCCAAAACAGCTTTTATATTGCTCAGGTGTAGCTAATAATAATAATGGCCAATATTTACTTGGCATTTAACTGTGCCAAGTGCTTCACAAGCACTATTTGATTAAATTTGCACAACCATCCTCTGAGGATGTTGCTATCATTACTTCCACTTAACGGATATGCAAACTGAGACTTAATCAAGGTTATATGGACAGGAAGTGACAAATGCAAGATTTGAACACAGGTATTCTGATTCTAGAGTCCAAATATTTAACTACTTCTCGAAACAATATAAATATACTTTGTTGAATAGTTCCCATGTGTCTTATGCTGAGTTAAATTCATTTCATAGATTATTTCATTTATTTTGTACACATATTTACGATGTCGATAACTATTATTTTCCCCATCTTAAAGATGAGGAAATTGAAAAGCTGTGAGATTTAATAGCTTCAAAAAGATCATATATAATAGGGATTAGAACACAGATTGGGACCAGCCATGACTCAGTTTTGAGCCCACTAAACTTAGCTGTCTAGGGGTGAAGATTAAAAAATTCTGTATCTATGTATCCTTCCACATACCAAGGATTCTTTTGCTAGGATTCTTTTACTTCTATCATGTCTTCTATGACAGCTTTTCAATACCTTAAGAACCTTAGGCTAATCTTAGTTAATGACCATCTTGAAACGTGATCGTCTGAACTAGAACAAACATCTGATCAGACCATGTCCTAAGTCTGCTCTCCTGAATGAAATAAGTATGTCATGTCTGTTCCATCTTCTGTCACACATATGTTCAAGCTCCACTCTGAATGTGAAAGTGGTTAAGATTTCCATCATGAGTGGGAGTATTGGTTAGGAATGCTTCCCATTATGAGTATCAGAGTATCTATCAATAGCTTAAACAAAAGGGGTTGTAATTCTTACAACGCAGAAGTCTTGACATGTGACTTCCAGCATTAGTTTAGCAACTCCATGATAGAGCTGGTATCTCTGTGGTTCTCTTGATTTTTTTCTGAGCAGTTACAAATCCTCAGGAAGTCAGGATGAAAAGATGAAGGACTGAGCTGGTTCTGTTCCTTTTAACAGAAAAAAAAAAAAAACACCTTTTTTTCTCCAAAGCATCACCAACTAATTTTCCTGTCTTGTTGGCTACAGTTGAGTCACGTGGCACTTAATACTGCAAAAGAAGCTAAGAAGTCAGAGGACCGGTCTATTATGATTGGCTTAATCCTTTCAGGATCCATTGCCTAAGGCTGGGCAAATGTGGTCCAGAACAGGGAAGAAGGAAGAAAGAGGTCCTGGATGCTAGAGGGATAAGTAATGGTTTCTGCCTTAATGGAGCATGAAACTCATCTGCAGCCCCATACCCAATGTCTAATTTCCTTGGAGATGAAATTAGTCTTCAGGCAGCAACATATGCATCCTATTACTGCAGTCCTCCCTAGCCTCAGACAGCTGGTACCCATTCCAAATTCCCACTAGAACTGAAATCCAGCCATGAATTCACCTAGTTTCTGCCAGCCTCTTTCTTCAGACCAAGCCACAATCTGAACAGATGTCCTTGATTTTGGACTTGACTCCTAAGAACAAGTACTGTTTGTTGCTCAGAAGCTCTGTTATCACGTCCCATTCTAATTTTCCAAATCCGACTTCTTGATTTTGGATTTGGGCATGGATTGAGTTATGGTCCTAGCTGGTTTAACCTCAAGTCCTCTTCCCAGCTAGAACTCTCAACATGCAACGAAGCTCAAGTCACACCATTGATACTATCTAATCGATTCTAAATAAATTCTTGTTGAATTGCTTTGAATATTTAAACTCCCAGGATGTCAACTGCTGTTACTAATGGCAATTGCCATTTGTCAGAAGTTTATTAAGGAAGTAACCTCATTCCATGAAGATCTGTAGCAAGTTAACTTCAATGTATTAGGCAAAATGGCCAAAAATAAATGAAGTTCCATTTTTAAAAAATAAACTTTTGAGAGTGTCATACAGTGCATAATGAATCACAACAACAGACAGTGATAAAACAGGACAAATCTGAATATGGTTTGACATTGAGCTCTATGAACAATCTACACTGAATATTGATGATTAAGGGTTCATACAAAGAAATAAAAGGAAAGATTCAGAAGACATTGAATAACAAGAAAACAAATATAGTAATATCATGTAGGAGTCTTAATAGCTGTATTCCAGGAAAGAGCCTCATCTGAAAAAGTGGGATTACTTTCTTTTATCCAGATAATGAATTATTTAACCCATCATTTTTCTCTATAGCGCAGAGTGAAGAAGAATGGTTAACCATAATAACCACATTCTCCTACTAAAGTTCTGGTATAT
Source organism: Spermophilus citellus (assembly GCF_964194105.1). Classification (NCBI taxonomy): domain Eukaryota; kingdom Metazoa; phylum Chordata; class Mammalia; order Rodentia; family Sciuridae; genus Spermophilus; species Spermophilus citellus. The sequence continues at coordinate 196,475,517 of NC_138185.1, read as the reverse complement.
GTGCACACTTGCATTTCTGCAAACTTCTGATTTTGTATGTTCTTCTTTAATTGAATTCTTGCATATGTGCCCTGTTGAAAACCATCTCAAAGAGTCTTTCATTCAAAATATGGGTTTTTGTTTTTGTTGTTGTTGTTGTTGTTTTGGAGGTGGGAGCAGCCCAGAAGTGGTGAAATTAATCAGGTCCTAGTGCATACATTGGGGGGGGGGGGGATCTAGCAGTGTGTAAATTAGCATATTAGAATAACCAAAAGTAAATAAATAAGTAGCTAGCACGGCCTTTCATACTATCTCAATTTGGCCTTTAACATAGTTTGACAGAGTCCGGGCGGCAATTATATTTAGGTTAAACTCACTGGCAAGGACCTGTTCTGCAGGCCTTGTGCTAATTGAAGAAAATTCAATATACTGTGGTGACTAGGCATGTATATATCAGGGATGATATTTGGCTCTGAAAGTTCAGAAATCCAACTTATTTTCTTGTTGTGCCATGGGTCTCAACCTCTTTAAGTAGGGCCCCAATTTTCTTCTAGGAGAAATTCAAGTAGTTGAATGAATACTTAATTGGGACCTCCAAGCACCATATTCTGACCAGTCAGGCCAACTCTGATTGACTTGTAGTGATTTGCAGTGACACTGGGCACTGCATTGAGAAGCATTCTGAGATCTTATCCAGACTCAATAGGAAAGATACTCAACTTCCTTAATGAGGTCTGTCTAAAATAGAGGGGGTGGTGTACAGTGGGAAGTGTGGCTCTATATGCCATCCATGCCAAAGATCAGTGTCACTCCCAAGGGCTTATTAATCCACAGATTTCTGTGTTCTAAGAAGTCTGGGGTGGGACCTAAGAATTTGCATTTCTAACAAGTCCCCAGTTGAGGACACTGCTGATGATCCACCCCTTGTGAACCACTGCTGTAAATTACAACAGAAATAATTTTAACCAAGATATCTTTAAAAACAGGTTTTAATGCTTGTTTCCAATTGTTTCAACCATAGAAAATCCTTGATATACCACTTGAGGATTTTCTGATATTAAATAACAAATACCTCCACAAAGTCACTTGGAAGAATTAACTGCCCTGGGGTGTGTTGTGTGAGTTGTTGAAAACTAATCACTTGAAATTGAAGGATATGTTAGCTGAAAGTAGCCATCTGGAATTTAGTCTTAAGTAACATAGAATTGTTCTTTCAGTGTTAATTAGTTATCAGGAGAAGCTGCACATACAGCCCTCTCCTGGTTCTTGGATCATGTAATTAGAGTAAGAAAAAAAAATCTGTTCTCCAGTTTCCCAGGCTGAAGGACACCACCTACTCATCTAACAGTTATTAATAATAGTTAATAACTTAGTAAGTGGCAGGCAGATTATTACCTATATTATCACATTTAATACATTACCACATTTAATGCTTATGTCAATTCAGTTTCCAGATGAGAAAACAGAGGCTCAAAGAAGTTAAATAACTCCCATAAGGTCACAGAACTGGTTAAGTGGCATAACTGGGATTTAAATCCAGGCAATCAAATTCCAGGGCTTATGCTCCTACCCCCTCTGCTAGACTGCAATTTCAGGACAAATCTAATTAAGCCAGTATTGGCTGAAGCAGGAAGGACAAGGACATGGCCTGGTTTCATAACACTCGTGTCAGACACAGGGTATTCAAAGATGATTTCTTTCCACTTTGGTTCTAGAAATGCTATTTTAATGCAACCTGGGTTCACTTTCATCACCACCATCCTTCTTGGACAAGGCCACCAAAATGACATGCATGAAATATGTTTCCAAAAAAGCTCCACATGCGTCATGTCGTTGTCAATCATATCTCCTTTAAACATGCCAAGGGAATTGGTTATTTAAAGGAATCTATTGGCAAATGCTCCTCTTGGAAAATGAAGAATCTTCATATAATTAAAATAATCACCCCATGTTCTGTTTTACAAGTCTGATTATATTTTAATGCCAGATTCTTTTCTTGGCAGGTGGGAGGTGTTTGGTTTGAGTGGGAAGAGCATAGCCCAGAGGATAAGTCAGGATCCAAAGCCAGAAGTCCATTTGCTTTCTTATCTTCCTTCTTCTTAAATCTTAGGGGCAAGATGGAACTTAGACCAGAAGTAAAAGTGTTGCACCGAACATGGATTTCTCCGCAAAGAGAAGTTGTTGCTCCAGGCCAGGGGAGAGTTGCCTTGCACACCGCGACTTCAGACAGTGATCTCCACAGCAGCCAGGTGAGCACTCTGAACCAGACCACCAGCATCTGTAAGGCTAACTAGCATTATTCATTTTTTTGGTAAAGATCAAGAAAATGGGAGAAAAAACTAACCAGAATTCTCATACAGAAAACCAAATAAATCCTTTGTAAGTTTTCCATATATTCATCCAAGGGTAAATTATTAAAAAGTTTAGTGGCACTAAACAGAGAGCCTTCATCTTGGGAATCTTAATGGGATTCTTCTCACGAATTTGAGTTTGCCTGGATCTGTCTCTGTATACTTATCTTATCTACAGAGCCATTTTGTATTGTGAAAACTCTGGTGCCATGAATAAGGAAGGGGAGGGAAGACACAAATCCCAGACTAAAGCATGTGCTTCTAGAATAATTGTTCTTCTGCACCAGTTTCCTTATGAATCTTCACTTATTGTTATTTAAATTATGTTTAAAAAGCTTAAAAACTCCCTCTTAATACCTGAGCTATATATAGATTAATGCTTCCCACTCAAGTATCTGTAACAGCTAAAGGGTTGAGCTTTACCTATGCCCCCGCCCCCATGAGCTCCTGAAATGTATGGGTCATTAAAGAAGCCTGCTCTAAGGCACATTGTCTTCAGAGTCTTCTATTTTTATCTAAAAGATTCACAATTATTTTGCACCCCTGCTTTGGGCCCTGGGATGTGAATTATCCCAGCATGGGAAAATGGGCACAGCTTCTACCTACTGAGCTTTCAGATCAACTCTGGATCATCCAGTTTGGGCTTTGGGGTCACATGTGAGGTCAAATGTCTTAGGGTCATAGATCTATTATAGTTTAATTAAAGCACTAATAGTAATCAGCTTGTGTTCCCAAATTTCAGTTCCTTTCTCAAATATGAAAGTTTTAAGTTTTAATTGATCATTGGTAAAGGCAGAGGAGATGGTAGAGGGAGAGGATGTGTGTAATTTTAACCTGACAGAGGATTTGTAAAAATATGAACATCTTAAATGAGAGAGACAAGGGTGAGAAGACGATATGTAATTACTATATTCTAACACTATAAATATAGAAGGGGAGATTACAGGGAGAACTTGTACAAAAATATTTTAACTCTTTTCAGTGATCATATTGGTCATGGTAATATGGTACTCTCATTCTGAGTCTGTTATGTCTAAGGGGGGATGAAGTTGTATCATCCAGGGCCTCAGACTTTCAACTTCCCATGGTACAACTCACTGATAGCCCCAGCAGTCTGAATCCATCCCCCAGCCCGGACTGGGTTAGTATTGAGGCCACGCCTCCTCCACGTGCTTGCTCCCAGCCAATGAATGGGCACCATTGGGTATTTAGTGCAGAACCTCAGCTGGTTGGTTATAGGACGTGCAACAGATAATATCAGCCCTTTGCCCCTACAGGTTCTTAAGCCTGAGTTGCATTCCAAGGTTCTTCCTACCCCTTCTCCTTCCTTCAAACTCCCTTTCACCGTTAGACGTGCCCTGTGTCCCTGCTACCCTCATTTCCTCACTTTTACAAGTTGCTTCCCCTCCAAAATTTCTTGCATGTTTAATCCCACCTGCTGATTGCTTCTCCGTAGACTGGAACTAACATAAAAAATGGGTAACTTTGGGATATTCTGATTGCTACAACTCTCATGAATGACGGGAAACTAATTTATTATCTTGAAAACTGATAAAACAATGGGAAAGAATCGAGCATTTACTGGCTTTTTTCTATGTAACTTGCACTACTGGATTAATAGATGAGGAAAATAGCTTTTCCCCCCATTTTTAAAAATTGTATTACAGTGGTACATAATGATGGGTTTCATTTTGCACATGCACACAATATAACACTATAATTTGGTCAATATCATTCCCCAGTATCTCCCCTTTCCTTTCCCTCCTCCCTCCTTCCTGGTCCCTTTCCTCTGCTCTGCTGATTTCCCTTCTATTTTCATGAGAACCCCTGATCTTTATTTTCTGTTTTCCTCTTTAGCTTCCATTATTTGAGAGAAAACATATGACCCTTGACTCTCTGAGGAGAAAACAGTCTTCTATAAAAGTGTTTAAGGCAATAACTGAAAAATAAATGATAGGACTAGAATATCACCACTTTATAATCTCTAATACAATGAACCTAGGTATTATCAACAACTTCTCATTTCCCAAGAATGACAAGCAGACATCATGTACCTGAGAGAACAGAACGCAGCCTACAGTTTTGTCAATGAGGTCAAACTGAAATCCAATTAAGCCTCTGGATCTGGTTGTCAATTTGCAGGGAATACAGAGGATAGAAGAATCTGTTGAACTGCACAGTAAGTCTACAATCAGCAAAGTCCACACTGCGGGCAATTGTACAGATCCAACAGCCTAGGTTCCTTAACAGAAAAACTTCAAGAAAGGGCTGAACAAGAAAACTTAATATTAAGAGAGGTTTAAAGACATGTTGAATTTTAAAAACAGGTGAGAACAAACTAGAGTGTTTATGGGTACATAGTCTGGTGATAACAAAGAAACATAAGCAAGTGAATACTATCAATAATGGTTCTCAAATTTAGACACACCTGAGAATCGCCTGGAGAATTTCTTAAACTATGGAATGCTGTGCTCCACCCCAAGAGTTTCTAATTTAATTGGTCTGTGATGGAGCCCTAGAATCTGCATTTCTATTAAGATGGCAGACGATAATGAAACTTCTGGTTCAGAGACCACACTTTAAGAAATGCTGCTATAAAAAGTCAGGATAAAAGGTTGAGTGTTTTCTCTGATATGGATCTAATTCACAATAAGTGGGGGGCACTAGAGAATAAAAGAGATATTTTGGATTAGACAGAGGGAAGTGAAGGGAAGGGAGAAAGTATGGGGTAGGAAGGATAGTAGAATGAATCAGACATTATTACCTTATGTGCTTATGTGATTACACAACCAGTGTAACTCTATATCATGTACAGTCAGAATGAGAAGTTATACTCCATTTAGTATGCTGTGTCAAAATGCATTCTACTGTCATGTATAACTAACTAGAACAAATTGGAAAAAAAAAAAAAAAGATTAGAGCTGGGTACGGTAGTGCATACCTGTAATTCCAGCAGCTATGGAGGCTGAGACAGGAGGATCTTGAGTTCAAAGCCAGCCTCAGCAATGGTGCTCTAAGCAACTCAGTGAGACCCTGTCTCTAAATAAAACACAGAATGGACTGGGGATGTGGCTCAGTGGTTGAGTGCCCCCAAGTTCATTCCCTGGTATGCAAAAAAAAAAAAAAAAAAGATTAAAAAAGTCAGGATAATAGTTTCTGGGAAGGAAGGGTAAGGAAGGACAGAGGAGACTGTAATAGAGACCGGATGCATGCATGCAAAAGCTTCTGCAGTGGCTGGGCCAAATCTATTTCTTGACTTTAGTGTTGGTTATGAGAATGTTATAAGAATAATATAATAATTCACGAGGCTGTTCATTTGTTTCATGTTCTTTTGTATCTGTTTAAAAATATTAGAGTTAAAAATTAAAATTCTGCAAGAATTGAAAAATACAGACTTTATTATTGTTATTGTCACTCAGCTTGCAGTGCTGGGGATCAAACGCAGGGCCTTGTATGTGCTAGCCAAGCCTCTACCACTAAGCTACACCTCTAACCCAAGACTTAAATGTTTACAGTTCAATTGAGTGACTTCCTCATGTTCCCAAACCAGGAAGTAGATGTGGTCTTTTTTTCCATGTTCCACACACTCAAACTGTACCCTAGCTCTGGATTTGATACAGGCCATCGTATCCCCTACCACAGAAACAGACAAATCTCACATGTGAGAGACATTTCTGAGAACTTATTCTTAGCTAGATACTTCTCATTCATCTTTCTCAGCAATAATATTTCTAAAGCACCAATGAAAGTAAAACCCCGTGCTCAGGATAACTGGGAGTTGGAAACAAAACAAAACAAAACACGGACCCAATCTCAAGGCAATTTGGGTTCATTGGAGAGAAGGAGACTTTTTTTTTAAAGTTACAAGTAAAGCAACATAAATTTAGAAAAATTGATATGCTCTTAGTTGCTCTCCTCAATACACTTTAGCTTTTTAAAGTTACAAGATCATCAATTTACAAGCCATATTTATAACCCAATTCTTAAAATTTTTTTTAATTTGTATTTTTTTTTATTGGTTGTTCACAACATTACAAAGCTCTTGACATATCATATTTCATACATTAGATTGAAGTGGGTAATTCTTAAAATTTTTGACAAAATTAAGTTCTAGCAGAGCTTTAATGACAACATCTTTAGACTTTTACTCTATCTTGCTTCCTTCTTAGCACCATCGAATATTTATTCAGTATCTTCTCTTTTCAAGATACTCATATTAAGGGTTTTATAGTATTTTGCTATTAAATTAAAGTCAATAACCTAGGCACATAGCCATGGCTCGGGCGAGAGCATAATGCTAAGTGAGAATCTTCCTATCTTTTGCCTCTCCCTAACTTCAGAATCAGAAAAATGATCATAATGTTCAACTGTCCCTTTTCTTTTTCTTTCTGCTCTTTCAGTTTAGTATTAGGTGACCAATGCAGATATTATGCAAAGTTCCCTCCAGAACTCTTGTTCCTCTGAGGGGTAACCAGAAGTTGGAGGAAGAAAAATAGCAACCCTTTAATTACTCATTCAATACATGTATATTAAGATTTTTAGCTACTTTGTTGGATCACACCTTTAAAAATTAGATGAGAGCTCTATAGACTTGCACCTCAAGAGAAACCCACATGCACCCACAGGACTTCATGACAGTTCTAGGCTGTTTGCCAGCATATATAGATTCCCCACTGAGTTCAAGGACCAGGTAGAGAACACCTGGTTCATTATATCGTACCAGGCTGAATGCTGGGAATAAAAATATGTAAACAAATAGTCCTGTTTTCCAAGAGCTTTCATCTCACCAAAGAACAAATGAGACCAAAATATTTTTATTGCCAAAGAGGTATGTTTTAGCTCATCTACGTGTAAGTAAAAGCCTTTTGGTAAACAACACTATTATTTTTACATGTTTATATATTATATTTACATGTAAACATATTTACCCTTAATATGGTATCTTTTTACATGTTTATATAACATGGGTATATTTTTACATGTTTATATAAAACCCTTAATATGGGTATCTTTTTCCAGGTAAATGTCTTAGAGCTTTTCATAAACCATATTATCCAGATAGATCAACAGGGGAAAAGAAAGATTCTGAGGTTGCCAAATATGACTCAGCAAGTCAGTGTCATACCTAGAAATAGAAATGAGAAACAGAAGACGTTTTCAACAGTCTACCTTGAAACAAGCAATCTCTGCATTTGCTCAGCAGTGGGATTGGAAGAGAAGGAACTATGACACTGTAGTGGAGGAAGCTGATGAGTTGGTTCAATGTGGAGGCCAGGTTTGGAGAGAGCCCTTCAGTGTAAATGATGCAAAAAACCCTCTGACTTGCCTGTATCAGTGGCACACGCCTAGCAACTTGGGAGGCTGAGAGAGGAGGATTGCAAGTTAGAGGCCAGCCTCAGCAACTTAGCACGACCCTGTCTCAAAATAAAAGCTAAGAAGGGCTGGGATGTAGCCCTGTGGTAAAGTGCTCTCGGTTCAATCCCTAGTACTCAAACCAAACCAAACAAAAAATCACCTCTTAGTCACTTCCTTCCTTGTGGCTGGACAGCCCCAACCAAGCTTTATGTAGCTACCCATCCTGTCTCCTGTGTTTTGTTCGATCTGGAGACAGAAACTGTCACTTTGACTTCTTTCTCTTTGTTTCCTCAGATAGACCAAGTGGGTGGAGACTGAAAGTGAAGAGAGTCCCGTCTTGTAATTGTTCTGTGCAGTCTTTGGGGGAAATTTGTCTTGCTGGCTTGAAAGCTCCAAGACCTCCTGATGAAAAACTTTCCTGAGGAAATTATGTTTCCATCCCTACCACCTTGCCTGGGCCCTGGCTCCTGAGTCAGTACTTCATGATGTGTTAGGTCATAAAATCATGGAATCATACTTATCAGAATGCCCTAGAGCTGTGTGTTTAGTGTTCTCTACTAAATTGTGGTTTTTCTAAAATATGGCATTTATTAATTTCTATATCCTTGATATTTAACATATGATCTGGAACACAATAGATGTTCAATAAATTAATGAATAAATAAATGAATTATGGGGAGTCAACATGATACTAGTTCTTAGTATGGAAGCAAAAATAGAGGAGTTGCAGAAAGGAAACATTTAAACCAAGTCATCAGGGACATTTTTATCAGAACAGAGCTTATTTTTATAAATTCACACAGTAACCCAAAGTACAGAGACTAAAGTAATCCACCTAAATTGCCTGAATCCAACAGTAACTATGATTAAAATTTGGTTAATATCATTCCAGTCATCTCTCAAAGGTTAACAAATAATATTTTAAAATATTAAACTAATCCATTCTCATTTCCTTCTTAATTTGTTGCCCAGCAGGCTTCTGGCATTATGGCTGGTTACTGAGTTACAAGGCTCATTGTTCTTGGGAAAGAACAGGTACTGCCTGAACAGGGAATATTGTTCACAGATTGTTCCTTGACCCCTTGATTTCAAACAAGAAAATATTCAGGAGAGCCAGACATGATCAAGAGAGAGAGAAATTCTCAAGCTATTTATCTGCCCCTTAAACATCAGAGCTAGACCTAGAGGGTGTTTCTTTCCTAGCATAGAGTGGACCTCCTCCTGTTGGCATGGTTATACCCCGCAGCTGGCATGGAAGAGCATGTCAGAAGAAGGGCATGGTGCAGATGAAACAGAAACCCCCAAGCCTGCCCTTTTCTGGTTCCAGGAGTTATGGGAGAATGAAGGTCAAACAAGGATTGAGTAAGTCAGATATGAGCTTCTTTAGAACTAATTTTGTGTATAGAAAAGAAAGAACATTCAGATAGCAAAGGAGAGTCCAAGAACTGAAGGGCTTCCCCATGTGTATTACCAAAAAGGTTACCAATCTCCAGAACAGCTCTGTACCCTGCCCCACATCCAATATGGCACAAGGTAATCACCAGAGTATGGGTGGGGCCCAGAGAAACAAGCCAATCTGAAGCGGTGATTCTCCTCCCTCACGGCTTATGAGTGGCCTTCAAGAGACCCAGAATTTTCTGCATGTCTAAAGGCAGGAATGCAGGGTAATGACAGGATTTAGGGATGGGAAGAAGCCTGACTGTGTGAGACTTCAAGACCAGAGACAAAGGGGCAGGGTTAGGGTTAGGGTTAGGGTTAGGGTTAGGGTTAAACTCCAGTGGAGAGTGTCTCAAAGCCACCAGTTCAGGAAACAGCAGCCAGCTCACTATAGACATCATTGATGATAAGATTGAGAATATATTTGAGGACTTTGTCTTCCCCTTTCCACTGAAGCTACCTCATAAAGACAGACTTTACTTTGGATAGAAGCAAGAATGAGATGAGAGAAAATCCAAGGGACTGAGAATTTACCTGAATGAACTCCTTAAATTATATCATTGCATTAACTTTAATAGATTAAAGTAAAATTTAGATCCATCCTTCCTTCCATCACAACTCTTACCACACGGCTGAAGGAAGTTACAAGTATCAGAGCATTTATTTTTAAAAATAATTTGAAAAAGACAACATTTTCTTCTTTCATGTTAGCATAGTAAATTTGTAGTCTATGACAGATTTGAATAAGATACAAGTATACAGGGATAAACAAAACAGTTGTGTCAACATGTGATCCTACTGATGGTTATGATGGATTCAGGGCTTAGTTGTGCATTATAGAAACACTCTTGCAGATTAAGTAAAGAAGGAATTGAGTGCAAAGGCAATTATGAAAGGAGAAGGTATTGGGCTTGGCTTTGAGAACTGATACCCTGAACAACACTTCAGAGCTGCTATGTCAGATGTTATCTACCCCTGGACAATCAGGAGACCCAAGAAGCTACTGTCCCACATTCAGATTCCAGTGATAGGCTGAAAATAGCCTTCCAAAATATATCCACATCTTCATTCCTGGAACCTGGGAACATGACATTACATAAATGTGATTGAGTTGAGAATCTTCAGATAGGGGTGTTCTGGATTGTTAAGAGTGGATCCTTCTAAGAGATTTGATGCAGATGGAAAAGAAGAAGGTCATTAAAGATGGAAGCAGACATTAGGATGATGTGGCTGCAAGCAAAGGAAAACTGGTAGCAATTGGAAGATAGAAGAGGCAAGGAACGAGTTCCCGTTGAGCCTCTGGAGAGATGCTAGCCCAGCTGTCTCCTACTGATAATGATTTTGGACTTTTGGTCTCCAGAACAGTAAAAGAGTGAATTTCTACTATTTTAGTCACAGCATATTTGATCATTTGTTTCAACAGCCACAGGAATTGAATACATCCCAGCCTTGGCTCAGTGTGATCTGGACACAAGAAGCCACCACCTCAGTGGTGGCTCCAGGAACCATAGGGTTGCCTTCACTGTGATCCAGAAATCAAGAAGTCCCCCCCAGATCTGTGGGATCCAGAGCCACAATGTAACTGTTGGTGCTAAGTACAAATGCCACCCTTGTATCATCTCTTCTTTTTTCACCAAACTGCTAAATTTAGTTCTCACATGAGTGCCCTTGACCAGTGGCATCTAAATCCCTATGGAACATGAGGGAGTCTAGAGATACCAATTTTATCATTCAGGCCCTGAAGAACTGAAAGATGCAATAAGATGCAATAGCCTGAGGTTTAACAATCCAATCTACTGTATCTGCCATGCTATGCCTGACATTTTTAGTACACTATTACATTTAGTACACTATTACTCAAAAAAACCAACTGAAGTGTTAAGATGAACATGCCAAGCTTCAGATAAATATAGATATTACCTCCTAAGAGTCTTCTGCAATTAAAAATAAAAGGTTATTTGGAAAAAAAAAACGTAATAGATTGGAGTTTTTATAACAACTGTTTCGTTGCCAGGCAAGATATTTTGACTTTCTAGTAAACATTCATGACTTTCTCCCTAATACTATCTGATTTTGATCCTATTAACTTGACCTTAAGGTTTAACATTTGTATTCACTTCCACCACATATATCCCATGGGATTCAATGGTCACTTCTGATTCTCTTAGCCTGGCTTTCCCATTTCCTTCTTTACTTTGATTCACCTTCTAGTTGCCTGCAATTCCAACTTCAACAATGTTTTCAAGAAGGTCTTATGGTATATTCCCTGAATTCTCCTTCTTCATTTTTTTCCCTTAGTACCGGGGATTAAACACAGGGCCCCTTAACCACTGAGCCACATCTCCAGCCCTTTATATTTTTTGAGACAGGGTCTTGCTAAGTTGTTTAGGACCTCACTAAGTTGCTCAGGCTGGCTTTGAACTTGTGATCCTTCTGTTTCAGCCTCCCTAGTTACTGGGATTACAGATGTGTGTGACCACAGTCAGCTGAATTCTAGCCTCCTTGAGACTACCTGTATATTACCTTCATTCTGAAGGATAATCTGGATAAAAATTCAGAACATGGTAAACATTATCCCACTGTCATCTAACATTGCATGTTGGGACGTCCTTCTATTGTTTTATTTATTATTTATTTTTACTCTGGTTGATTACTTATTCCCTGGTTGATGGTTTTGTTGTTTAGACTTTTCAAAATTTCTGGTAAAACCTTTATATTTATCTCCTTGCTTGGCTGCTGCTAGCAAAGCTTGTTTGAGTGTTGATGGGTGTGTGTGTGTGTGTGTGTTATGTACAGGGCAGGTTTTATTATTTGCATACTAATCTGGGAACCAGTTCTTCTTGCTGTCTTTACCTGAAACTCTCCAGGGACTGGTTTGGTAGCCAGGGCCTGGGCCTACTATTGGTCATAAATGTTGAAGACACAGAAAGGTAGAGTGTCCCTCCAGGATGGTTCTCATTCTGGTTGCAAGTAGCAACTTGAGAAATGGCCCTTGTACATTTGAAAATAGCTCCTTTACTCCTGTCATCTTCTCATTTCCAGCTAAGTATTCCCAGGTCTTTCCACACTTCTCCATCTTGATGGAGTTTCTCTTTATCTCCATCCCTCTTAAAAAATGCAATTCTCAGCATAGAACACTGCAAATAGGATCTCACTAAAATAGGGCCCAGTAGGCCTAGGCCCTCCTTTGTTTTGAGCCCTCTCAGTCATTTAATATGGATCAAAGTCATGTTCATATTTCTAGAAGCCATATTTTACTATTTATGCATTACACTGTTTTAGTCAGCTTTTCCACTACTGTGACTTAAAGACCCAACCAGCACAATTGTAGAGAAGAAAAGGTTTATTTAGGTGCTCATTGTTTCAGAAGTCTTAGTCCATAGATAGCAGGCTCCATTCCTCAGGGCTTGAGGTGAGGCAGAACATCATGGTGGAAGAGTGTGGCAGAGGGAAGCAGCTCACATGATGATCAGAAAGCAGAGAGAGAGAGAGAGAGAGAGAGAGAGAGAGAGAGAGATCGATCTCCACTCATTAGATACATATATATACTCCAAAGCCATGTCCCAATTCCCACCTCCTTCATCCACAACCTACCACTTCAATTATCATTCAGTTAATCCCTATCAGGGGATTAATTCACTGATTGGGTTAAGACTCTTAAAACCCGATGATTTCTCTGAACCTTCTTGCATTGTCTCACATGTGAGCTTTTGGGGGACACTTTGCATCCAAACCATAACACACTCTATAATTATAACTGATAAGACTTTTCTATATGTGTTGTTGATAAGTTCTCTCCCATTCTGTAGTTGTGTAGCTGCTTTATTCCTCTGTATTTGTTTTGTTTTTAGACCTTCTGCCATTTACATTATTTTAAATTTGGTTGATCATTCTGGACTGTTGATCTTTTGGATGATGACATTGATGCATTAGTTATCCCTGATAACTTCATGTTATGAGAGTATTACAAAATGTCCTCACTGAGCTAATAGTAATTGTGTGTGTGTGTGTGTGTGTGTGTGTGTGTGTGTGTGTGTTTGAAGTCTATTAAGAACTAGGTTTAGGTCCTAGCTGACATACTAGTTCTGTGATGTTGAACAATTGCCTCAGATTACTCATTTATAAAGTAATAATAAAAATAATACCTCCTTTATAGGACTGAATGTGAGGTTCCTAACACATATAATTGAATATATAGTGCCTAGAATATACAAAGTACCTATCAGAAAGTAACTATTGTTAGAATTACTGGTTAAAAAGTCAAAATAGAAACTGATGATAAAAGAGCCCCTCAGCAGGCCATGAGAAATCCCTCCTGCCTTTGTATTAACCCTGTAACTAACAACTGTTCTGTGTCTACCTAATGGCACCATCACAGAATCTTTGTGAATTTATAAAACAAGATGGTGTTGAAGATCTTGCGGAAGTCCGTATGAACCATGCTATAGCCTTCCTTCAATAGCATAAGGAATAGGAAGTGAGGTTGGTGGGGCCTTGCTCTTTCCTGAGGAGCTCTTGCTTGCTGGTTCCAGGGTCCTCTGCTTCCTTTATAAGAGCTATCGAAGGCCATGTTCAGCAGATGTCAACCTAACTGATCTGGAGAGGTGGTTTCACATTAGGGTTCAACATAGTGCCTCAGAGTCTGTTCCTCCCAGGGGAGAAAAAGGCAGAGGCAGGGGTTACAGCCTTTCCACATCTAGGACACCCAGAACGGCTCTACTTTGACCAATTTTCTATATTTGTATTCCATATATAGACTCAGATCATATTGTTTAAAAGGGCATCAGGAGGGGTCCTGGAGCCCACATCTGGAAACCATCCATCTCTTTTCAAATTCCACTTTTTATCCTTTGCTCTCCTTCAGTTTAGGAACAACATTCCAATTATAAGCCCTCCCCAAACCTTTGGCATTAGGGGTTAAAGCCGGGGGCACTTTAACACTGACATGTATCCCCAGTCCTTTTAATTTTTTTATTTTGAGGGAGAAGCTCACTAAATTGCTGAGGCTGGTTGAACTTGCTATCCTCCTGCCTCAGCCTCCCGAGTAGCTGGTGTGTGCCATCACTCCTAGTTAACATTCCAGTTCTTTATGGCCCATCAAAGATCTGAGAACAGAACAGCAAGTTCCTGTGTAACAAGTTCTTTCTGCCTTTTTGGACAGAACTGAACTTGGGCTGAGGGACCTGAAAGCACCCAAGCTGCTCAGCACCCATTGTTCACTTCACCCATGACTTTCCTGTGAATTCCTTGTTGTGCGTTCACCCCTTTCAGGATGAGGAGCTCTCTGCAGCAGAGGCAGAAGCCTGCAGGACCCATGGCTCTGCTTTCTGTTCTCTGCTATCATCACATTTCTTGCAAAGAGACAGAGTCTTCCTTTCTCCTATAAATGAAAATACTCTTTCCAATGTTCCCAGCCTGTTAAACAGAACATAATTTTCTGGGTTTTAGAGTTTTGTGCCTTTCCCAAGTTGTGTGTCACCCCTCCCCCCACCACCAGTTTTCTACTCTTCATATGTTTTGTTGTTGTTGTTGTTATGATGAGCATCACTCTTATTTATTCCCCAAGTGTATTTGCTGGACTTTTCTATTCTCTTTGGACCTTTAGACTTTGTTCTCTTCCTTGTTGAATTTTTGTTGTTGTTGTTGTTCTTATGCCTAAATTTCTCATGGTGCTCCCTGTATAATCATCTGTGATTTTTGGTTCTCTCCCCATCTTTCCTCAACAGTTTCCTTCAGTTATTCAGAAAATGTTTGTGTAGGTTCAGCTCTGTGCTGTGCAGGGAGCTGGGTCTTGGGGAACAACACATGGTTGTCACAATTCCATTTGTTTATGTATTTTTCTCTCTAGGAGCCACTTTGTTCTGAAAGCCTGAGACCACGGGCTAACTCTGGCTTAAGTAATGGTCTTGACCAGTTGCAAGAGAACAAGACTCTACGTTGGTAGAAACTAGGGCAGCAGGTTCTTATTAAAGACTGGAGATAGACAGGAAGCCAGCTAGCAGGTATTCAGAGCCTATGGCGTGCTGAATCCTATGCTGGGTCCACTAACATACCTTAACTTACTCATCATGTTTCCCCGCAAAGGGGGTCTCCTAATCTCATGTTGCAAGCAATGAAGTTCAAGTTTAGAGAATCCCCAGGTCACACGGCTATAAGGGAAGAGGTTGAGATTCATGTTCAAGTTCATTTTTCCACAAAATTGCAAGACTCAACTTCCTTTGAAATTGTGCCTTTGACGCTTCCACATCTCTCTTTCACTAAGTCTACATTTCCCACCCCTTTCTAAACCCAGCCTGGCTCAGAGCTCCCTTCTTCCAGCTAACTGCCTTCACTAAGTGCTCCAGAGTATTCTTGAATTCTATACCATCTGTGACTTAGGCTTTTCATTATTTTGTACCTAGCTGACATTTTGCTTTATAGCTATTTTGACTTTTTTTTTCCATTTTGTGTACTTGGCTGTCCTAAGCCCCTCAGTACTGGAGGACTGAGTTCATCCCACCTCAGTGACTAGTGCCAAGGGTCCCAGTTGTGGATTGTGATCACCTTCCGATACGGTTTTCATCTTTCCCTCCTCTCCTCCTTTTCTAGACTTTTCTTTACCTCTCATACATTTGTGGGCCTTTAACCCTTTTTCTGCTCCCCTGAAAGTATAAAAGCTAGGTCTCTAGTAGATTTTTCAAGTAAATGACAAAATGGCTTTAGAAGTTGCCTCTGTGGGCTCTTCTTTGTGTAACATGTCCTTGGTTTGAACTCACTAGCTATAAGAAGTGACAAAGACCAGTATTTTTGCTTCTCTCCTTCCATGGAGATGCTGTTTTCCTTGAACACCATCCAAGGTCACTTAGTTCCCTTGGCTGTAGTTCCTAATGCCCTCCAGGAGTGCACTTAGACCTCTGATGGACTCTGAACTCTGAGATCGGCCCTTACCATTCGATGGCAGCAAGAATCTCTGCTTTATTCATGGGACATCTGGCACTTTCCTCTGAAATCCATTAGCTTTACCCCACCTCCTTTTTTTCCCATTCCCATTTTCCAGTTGTCCAGTGAGCACAGTCATAGTTTACATTGTCGGCATTCTAGGCAAAGTCTTCAGATGGATAGAGCACAGGTATTGGGGTCTGATGTGGGAGTCTGCATATCTCCCCCCAACCCTGTTTCTTGCATCTGCAAAGTACACATTTCCTAGCTACAGTCTGAAGATCCTTCATCTCAGGCATGTATCAATAGCTCCTGAAACCATTGTGTGGCAACCCTGCCATGGTTCCTACACCTGGACTAAATGGTCAGTCCAGAGCTAGGCTTGGCATATGCACGATTGTCAAACCTCTTGGTCATTCTCTGCCCCTGCTATATAAGCCCCTTTCCACATTTCTCATTTTTCCCATTACTGACAACCCTGTAAGCAGGTTGGGGAGAAAATAAAGATTCTTGGTAAGAAATCAGCTCAGGGACACATGAAGTTATAGCGAGAATCCCACAAGTGGCTTCCAGGATCCTTACCATATCTGTCCCATGTATCCGGAAGCCTGGGACCCACCCTTTACTCCCTTCATAATAGCATAACTCATCATCATTTAGCAGAGTCCTTCTTATGTGCCAGAAGCTGTCCTAAGAGGTATACATGCATTAACTCTTTTAAACTCTACAGAAACCCAGAAAGTAGGGTCTAATATTATCCCTGGTTGGTATATGAGGGAACTGAGGCACAGAGATGTTGAATGATTTGCCCAAAGCAACACAATTATCAGTAGCAGAACTAAAATTTGAGCCCTGGCAGTCTGGCCTCAGTCACCTTCAGATGGATGAATGTTCTGTTCTCAGAGCGAACATCTCCCTCAGAGAAATAGGAAGGAACCTGAGGCTGGCTCTGTGGGCTGCCTAGAAACCATTCACTCCCATTTCTTCTTTTCCATAGAGCTTTGATCTTGCTCACTCTCCTGAAAGCCCATGTGCTTCCCAGAGCAGGGCCCCTTTCAGGTGGTGAACCCCAATTGTCTCACTCCCAGCCCTGATTGGTGGGGGTTGAACTTAGAGGCTGACTAGACATGGGCGTTCCTTTGCTTTTACCAGGAGTTGCACAGGAAGAAGTCTCCCATCTGCCTTTAGGTAGTGAGGTGGTAGGCAGATGTGATGTGTGAAGCTGCTGTGTAAGGAGTCAGGCCAAGGTCAAGATCAATGTATGAGATGACAGAGAAAAAAGGGAGAAAACGCCAGGTCAGTAATCCTCTGAATTAACCAAACTTGCCTCATCCCAGAGTTTTTACTCATGTGAGATAGTAACCTCATCATTATTTACCCAGGGTCTGTCCACTTTTATGCTACTAATATTTGGAGCTAGATAATTCTTTGTTGTGGGGAGCTGTCCTGTATTTGTTCATTTGTTCTCTCTCTCTTTTTCTTTTTTTAATGGGACTGGGGCTCAAACCCAGGGCCTCATGCATGTTAGGCAAGCACTCTGCCACTGAGCTACATCTCCAGCCCCTATCCTGTGCTCTGGAAGCTCTTTAGTAGCATTCCTGGCTTCTACTCACTGTATACCAGTAGCACCCTCCTCCCCAGTATGACAATCTACAAAGTCTCCAGACATTCCAATGTCCTTTGAGGAAGTAAAACAACTGGTTGAGAACCCCTGGCTTAAGCCCTTGTCTGCAAAATGGATTGTACACAGACGATACATGATCTATTTGGTTGTAGGAAGAAGGTGTGAGAACTTCTGTTTATATTTATTTCTCTCATCCTCTACTTCTAGTTTGAAAAGTTTTATTATGTATGTAAATTGATAAAATAAAAGTCAAAATGGCTACCAAATAGGGTTTAAAAAAAAGGGGGGGGGGTTGGGGCTGTAGCTCAGTGGCAGAGCACTATCCTAGCATGTGTGAAGCACTGGGTTTACTCTTTAGCATCACACAAAAATAAACAAATAAAATAAAGGCATTTTGTCCATCTACAACTACCAAAAAAAAAAAAAAAAAGCAAAAATCCTTTTTGGAGCCTTGGAGATTTCCTGACTAGAAAAAGATTACTACCCAGATATGTCAGAAACTGCATCTGCCAGAAGGGACAACTTTCTGAAATTTAACAATGCCTTGGGAGGTTTGAGAAATACTGGAGCCACCAGTTTTTCTTCTTCACCTGGACATTCCAAAGCATACAAAAGTTATTACCCACCAATTCAATTACTTTCTGATTGCTGAGCTTGATAAATGCCCAAGCCCACTTCACTGGGCAGGATGTTGGTTCAGTCTAAGTGAACCTGAGATTCACAACTTGTAGATCCATTCTGCACCTAAATAAAATTGTCCTTGATTTTATTTTAACTTCACTTATGAGTTTTGGCTTATAAAATATTAATGCAACAATTCAAAGACATAGTTTTAAAATAAGTTCACGTCTTAGCATGTTCAGAAAAGTTCTTTTTGCTGTGAGAACATGTGATTACAAAAATTTGGAAACCACTTGCTTAAGCCACTTCTGGTTTCTATTTTCTGTTACTTGCCATCAAAAGCATTTTAACTTCCTAAGAGGATAATCAGATTAGCTACAATAACTGAGCATTTACTACATGCCAGACACTGTTGTAAACCTTTGCTTCATCCTCAGAAACATCTTAAGAAGGACTATCATTTCCCCATTTTCCATGTGAGGAACTAAGGCAAAGAGAAGTTAAATAAGTTGCCCCAGATCAAAAAGCTGGTATGCAAAGGAGTGAGAATCAGAACCCAGCAGTCTAGTTCTAGCGTCTGTACCCTTGACCATCAGGTTATACAGGGTCATAAGCCTCATTTTACAATTTGAAGCAGAACTCTGAGGAGGTAAAATAATTTTTCCAAGCAAAAATAGTAAGTTGTGGCAGAAGCAAAGACAGAGTGGAGCATGGGCAGCTCCATGCAACTTGCAGCCAGCTGCTGGATAGGAAGTGGGTCTGGTTCCATCCTGATGAAGAGAAGGCAGCATCAGGAGTCAGTGATCCCCCTTCCTTTCCTTTCTACTCCTCCTCTTCTCTCAGATGTGAGCACCTCCCCCACCACATATAAACCCCCCAAGCCTGATCTCCATCCTCTAGAGTCAGTTCTAAGTGCCTGGAATCTGGGAAGCTATCCCTGCCCCCCCCCCCCCCCATGATTATTCTTTACTTGAGTAAGATGAGAACGAACAAAGGAAACTCTCTTTTTATTGACTTGAGCTAATAATACAGCTAAGCAAATACAGGTATGTTAATACATTCCCTTTCAAATCCCATTTATTTACTGATGGAAATTACCTGGGCATGTTCTTTAAATTAAAAGTAATTTCTTCTGCAGAAGGAAGATAAAAGAAATAGTGCCTCTGACCTTTCATATTAAATCACCTCTCTTTTTCCTCAGAGTGTGGCAAAAGCACAGGCAGATATAATAGGCTCTCTAAACTCTATCATTTCCTCTTCTCAAAAGCTGCTGTAAACTTTACCTTATAAGGTGCTGGAACTACAGCCCAGGGTAGAATGACCAATGTAGAAAGACACTACCAGAAAATACAAATAAATGTATCACCCCGGGCAGTGTTGCTAAAAATAAGCCATATACCAGAGCTATTTTAAAGTTCTTCCACAGATCTTTCTAGGATTCAGAAACTGAATACGTTCTTATGAAGGAATAATACTATTAAGCCAGGTGCTGTTCTGGATGGCAGGAGCCTCACAGTGATCAAAAGAGATGAAGTTCTAACTCTCATGGAGCTCCCCTGCTAGAGGAAGAGAGAAAGGCAATAAATCATGGATTGATAAGTATATAATTTGTCATGTGGTAATAAGGGACCAGTGCAGGCAAGACTGCCATTTAGGGGGCTCTTCAATGCTGATTTTATTACCTTTTTTTTTTTTTGGTATTGGAAATTGAACCCAGGAGTGCTTAGCCACTGAGCCACATGCCCTACCCTTTTTATTTTTTATTTTATTTTTTTTATTTTGAGATAGCCTAAGTTGCTGAGGCTTGCTCTGAACTTGAGATCTTCCTGCCTCAGCCTCCTGACTCGCGAGATTACTGGCGTCCACCACCACACCTAGCTTCACTACTTTCTTAATGGCATCATATTTGGTAACTTTTTCCAGATGCAAAGTTAGATCTCCAACCCCCACACCTGTGATGAGCACACAGAAGTCCATGCCACTCAACTGCCCATTACGCTCAGGGATGACCTTGCCCACAGCCTTGGCAGTGTCAATAGAAGCAGGGATGATGTTCTGGTCAGTCCTATGGCTACGGGGCCAGTTTCCCAGAGGGGTCCATCCATGGCCTTCTTGATATCACTGATGGTTTATGCACTATGGTCATGAGTCCCTTCATGATGTCGAAGTTGTCATGGATGATTTGAACTTAGCCAGGGGTGCTAAGCAACTGGTGGTAAGGAGGCATTGCTGATGACCTTGAGGGAATCGCCATAATTCTCATGGTCCATCACCTTTGTAAACATGGGCATATCAAAAGGGGATCACCCTTCTCATGAGCCCCAGCCTTCTCCATGGTAGTGAAGATACCAGTGGAGGCCACAACATATTCAGCACCAGCACAGTCCCATTTGATGTTGGCAGGATCTTACTTCTGGAAGATGGAAATGGGCTTTCCATTGATGGTAAACTTCCCATTCTCAGCCTTTACTGTGGCACTGAACTTGCCACTGTTGAGATCATATAGGGACATGGAGACCATGCAGCTAAAGTTAATGAAGGGGTCATCCATGGTGATCATGTCGACTTTGCTGGCATTACAAGCAGCCCTGGTGGCCAGAAGCCCAGTACAACCAAATCCATCTACTCCCAGCCTTCACCGTCATGTCTCAGGAATGTGCCTCGCACCTCAGGAGAAGATGTCTGTCAAACGGGGAGGAGAAAAAAGCCAGACCCTTGAGTTTCTAAAGCTCTGTTGAGAGGGGAAGTTGAAGCTGAAGGAGGAGGGTGGGGTCAATAAATACCCTTCACTCCTTCAACTAAGTCCCTGAGAAAAGTTTGTGTTATTTCTCTTGATACCTTGAAACATCCCTGATAACATTCTTGACTGCTTTTATGTTTTATGGCTTTCTGTTCTTCATGCTTAGATGTCTTACCTTCCTTGGTTTCTTATCTAACACTAAGATTCCAGGGTTATCAGGGTATTTGAGGAAGAGGCACATTCTAAAAAGTACAATAGGCAAGATGCCCCAAGATTCATCTATCCAACCATCACCCATCCAACACATATCTGCTGAGTGAGCAGAATGTGCAGTGCACTTTCTAGTGCTGGGGAGACAATAGTGAGGACCTCTGGGGTTCCCAGCATCATCACGATAAGGATTATAAATAACTCTACTGCCAGTTTTCCACTGCAGGTGACTGAAAACTTAACTCAAAATGGCTTGAAGGATCTGTCTCAAATATCAAAGCATCCAGTCATGAGTACCACATAAAGTTCCACATTCTATTCTCTGTAATTCTCTTGGATTGATCCTCCTCCATTATATACTGGCATCCAATTGGGCTAGAGATAAGCTGGCTGCAGCAGTGCCAGCAATCACAGCAGACATCACAATATCCAAAGAAAGAAAGAGAACTATTTCTGTATTTCTTAGAAGAAAGAAAACTATTCTCAAAATTCTCCAGAAGATGTCCCTTACATCTTATTTCCATGGTCTTCCAAAATTCATCACTGGCATGGAGATTGAGATAACCTTAATTGGCCCAGACTGGTCATGATCTTCCCTGGATTCTGGGAATGATGTCACTATCTCCGAGCATCATGGGGATGTGTCATAGTATCTGTCTAAGAGAATTGAGTTCAAAAATTGTGCTCTATATGTGCAATAAGAATTGTAATGCATTCCACTTTCATGTATTTAAAAAAATAAATTAATAAATAAAAAACTAATCTTAAAAAACAAATAAATAAAAAATAAAAGAATTGAGTTCTATTTAGAAAAAGGAAAATGGGGTGAAGGCAGTGGGTGGTACACCCTCAGAGGCGTAAGGACGTCCTGTGGTGGAGTTCAGAGGGAGCACTAGGGGTTTTCTTTTTTACTTTCCTGGGCAAGAGAAGTGAGGGAAACAGGAAAGTTTGAAAAACAAGGTTACTTTGGGGGATGGGCTGGGGATAAAGAACATGAGGCTAAAACCATCTAGATCCAGACTATGAGGGTCTCATAAGCCCTTCTCCAATGATGTAGAGTCAATATGCATATTTTTAATGTTTTCAAATCATATTTTTAAAATTGAGAAATAGGGAAGGGAAACTAAATGTCTCCTATGTGCAAGATTCTCTCCTCCAGTCCTCACAACAGCCTAATAGAAGGCTACAGTTTGAAGGTCCTTACAAATGAACAGCTCAGGAACCATAGATCATAAAAAGCTTAATCATATAACAGAAGCTCTCACTGATTGGTTTTGGCCCAGGGACACAACTGTGGGTCTGGTATTTCCTAAGGCTGTGACCAACCAATGGGTAAAACAAGGCAGTGTGGTGGAAAGAATGTGTCGTGGCTCTTGCAATCATGGAGAAAGAAGGTAATGAGTATCTGGACTGGAGCATCAATGGCAGGAACAGAGAAGAAACATGAAAATAGGAGTAAGTTGTAAGAACTAGAGACCAAGTACCTGTTATGGATGAAAAGACAGAGTTTTTAAGACACCATCAATATAGTCAGTTCAATGATAAATCCTTATTTTGAAAATTCAAATTTATTCCAACTTGGGAACACACAAGCCCACACACAGCTATGTAAGTACCTCACACATCCACCAGCCACCTGGTGCACCATGAGCCACACCCATCTCTGCCTAGTGTGACAATTTTCTGTCTCATTCCCAATAATCTTCCTTCTACCACTTCATAATACTCTACATTCTTACAGCCCTTCTGATGCCCATTTCCACCAGCAAACTCCAAGTGTCCCATTTCTTGTATCACTTATGTATTTCTCACTCAACCACATAACATGTAAGATCATACTATTAGGGATTAGGTTCCTACATTTTACTTTATGTTTTGTGTCACTGATGAAGTTTTGAGTGTTGTTCCCACTTTCATCCTAAGCAGTTTGTATTTTTTTTTAAAAAAGGGTTTATTTATTTCTGCTATCAAAGAACAGAATTATGACAGTGTAATTTAACAGTCCTAATTGGCTTCATTTTTAATTTTAAAATCAGGTAACACTCCATTCCATAAAACAGAATCAGTTTTCCTATGAGCCAAGAACTCATCAAAAATCATTTGATGAGTTAACATCAGATTATTTATTTTGCTTACACAAAATAAGGACAAGGGAACTTCACTATTTCGCCAGTTGAGAATAGCTGTTCTCCCTCCAATCCAGATTTCTCTTGGAGGACCAGATGTGTCAGCTTGGTTTGATTGACTCCCTGTTGTGTTTTTTCCCCCCCTGGAATATTGTCTCTGTTGAAAAACTGGCTTCACAAAGAAGATGGCAGCAGGAAAATTTCAGAATCCAGAGCTTAAAAATAAGTCTTGGGCAGTGTGGGGTTATTTTCTGTCTCTGGGGGGGGATCATCTGGTGTCTGAGGCCTGGGGACAGAGGCAAAGTCCCGAGCCGCCCCTCCAGGAGATGTCATTCTCCGTAGCGTCTGGTGTCCTGACCTGTGCTTGCTCAGGATGAAGGTGGGTAAGGAGCAGCAGGTCACACGGGCCCCCTGACCCTCTGGGAGACAGAGTTCTCCCTGGGCAGACCTTAGGGCTGAGGGTCAGTGGCCAGGGGAGGATCATGTCAACGACTGACCCCACCTGTGGTCCCTGAGGTCCTGGGGCAGGGATGCAGGAGGCAGCCAGTGTCACAAGACGTCCCCATCCCCAGCCAGACCGGGCACCTGGCTAAGCGAGGAGAAAGACGGTGTCCCTCCTCAGGGGCTGGCCCCTGTGCCTGGTCTCACTTCCTCCCCGGCACCGCCTGGAAGGGGAGGAAGTGACACCCAGGGGAAGGCCAGGAAGTGAGGCCACCCTCACATTCAAGTTCAGGGTGCGACAGCTCAGTCTGCCCCCAAAAGGCCCCATACTTGGCTCCCTGTCATGGGCCACATCCCTTCTAAGAGTCACGCCCTGCCCTTTATAGGCACAAGGACCCAGAAGTTCCAGGGACACGTCCATGTTTAGGCACTTGGATCCAGAAGTTCCTTAGGTGCACGTCCATGTTTAGGCCCCAGGATCAGGAAGTTCCTCAGGCATCCATGTTTAGGCTCTAGGATCCAGAAGGGCCTCAGGAGTCCATGTTTAGGCCCCAGGATCTGGAATGCCTCAGGCATCAGCAGTTTGTATTTTGAGGTTTGTATTTTTATCAGTTTGGCACAACCTTATTTATTTATTTATTTATTTATGTAGGTAGGTATTGGGAACTGAACCCAGGGCTTTTAGAAGAAGAGAAACCAGAGTTCAAGGTGAGTCAACAACATCAAATGTTCTAAAAGCTCAGATAGAATGAGTAGTAAAAACAGGCTGTCAGGTGAGGGCATTCATTCATGAGTCATTTTTAACAGTCGGGAGGGCAGGCTTTTGGAGTCTCTTCTTTCTCCCAAGACTTTTAGACTTCACCTTGAAACAAAAAGAATGGCATTTGGGGCCAGGTTAGGTGGTGCATACCTGTAATCCCAGCGGCTCAGGAGGCTGAGGCAGGAGGATCCTGAGTTCAAAGACCACCTCAGCAAAAGTGAGGTGCTAAGCAATTCAGTGAGACCCTGTTTCTAAATATAATACAAAATAGGGCTGGGGATGTGGCTCAGTGGTGTAGCTTCCCTGAGTTTAATCCCTGGTAACCGCTGGGGGGTGGGGGGAGAATGGCATTTTGTAAGGAAGTAAAAATTGAAGGTGAAATTCAAAGATGTTTTTAGAGCTAGGAGTAGGATTAGAAGAGACAGGGAGACTGAAGCAAAGAAGTCAACAGAAGGTGACAGAAGACGATGGACATGGTTAAATTGGGGGAAAAAAAAATCATTCCTTCTTCCCTGGGACAGGGATGAATAAGGTGGCATTAGCTTAGACATGGCAGAGTTTATACCTCACAGCCTCTACTCTCCTTGGGAAGTGAGGGAAAATGAAAATAGAATCACAGCAACTCAACCAAAAAGGGACTGATTTTTCTGGCATAAGAGAAAGTGACAAGAGGCAGCCAGGGCAAGGTGGGTGCAGAGGCTCTTCAGTGTCACCAAGGTCCCAGACTCCTATATTCCTATCTTGTCAGCTTAATATGTGGCTTTGTTATCGTAGGGACAATATGGTGCCAACACTCTAGGTAGCACATCTTCATTTCAAGAGGAAACACACAGGAGGGTAGAGAAACTGCACACCAGTTAGTTTTGTCTTTTTATATAAGGAAAGCAACCGCTCTCCTGAAAGCTCTACCCACTACGCTTCCATTTATATCTCAATGGCCAAGACTATGCAAGAGAATCCAGGTAGGTTGATATTTCTAACTCCTACGAGGAATAAAATGGAGAATGGATACTGAGTAAACAACTGGCTATGCCCATCGCATGAAAATAAGCAGGAATAAATTTTGCAGCAATGTAAAGGACAGAGCTGGGTCTTGGAGAACATAATTTCATAATCAGCAACATTTTGTATGGCTTCTATCATCTTCAAGCCAGGGGGAGTTACTTTATTTCAGTGACCTAAAATTTTCTCATCCATGAGAAAAGATAGTTAAGCATGTTAATCCTGAGGTATTTTTTCTTCTACACCCTGCAATTCTAAGGCTTATGTAACATCCATTTCTAAAATAGCAGGGAACTAAGACTGACTTTCTTGGAAGCTTGAGAAACTTGTGCCAGGAGAGCTGGCACCCTCTCCTTTCAGACTGACACAGTGCGGGCCACATGGAAAATGTCATCAGCGGGTATGTTGGATAGGGCTTATGAGGGCTCCCAAATTCAAATTTTTCAGAGTTCAGTGTACACTTATGAACAGTCTGTGATACAGACACCTGGAAGAGGACTGCCAGGCTTACAGTCCATGAGATTTAAACACTTTAACAGAAACTATTGAATTACCTACCAAAAGGCTGTACCGGTTTATATTCTCACTAGCAACGTACCAGAGTAGCAATTTCACTAGCAAAAAAAAAAAAAAAAAAAAAAAACCGTAAACATGAAGAAATAAATAGTAGCATGAGTTCTTTTATTCTTTGCCAGATACTGTCATATGCTCTTCACAATCACTGTTTATGAATTCTTCTGGCTACCTTATGAAGTATGATCATGCCCATCTTGGAGACAATGAAACTATGGCCCAAGAAGGCTAACTAGTGTGCCCAAGACCATAAGCTTAATTACCAGCAAAAGTGAGACTGAAACTTACTCTTGTCTGACAACAAGCCGGTTCTCTTAAACCCTATGCTTTACTGCCTCACAATTTGTTCCTCCTGTCTTTAGTCTCCATGGAAAAAATTCTTAATCATGCCTCAGAAGGCTTAACACTGCAAATGCCAAAATTTGGCAAAGAGTAGTATTTCTCAGAATAAGTTCAGGGCACCACAAAACCACAAAGTAGTATTATCCACTAATATAGCCTTCAGGAACCATGGAGAAGTCTGTCTCAAATGGTTTTCAGCAGAGAGAATAACACACGAGAATAACACAGCCAAGTTATTTTTGCCTATCTGTGTCTTCCGATCTCTAAAAGAAAATCCCCAGACTTTCTTGTTCTTTGTCATGGACCTAAGATGAGATGCTCAGAGGTCCCAGTCTGTGTCTATTTGATCTTCCTTGAATATGTGTCCAGTTGCACAATCAGATACTGAAGTCCCTTTTGACATGACATATAACCACAGCAGGAAGGGGGAGAAAAAAAAAAACCTGAATGAATAACCTGTGCTCCTAGTGAAAGTTTTGTTGTAACAGGGACAACAAACCACAGTGGCTAGCCATTGACTTAAATTTCTGCATGATTCAAAGTTTTAAATTTTGAACATACTTTGCCAATTGCTATGCTAGATGTCTGTTAGTGGATTCCATCTCACTCAAGGGATCTACCTCTATAAAGGACACACGAGCTTCTTCTAGGCTGTGAACAAAGCAGCTGCCCCAGAGCTTGCAAGGCCAGAGTGGCTGGGGTACAATGGTCCCACAGACTCCAGGTCCCACCTATTGGAAGGAGCAGCAACTCATCAAGGCTTGCCCTAATGTTTAAGTGTTTAAGTGTTTGGTGGCGTGAAGTCATATCAAAGGTCATGACTCATTTTACCCCCGAGGAAAAACTTAGGTTCATTCTTTGGCAGGAAGATTTTATAGTGAACACCTCATGCAGATTAAAAACCACAAGTCACATAATTGAAACTAGTCTTACAACCAGGTAACTGGGTAATACATTAGCAAGATGAGCCAGTTAAGAACTACACGCCCCTTGTCGGTTCTTTTGTATTCTGAGTTCTCAGATTCCTTTTTTGAAAATATTTATTTTTTAGTTGTAGTTGGATACAATATCTTTAATTTATTTATTTATTTTTATGTGGTGTTGAGGATCAAACCCAGGGCCTCGCCCATGCTAGGCGAGTGCTCTACCGCTGAGCCACAACCCCAGCCCCTCAGATTCCTCTTTTAAAAGTGACGTTCCTTCTGCAAAGATTAAGAACTAAACATTTTGGAATAAAAACATTTAAAAAAAAACTTTCCTCCTCTAGAACTATGTTATATAGTAACATGGGATTATCGGGCACAAATGTTTGTTTGCCTAGAAACAACTGAGTTAGTGATGTCTAAGTTAGACTAGACTTTGGAAAAAACAAACTAGTTCAGATGATTCTAAATCAAGATTTAGAGGGAGTCAAAGAGAAAAATATTTGGCTTCTCCAGGATAATTTGAGACCTTGACTGAAAGATAGAAAGGACTTGAGTCAATTGTGAAAATGTCATGAGGTGGAAATAAGAAGGAGGACGTAAAATACAAATTGGGAGTCATTCTAAAATGCCACAAATGTTTAAAGTTCAAAGTCTCGTGCTGTGTTATTTTAACTGGTCGGTATCTTATTGCTGACATATTTTTAAAGTATTCTTTAAAAATTTTAAGTGGTAAAATATGCATAACAGAATTTATCACTGTAACTATGTTTAAGTGTTCCATGGCATTGAGTACATTCATACTGTTTGCAACCACTGGTTTATTTTGAGTATTATAACTATTATGGTGGCCCTATAACAGCAGTTCCTAACGCCTGCTGTCTCTAAGGCTAATGGTTTTTCCTTGAGGAAAGAGCACCCAGGAGGAGACATTGCTGATTGATGGGTAAGAATCCCAGGGAGGAAGAATTTGGCTCAACATGAGAAAGAACTTTCTATTTTAGATCTGACCAACAGGAACAGGAGGCCTGTGATCTCCCCTTTGAAGGTGGAGAGTGACCAACAGGAGCCCTTATGCCACCTGTTGGGTGTGTTGGGGAAAGGATTCCTCTTCTGGGTGGGAGAGGGACCTCTGGGCTTCCTTCCAACTGTGAGATTCTGCAGTCATACTGACTTCAGAGATTGCTGTGCACTCAGGTTTCAGATGAGCTTGCTGGAGTTCAAGCATACTCAATTTGGACTTTAAAATAGTCACACTTAAAACCACGCGTTGACAGATTTTTATCCTTTCCTGGAACATTCTCTGCTATTTTTGTCTGAACTATGGAGAAATCATTAAAAGTAGGATACTGGGTCTCGGGCCCAATGCAGCCAGTTATAATCCAAGTGATGCAGGGCAAGTGATGTTCTTCGGGAACCAGCTCCCACTTAGGGCTGTGCTTCCTTCGGATTTGCTCCTTTCCTGTCCCAGCATAATTCTCTAAGATGCAAATCTTCCTCTCCCATTAAAAAAAAAAAAAATTCTTCTGTGGCTGCCCTTCATTTTCAAAACAGTTCAAATCTTCTGCCTGGCATCCTGGGCGCCCCTGCTCATGAGATCGGTCTCTTGCTATTCCTTCCCTCCAACTCTAATCCCTATTTGGACTGAATTACTTTCAATTCTCTAGTGCTTATTTGTTTGGCTAATTCCTACATATCCTTTAAGACTCAGTTTTGGTGTAGACTCATTTTCCCTAGGGCATAGTCAGAGTTCTTTATAGCACCCTTATTTTCTGTGACCCAGACCATAGGCATCCTAGAAAGTGCATCTTTGGTGGCTTCTAAGATCTGGGCCTGGGTGGGGGAGGTGGGGGTGGGGTTATGGATCCCTGACTCAGTTCATGCATCACAATAATCAAAAGATTGGGGAATTAAAAAAATAATCTTGGACTGGGATAGTTCTTTGTATACATGACATAAGACACAGAAGCTATAACTTTAGAAAGACCACTAAGTACAATCATATACATTTTTTTGAGTTACCCATGCCAAAAAAAAAAAAAAAACAAACATTGCTCACCAACTCAAAATACAAATGATAAAAGAGGAAAATTTGAAATCTATCTTATATAAAGAGCTCCTATACAAAATAAGAAAACAAATGCATACTAATGGTCAAATCATGTATACAGTAGGCATAAAAGAGCTTCATGTGGCTTTTAAACCTGTGAAAAGATAGGCTTTATTAGAGGTAAGAGTACAAGTGAAGACAACAGTGGCCTACCATTCATCATCACTCAGGTTAGGGAAAACTAAAATATTTTAACACATTGTTGGTAAGAGTATATGGAGACAGGCATTCCATTCGTACACTGCTGATGAATGGGCAAATTGCCACATATTTATGGTAACATGATGACAATTACAAGTGCATATATCCTTGATTCAACTGTTTAATTACTACTGACATTTTATCCATAAATTTGTAAATGAATAAAATGACAAATTGAAGACAGAATGTTCCTTCTTTCTCTGTTCTCTGAAAAAAAGTTTAAAATGAAGGAATGATTATCTGTTCCTCGAAAGTCTCCTAAAGCTTTCTGTAACACATTTGTTGTTTTGGGGTAGGAGTGCTGTCCTTTTAAATCAGTCTAATGCTTATTAGCTCCTCTAGATTTTTATTTTTACATATAGTTTTTTTAGTTGTAGATGGACACAATACCTTTATTTTATTTATTTATTTTATGTGGTGCTGAAGATCAAACCCAGTGCCTCACACATGCTAGCCAAGCACTCTACTGGCTGAGCTACAACCCCTACCCCAGATTTTTTTTTGGCAGGGTCAGGGCTAGGTTAGTTTTAGTAATCATTTAAAAATATCCACTGGGGGTTGGGGACATAGCTCCCTTGGTAGAGTGCTTGCCTTGCAGGTACAAAGCCCTGGGTTCGAACCCCAGCACCTAAATAAATAAATAAATAAATAAAAATCCACTATGCCCATTTTTATGTTTTTGTTGGTATTGTTTATGTGGATATTTTCTTTGTTTCTTTCAGTCTTTTTAGGTGTTTTATTTCTTAAATTTTCAAAGTACAAGCCCTTGATTATGTTGAATCCACATTGTTCATTTTAAATTTTATCAAAACATGTCTGCTTTTCTTTTCTTTTTTTTTTTTTTTTAAAGATAGAGTGAGAGGTGAGAGAGAGAGAGAGAGAGAGAGAGAATTTTTTTTTTAATATTTTTATTTTTTTTTAGTTCTCGGTGGACACAACATCTTTGTTGGTATGTGGTGCTGAGGATCGAACCCGGGCCGCACGCATGCCAGGCGAGCGCGCTACCACTTGAGCCACATCCCCAGCCCACATGTCTGCTTTTCATGTCGGTTTGTAGTCTTTTAAAAATTTGCCCTTGTATATTAATGTCTCCTGCCCCACCCCACTTCATTATTTCCACCTTTTCTTGGGAGAAGGTGGTTTGTTTAGGCATGTGTCTTACTAGCTATATTTTTCTGGATTTTACACTAAGGATGAAATATTTGAAAAGGAAATTAGGACAACAATCCCATTTATAATAACATTAAAAAGAATACAATATTTAGGAATAAACTTAACTAAGGAGAGAAATATTCGTATACTGAAAACTACAAGACATAGAGGAAATGAATGAAAGAAGCAACAAGGTAAGCAGAAAACACCCAGGTTCATGGACTGGAAGACCATGTTAAACTGTCCATGGTATCCCAAGTGTTTGATAGATTCAATGCAATCCCTATAAAAATCCTGAGGCATTTTTCTTATGGATATAGAAAAGATACTTCTAAAAATTCATGTATAACCAGAAAGGACCTCAAATAACCAAATTAATCTTGAGAAAGAACAAAGCTAGAGATATCACACTTGCTGTTTTCAAAACATATTACAAAGCTATGGTAATTAAAACAGTATAGTACTAGAATAAAGACAGACACATAGACCAACGGAACAGAACAGAGAGCCAGAAATAAATCTGCCAATACATAATGTAGTAGCTATAGCAATGAAATACCTGCGGCAGCTAACCTTATAAAGAGAAAAGTTTTATTCAGCTCAGTTCTGGAGGCTGAAGGTCCAAATGGCATAGCACAGGCGTGTGGCCACCCCTTGGCTGCCTCACCTCATGCCAAGATGGCAGAGGTGGCTGCACGTGTGTCAGCAAGCATGTGATCACATCTTGAACCAGGAGCAGAGAGAGAAAGAGAGGCATGGGGCCAAACTTTCTCTTTTTACAACAATCCTCTTGTAAGAACTCAATGAATCAGACATTATTACCCTATGGACATAATACTGGTGGGATTCTACATTATGTACAACCAGAAGAATGAAAAATTGTACTCCATCTATGTATGATATATCAAAATGTACTCTACTGTCATGTATAACTAATTAGAACGACAACAAAAGAACTCAAAGGGTTATACAGAATTATCAAAGGGGTTACATGAGAAATGCCTCATACCTCCAGGACCTACAGACCCCTATATTAGGGCCACCTTCCAAAGGTGTCACCACCTCCTAACAGCACCACCCTGAGGATCAAGGATTTAATCACAATGCACTCTTCAGGGACACAGGCCATACCCAACTATAGCATCCAGTCAGCTGACCTTTGACAAGGATGTCAAGAATCCACATCAGGAGAAGGATAACAACAAGCAGTGTTGGGAAACTTCATGTGGATATCCACATGCAGAAAAATAAACTGGACCCTTACTGCATATTGTAAATAAAAGTCAACTCAGAATGAATTGAAGACTTTTAACATATGACCTGAAACTGTCAAGCTCCAGAAGACAGAGGGGAAAGCTTCATGACCTTGGTTTTGGCAATGATTTTGTGAACATGCCACCAAAAGCAGAAGCAACAAAAGCAACAGTAGCTGGAACTACAATCTAAAAAACTTTTGCACAGCATGAGAAATAACACAGGGAAAAGGTAACCCATGGAATGGGAGAGAAGATTTGCAAACCATAAAGTTAAGGAGCAGTTGATTTCCAAAACATACAAGGAACGCCTGCAATTCAATAACAAAAAACTAAACCCAATTAGAAAGTGGGCTAAAGACTTCAATAGATGTTTCTCCAAAGACAGAAAGATGCTCAATGTCACTAATCATCAAGGAAATTCAAATCAAAATCACAATGAGATATCTTCTCTCCTTTTAGGATGCTATTTTGTGAGTATGTATGTATGTGTGTATATATATGTACATATATTTACTTATATATTTTTGAGCTAATTAGCTTGCATTTATTATGATTACTAATTTACATATTTGGAATATTTTCTATCATTTTTCATTTTGTTTACTACTTTTTCTTTTGCTTCTTTCTAATTTCTGTGTTTTTTATCTCCACACACACACAGCAAAAGTAGGCAAGGATATGAAGAAACTGGAACTGTTCTATGTTGTTGGTGGGAATGTAAAATGTTACAATCACTATGGAAAACAGAATAGTTTTCTCAAGAAAATGAAAAAATATAACTACCATAAGATCCAACAACCTAACTCTAGTTACTTATCCCAAATAATTGATGTCAGAAATTCAAAGAGACACTAGTAATTCTATATTCAAGTGAAGACTATTTATAATAGCCAAGAAGTTGAAACAATCTAAATGCCCAGCTGAGTGCGGTAGTGTATGTCTGTAATCCCAGTGGCTCAGGAGCATGAAGCAGGAGTATCATGAGTTTAAAGTCAGTCTCAGCAAATTGGCAAGCCCTAAGCAATTCAGTGAAACCCTGTCTCCAAATAAAATATAAAAAAGGGCTGGGGATGTTGCTCAGTGGTTAAGTGTCCCCAAGCTCAATCCCCAGTACCAAACAAAACAACAAAAAAACAACTAAATGCCCATTGACAGATGAATGGATAAATTGTGTGGAATACACGACACACGCAATGGAATATCATTCAGACTTGAAAAGGAAGGAAATGCTGTCACAGGCTGCATCCCGGATGAACCTTGAAGACATCATGCTAAGTAATACCAGCTGGTCATAGAAGGACCATTACTGCATGATTCCACTTAGACGAGAAAAACAAAGTAGTCAAGCTCCTAGAAATAGAAAGTGGAGTGGTGGTTGCCAGGGCAGGGGAGACAGGGAAACCCGGAATTGTTAAATCAACTGTCATGAAGTTTTAATTATGCAAGAAGAGT
The DNA here is from genome assembly GCF_964194105.1 of Spermophilus citellus. NCBI lineage: Eukaryota > Metazoa > Chordata > Mammalia > Rodentia > Sciuridae > Spermophilus > Spermophilus citellus. Next base: position 196,441,944 of record NC_138185.1, on the reverse strand, counting down.
GAATTCTAGACATCTGCTCTATGACATTATGCCTATAGTTTATAATACCATCTTATAAATTTAAGAGTTTTTTGATAGGGTACCTCTCATATTAATTGTTCTCACCACAATCAAGTTTCTAAATTTTTAATATACAATTTGTTAAACCCCATTTTAATTGTCAAGATAATTAGCTAACATTTATTATGATTACTAAAACACTCAGAATAATTTTCTTTTTATTTTGTGTTTTCTTTTTTCTTTTCTACCTTCAGTGGGATATGACCAAGTTCAGGATAATTTTCTCTTTTCTCCTCTACTGTATTGGAAACTACAGATTGTATTTCTTTCCCTTTAATGGATGCCATTGTTTCTTCTCCAGTGACTTCTTTTTGTCATCAGATCCTGAAACTATGCCACACACCTGAACTCAATTGCTACCACCCCGGGGTTCAAAGGCATTGGCTGCCCACTGCAAGTAAGAGAGCCCAGAGTTCCTGCCACCAACGGTAGGTTTTGTTTCTCATGATGTCAACATGTGTTGTATTCTTTTGCCTTTCCTTTATTTTCTCAAGGACACCCCTCCTTTGTCTCGTTTTAGGGACAGATATCATGTTCAACATATCTTTGTATTTGTTTATAATTTTTTAGTGTCCGACTTGATAAGTTTCACTAAATGCATACACCCATGTAATCTGCATTTCCACCAAGATAACAAATATTTCCACCACCCTTGTGCCCTTTGGTTTTAAAAAAATTTTTTTTTAAATCAGATGAGTTTTGCCTGTTGAAATTTCATATAAATGGACTTATACATCATGTACTCCCTTGTCTCTGGCTTCTTTCCCTAACATAATGTGCATAAAATTCATCCATGATTTTTTTGTGTGTTTCAACAGTTGTGTGTGTGGTGTGTTTCCTTTTTTCTTGGTAAGAAACAGGGCCTTGCTGTCCAGAATTCCTGGGTCAAGTGGTCCTTCCTCCTCCTCCTACAGCATAGCTGGGACTACAGATGTGTACCATGCCCAGCAGCTCTTTAATTTTGTTTTATGTCTTATCTTTGCTGAGTGGTCTTTCACTGTATTAATTACAACACTTTGTGGTGGTGTGAATTGATAAATACAATCAATAAGAGTGTAAGTTATAGGTTATAGATTAGTAAAAAATATAGATTATAGATATAAGAGTTTGATAAGTGAGATAAGACTATTATAAAGCAAGAACTGGCATAGGCAGGCCTAAGACTCCATCTTGCTGCCTTCTATAAAAAACGGTTATAAGAGCTGTTTCTGGGAAACTAAAATGAAAGCTGTTTTCTTATAATATATTGTTTTCTGTACTTTGTACCCCACAAAATGTACTCAACCCAGGAGATGGTGGTCTTGGTGCCCAAGACTTTAAAGTAGATTCTTGCCCCTGCTAACCACCTGCATGAACTCAGGATACAGTTGTCTAACACCTGCTCAGACCCAAGATGTGGTTAACTGAGTTGCTGTGCTAACTGCTGCCTTAGCTTCTGTGATTGGCTTGCTTGCATGATGGCCAGGAAAAGTCCCAGAGCTGTAGTTTTTGTCCTTAAATTTTCAAGACACAGGCCTGGAAATCACTGTTCTCCCACAGAGCTTCAGTCTCTACAGGTGGGTGACAGTCACTGGCCAGGTAAATAAAGCTCTCTGTGATTTGAATTCGGACTCAGAGTGTTTTCTGAAGTGGCTCCCCATAACAACTTGTCTGTCTATTCTTCTCCTGATAAACATTTAGTTTGCTTCCAATTAGCCTATTGTGAATAAAATTGCTATGAACGTTCTTGCATGTCTTTTTGAAGACATATGCTTTCATTCTCGTTTAATTGCCTGGAAATGGGATTGTGGCTCAAAGATAACAATATGCTTCCCTTTCTAAGTATCATTTACACTTGGTATGTCTTCCTTATGAATTACACTTTCATTGTTATGACATGTCCTCTTTATTTCTGGTAAAATGCTTCTTGACGTCTATTTGTAATTAAGCCATGCCAACCTTCCTGTGTTTACTGTTTGTGAGCTGTATCTTTTTTACCATTTGTGAGCTTATCTTTTTTCCTTCTGATCTGAGCCTTTACTAAGTCTCTTGTAGTCAGTATATGAGAGGATCTTTTTTTTAAATCCAGTTGGATCATCTTCATCCTTTAGTTGGAGCTTTCAGTCTATTGACTGTTTTTTCTTTTGTTACTGGGGATTGAACCCAGAGATGTTTTACCATTGAACTACATTCCCAGCTCTTTTTATTTTTTTTAGACAGGGTCTTGTTAGGCATTTAGGGCCTCACTACCTGTTGAAGCTGACCTTGAACCTGTGATCTCCTGTCTCAGCCTCCTGAGTTGGTGAGAGTATAGGTAGGCGCTACCGCCCAGAATAGTAACTCTTGGTACACTTATGGATGTGATTAGATTTAGTTCTATCAATTGTGGTTTCGTTTTTATTTATCCCGTCTGGATTTTGTTGCTGTTGTTCTGTTCTCATTTTAGGCTAATCCATTTTATTATTATTTTTATTGTTCCAGTTTAATTCATCTCTTGGTTCTTTAGCTGTTCTTTGCATAATTTTCTGTAATGGCTGCTCTAGGGCCACAAGTTTGCACCTTAAACTTATCGTAGCCTACTTAGTGTTAATATTCTACTACTTCATGTAACACATAATAATTTTTCCATGTAGTTCCATTTATTTCCTCATCCTTTGTGGTTTTATTGTCACATATGTTTATCTATTTACATAATAATCCCACAATACATTGTTTTAATTCCCACTTTAAAGGACTATGTGATTTTTTTTAAAAAAGGGGGGAGGGAACGAATAAATATATAGCCTAATGGCATCTTTGAAGGGTTGTTGCTTGTAACTCCCTTCAAGAAACCTGCTGTAAGATCAGCAGTTGATGGGCATCTTCCAGGTTTTGCCTTCCAGGTCTGCTGCAGAGTTCATGCTAAGGCCATGCTCCCCCTGGGCTGCCCAGCCAGTGACTGAGCACAGCAGAGGGCTAACGCCAGGCTATTCTTGTCTGATATAGAACTCTAATCCTGGGTGGTCTTTGCTCTAGAGATGCTGGTTGACTTGGTCAAGATTTTCTCAGAGCTGTAAATCCTTCTACAAAATTCTCCTTGCTTCCCCCTCCCCTTTCACAGGTGTCTGACAGTCCTGTATTGAAGTCTGAAGCTCTCCGTCCTCCTCCTTCTGCTTCCCTTTTTCCTTTGAAGATATTTCCCTAACAAATCTAATGCATGTCTGTTTTAATCTTGACATCTGCCTCTTGGGGGATCTGAACTGATATGAGTCTTTCACATGGACCTCCATATTCTTATTCCTGGTGCTGGTCATTCCTTCCTGTAGATTTGAGTTTTCCGCTTGTGTCATTTTCTTATAGTTTGAAAAAAAAATCTTTCTTGAAGTGCAGTTCTGCTGTTAACAACTTTGCTCATAAAAATAAATCTGAATGTTTTCTGAATTCATCTCGATATTTGAAGACTATTTTTGCTGGATATAAAACTCTGGGTTGACAGTAGTTTTTTTCTTTCCGCCTTTCAAATCTTGCTCCACTGAGTCTTGCCCTCATTATTTTTTATGACAAAGCTGACATCATAAGTATCATTGTTTCATTATGTATAATGTCCCTGGAAGCTTTCAAGATTTTTTTTTCCATCTTCAGTCACTAAATTGATTGTGGCTTACTTAGTGTGGTTTTCTTTATTGTTATCCTGGGCTTCTTATATTTGAAAATTTATATTTTAAAACAAATTTGGGAGCTGGAACTGTAGCTCAGTGGTAGAGCGCTCAACTGGCATGTGTGAGGCACTGGGTTTGATCCTCAGCACCACATAAAAATAAATAAAGTAAATGTAATATGTCTATCTACAACTAAAGAAAAAATATTTTAAAAAATTGGGATTTGGGGGGACCATTATGTCTTTAGATATTTCTTCTTCTGCACATTCTTTCTATTCTTTCCTTCTGGAGCCTTGATTAGATTTATCATAGGATAGTTACTATTATTTATACATGTTACTAAGATTGGGAGGGGAATTAATCTTTTTTCCTGTACCCATCAGATTGGATAATTTTGATTGATTAATTTTAAAGTTTACCGATCCTTTCTTTTGCAAACCCATTTGCTGTTAAGCCTAGGCAGTACCTTTTTTTTTTTCATCAGATGTTATACTTTTTTGTTGAATTTGTATTCCATTCCTTTTTATGGTTTCCATTTCTTTGCAGAGACTCCCCATTATTCATTCATTAGGATTTTATCCTTTAAACTCTCAATGTATTTACAATAGTTGCTTTCAAGTCCATTTACTAATTAGAAAAACAAAAGTCAAATGTTTTCTCTGATATGTGGATGCTAATTCACAATGGGAAGAAGGGCTAGGGAAGAATAGAGTTACTTTAGATTAGGTGGAGGGGAATGAAGGGAGGGGAGGGGCTTGGGGATAAGAAGGATAGTAGAATGAATCTGACATTATTACCCTATATATGTACATATACAACTATTTGACTGGTGTGAGTCTCCATCATGTACAACCAGAGGAATGAGAAGTTATACTCCATTATATATGATGTATCAAAGTGCCTTCTACTGTAATGTATAACTAATTAAAATAAATTTAAAAATTTTAAAAAGATACATTCAACTTGTACATGTAATCTAAATTATCAAACATTTTAACCTGATAAGGTACATATCAGTAAAGATTATGTTGGTTGATTTTTTAAAGAGATATATGTATGTCTTTATGGAAAAAAAAAACTATATGGAAAAAAAAACTGTAGAAGTGTGGAAAAGATTGGTTATGGTGGCCTCCTCTGGGAAGGGGAACTGCCTGGCTGAGGCAAAGAATAGAGAGATATTTACCTTATCCTGTGTTTTCTTTTGCTCTTCTGATATTCTGATATTTGTCCTCCTACCAAACAATTTTAGGAGTGTACACATTTAGAAAGAAGAAGGAGAAGGAGAAAAAAGAAAAACAAAAAAACTCACCTGTGGTCTTGTTCCTTATAACTTCTCCAGAATCTGCTTCTTGTTCTAGCACCAGCAGAATAAGCATCACCTCCATGCCTCAGGTGAGAATGCAGGCTGGCCCAGACCAGGTCTACTGGGTGAGACTTTAATGAGATCCCTGGGTGATCTGTATACAATTAAATTTGAGAAAGAAAGTTATAGACCTCATCTTACTACTAATCACGTTATTGCAGTGTTTTCTTTTCTCCCCCATCTAGAGTGTGAGCTACCTAGAAACATCACCTGTTCCAACTCCATTCCCTAAACCCGCACAGTAATTAGTACAGAGTAGACGCTCAATAAATGCTTATAGAATGAGTAACGTGGGGACAATGACACACCTCCTAAGAGGGTGTTTGCTTTTGGAAGAGGCTGTGCCTGGGGCCGGCTGGCTGTTTTATTCCTTGGTTTCGATTAACTCTCATCCTCTGTTAATGATGGGAACCATCCCATCATGGGCCCACCCGTACTCTGTGCTATTTCAACCACATAGAAAAAGCTTTTTAGTCTTCTGGTGGGGCTCTTAAAGTGGTTATTTGAGAAAGATTATTAAAAAGTCAGAGATCAGAGAGTAGTTCGTTTGATGGCTTATTTAGGTTAGGATGTTGTAAATAACCCAGGAAATCGTTCAAAATAGGGTCAAGGAGAATGGGATTAGATGGGGACACAGGCATGTCTCCTTGTCTAGCAGACCAGGTAGGCCAAAGAACATCTGAAATTCATCAGGAATAGAGTGAGAAAGGGAAGAAGAAAAGGGAGAAGGATGGCAAGATTGGGACACAAGAGAACAAAGAAAGATCTACGTGGGAAGCAAGGGAATTTGCCAACAGCATCAGGCCCACAGAGAAGGAAAGGAAAATTTTAGAGTCCTTAGAGTCTCCTCTGGAATTTAATGCCTGATAAGTACAGACAGAATCCAACACAAATGCTTTGGCCTCACTTTCAAAACTTTCCACATAATGTCCAAATCTCATCTGCAGCCACCTTTTCTGTTATCCCTCTGTGTGGGTCCCACTCCATCCAAGCTACATCACTTAATATTTGTCCTTACTGATCTACATCATTGCTCATAATGTCCTCTTGACCTGGGTTGTCCCTTTGTCTGACCTTCTTCTATAAACATCCCACCAATCCTTCCAGGTTCTTTCAAAATGCCCTTCTTCTTTACTTTATGCTATTTTTTTTCTCCAGTGGATACCCAACTCTCTCACTCCTTCTTTGTAGAGAATTCTTTTCGGTGACTTTTATGCTCAAGTCTTGTTACTTGTCTACTTGTCTCCTCCTATTCAACTGCGAATGTCATTAACTTTTTTGTCTCTTCCAATTTCCTGGAGCAGAGCCCTAAATGCAGGTCAAGGCACGAGACATTTATTGGACATGATAGGTGGAAAGCATTTTGTTAATTAAATCAGCCGTGAACCAATCTGTACCTTACTGGAGTAGTTCCCTTCTAAAGCAATTATCTCTCAATCTACTTTCAAACTTTGAAGACCTTCTTATCAGGAAACGAGCTTCCTTTTCTATCTGCTAATCTTCACTGAACCACATCTTGGTTTTATGGACATTTCTTCCTCCATCACCCACTGCCCACAGCTCATCTTCAAATATACATTTAACTCAGAGTACCAACATAGCAGCTGTCGTCACCCATAGTTTAACCATCACTAGTGGCCTAGGAGGTAGATGATAAGTCATAATTCATAATCTTCTTGACACATGAATTTGTGAGCACCATCTGGTACATAAGAGTGACTCACTCGTGGGTGAACATGCCTAGCTGACCACCCACCACATCACAACACAGCTTTCTTGCTTGCTACCCAATTTAGAAGCCTGGTGACATGGGAAGTAAAAACCTAGAATCTCAAAGAGGTAACTTGTCTTAAATAAGTTTGTTGGGTTCACTTTTAGCTTATATCACATTTAGAAAAATACATTAATTATCAACATTTGGGGGGATATATTTTAACCAAAGTCCCCAGTTTACCTTAGTGTTCACTCTTTGTATAGCATATTCTGTGGATTTTCTGAAACACCTATCATGTATCCACCATTAGGGGGATCCTCTGTTTTCTGCCTATTCTTATCTTCCTCCCTTTTCCAAGACCCTGGGAAAACACTGATCTTTTCGTTGTCTCTCTAGTTTTGCCCTTTCCAGAAAGTTACATAGATAGAACCATAAAATATGTAGGCTTTTTAGATTGGCTTATTTCACTGAACAATATGCATTTAAGTTTCCTCCATGCCCTTCTGTGGCTGAATGGCTCATTTCTTTTTAATGTTGAATAATATTCCATTGGATATGTAAACTGCAATAGGTCAGTTAATCATTGACCTATTGAAGGACATCTTGGTTGCTTCTAGTTTGGGGCAGTTAAAAACAGTTACTTTAAACATTTGTGTGCGGGCTGGGGATGTGGCTCAAGCTGTAGCACGCTCACCTGGCATGCATGCGGCCCGGGTTCGATCCTCAGCACCACATACCAACAAAGATGTTGTGTCCGCCGAAAACTAAAAAATAAATATTAAAAAAAATTCTCTCTCTCCTCTCTCACTCTCTAAAAAAAAAAACATTTGTGTGAACATATTTTTTTTTACTTCATTTTGAAAAATAAACTAAGTTTTGCTTGCTAGATCATAGGCAAGTCAAGGATTATATTTTTAAGAAACTGCCAAACTGTCCTCCAAAATGGTTGTGCCTTTTTAAATTCCTCCCAACAGTTAATGAAAGTTCCTGTTGTTCCAATCCTTGCCAGCCGTTGATGTTGTCAGTGTTTTTTATTTTAGTTATTCTAATACATACGTAGTGGTGTCTTATTATTGCTTTAATTTGTAATTCCATTATGACATATGATGCTGAGCTTTTTTTTTAAAAATGCTTACTTGCCATCTGTATATATTCTTTGGTGAGGCGTCTGTTTTTCCTTTGCCCATTTTAAAATCAGGTTGTTTGTTTTCTTATTGCTGAGTTTTAAGAGTCCTTTGTATATTTCAGGTTACAAGTCCTTTATCAGAGATATGTTTTGCAACTACTTTCATTCAGTCTGTGTCCCGTCTTCATTCTGTTAACTGTGTCTTTCACAGAGCTCAAAGAATGGCGTGTCCATTTTTCTTTATGGATTCTGTTGTTGGTGATGTGCAGCATCCGAACAGTGATTGCCAAACTCAAGGTCATCTGGATTTTTTTCCTAAATTAGTTTCTGGAAATTTTATAGCTTTTCACTTTGGATTTCACTCTGCAGTGCATTTCATACTATTTTTGTGAAAGGCGTAAATTCTGTGTCCAGCTTTGGTATTTTTTGCCCAAGCTTGTCCGTCTGTTGAATAGACTCTCTTTTCTCCACTGAATTGCCCTTGCTCCTTTGTCAAAGATCAGTTGACTATATTTGTATGGGTCTATTTAAAGGCTCTCTATTCTGTTCCATTGATCTATTTGCCTCTTCTTTCACAAAAACACTGTCTTGATTGCTGTAGCTTCATTGTAAGTCTTGAAGTTGAGTACTGTCAGTTCTCCAATTTTTGGTGTTTTTTTTTTCTGTATTATATTCGGGGTCATTTGATTTTTCATACAAACTCCAGGATCAATTTAAAAGAGCTTGCTGTGGGTTTGATTTGGGATTGTATTGAATATAGATCATGATGGGAAGAACTGACATCTTAACAATATTGAGTCTTCCTGTCCATGAGCATTGAATAGCTCTCTTTTATTTACATCTTCATTGATTTCTTCCATCGTTATTTAACAGGGTTTTTTTTTTGGTACTGGGGATTGAACTCAGGGGTACTTGACCACTGAGCCACATCTCCAACCTTATTTTGTATTTTCTTTAGAGACAGGGTCTCACTGAGTTCCTTAGCACCTTGCTGTTGCTGAGGCTGGCTTTGAATTAGTGATTCTCCTGTCTTAGGCTCCCAAACTGCTGGGATTACAGGTGTGTGCCACCACACCCAGCAATTTCACAGTTTTTAATATAGATTTTATGCATATTTTGTTAGTTTTATATCTAGGTATTTCATTTGGGGGTGCTAATGTGAATAGCATTATGTTTTAATTTCAAATCAAGTTGTTCATTGCTTATATATAAGAAAACAATTAACTTTTGTATATTAACCTAGTATCTGGAAAACTTACTCTAATTATTTATTAGTTCCAGCAGTTTTTTCTTATTTATTCTTAGGGATTTTCTACATAGACAAACAAGCATATAATTTACAAACAATGACAGTTTAATTTTTTCCTTCTCAATCTGTATGCATTGTGTTTTCTATTATTATCACATTAGCTAGAGCCTCCAGGATAAAATCAGAATACTTAATATGAAAATCTTTATTTCTGGATTTTTCTGAAGGCAAAACAACAAATCAGAGAACTGGGCATGCAACCCATCTTGGCAAATTTTGGAATTGAGTAATGGTGGACCCCCTTTTTTAAATATATATTTTTAGTTGTAGATGGACACAATATCTTTATTTTATTTTTATGTGGAGCTGAGGATTGAACCCAGTGCTTCATAGCATGCTAGGAGAGTGCTCTACCCCTGAGCCACAACCCAGCCCCAATAGTGGTAGCCCTTTTAAAATGGGATATCTACTTGTAGTTCACTTCAGTCTCCACCAATTCCTTGCAATAAACACTTTATCTCTTTGTGAAAAAATGGAAGTTGAGGATAAAATTTCTATTAAATGAAAAACATGATAAAGGGATACCATGAGCATATGATTTAGAAAAAAGCCAGGACCCTCTTTAGACAATCTCCAAATATTCCCTTGTGAATGTCAATACTCTACTGAATAGGTAGCCCACACTTCATTACTACCTTACTCACCACTCCCCCCTTCTATTTCCAGATGTTAAGACTCAGCTCTTATGCTCTGCCTTCAGTCTTCAACACATCAGTGCTTACTTTTGAGCTTGATCCATTCCTTTCCCTTGCCCTGCATCACTGCTGTTATGTGATAATGCTACATGCATTTCATTCTTCCCCTCTGCCATTACTACACACAGAACACTGGGCGTCCCAGGACTCCAGTGAGGTGGAGGAGCAACCTTGCTACTTCTCTAAATCCACAGTGATTGTTTTAGAGTAACTTTTTATACTTCAGTTCAGTTGTATTATGGGTTAATAGGATGTTTATCACCACGATGACACCATTTCTATGACAACATGTATTGAAGACCCGAACAAATCACTTAAATGGAATACAGCCTGTCATCAAATTGAAGGTTCCTGCAGCCCAGCAAGGGCAGGAAGAACATTTTGACAGACATCAGCTACTTCAGTAGCAGGTGGGCTGAACCAGGAGTTTGCAGAGCTACATCACATCAGTGTGTGTGTGTGTGTGTGTGTGTGTGTGTGTGTGTGCGTGCATTCTCATCTGCACAGGTGGTAGGAGTGGAAGTTATAGTTAAAGTTCTTTCACCGTTCAGATTAGAACATTTGTCTTCTAAGAATCTTAACCCATAGAAGGTTCTAGTGTTACATTTCCTTTCTCCTTCAGAGCTAGGTGTCATTGGCTGCAGATAGCCAACCACTTGAATTTCAGAAGAAAGATGCCCAGTTCATAGGGCAACAAAGCCAGTCATGGGCAAATTCCTCAAAGCTGTAAGAAAATGTTTTTAACCCGGATGCATATAAGAATAACTAGAGAACATTTAAAACCTACCAGTGCCTGGGAGCAACCTCAGACCAATCGAATCAGATCCCCCAGGTAGAGGCCAGAGGGTCACAAACCCCAGGTGATTTCAATATGCTAAATGGACTGAGAACCACTTCTTAAAGGTGTGATGTTAGCATCTGATAATCTCATCCGAACAAGGATGGTACACCCACTCCTACAGAGGAGGCTGTTTATAGACACTTTAATTTTATGACATTACAGGCACCTGATATACTAGAAGAGCTCTAGATTTCCTTTTTAATAAACAATGTTCTCTCTTTCAAGGGAAGAGGAGGAGGCAAAATTGAAATCTACCAAGATAATTGAAGTAAATAACTCCAGGCACAGATGACAAAAAGTTCTTCCACATATCCATTAAATAAAGGAAATTGCTGCTTTTAAAAGAAACATAATTTGTGCTAAATCTTCTCTTCTTTGGAATTACCTATAAATTTCTAACTAAACTTCTGGTTGCTGAGACATTTCTCATTGCAAGAGAATAATGTCTTTTTTTCCATTCCCTTTCTCCAAAATCCTTTTGATTCTACCTCCCCACCCCCTACAACCCTTTTTTCTTTTTACAGGTTGGAGGGCAGGAGGACAGTCCTTTGTGGGTTTAAAAGGAACATGTGAAATCTGATCAAATCAAGAATCCAGTTAAAAATACTTTCTGGCCCATTCAACCGAGGGGAGGAATTCATAAACATTAGTTCCCTTACAACAGATTGGTCAGTGTCTAGCATACCTATGATGAATCAAACCACCAGGAACCAATACCAGGGTCTTAATCAAAACAAGGGGCCATACAGGGTAACTGTCTCATAGTGATTCAGGAATGAGGACACTGACCTGCTCAGGTGCTAGGCAGGGTTTCTTCTGGGGTAGCAAAAATGTACTCTGCCCCTTGCGGGCTGGGATAGCTGGTCGAATGTGCCATTCTACCAGAGTCCTCGGGTGGGGGCTCTGGAGTTCATGGCTCTGCAGTGAGAAGGGTGGATACCCTAGGCAATGTGGGGACATGGAGAGAGACAGCCACGAGTGAGAATGAGAGGCTGGAGGGGGAGTCCACATAAAGGTCCATACTTAGCTGGGTGTACGAGGCCAAGGCAGAAGGTTCGTGAATTCAAAGCCAGCCTCAGCAACTTAGTGAGGTCTTGTCTCTAAACAAAATATAAAAAGGGCTGGGAATGGAGCTCAGTGGTTAAGCATCCCTGGTACCAAAAATAAATAAATAAAGGTCCATGCTTCTCAGATCCTGGTTGCACTCCATTTACTCATATTGCGTGCTGACTCATCGCTGAGTTAGGAGAAGTTTGCCTGGACTGCAGAAGGTTGGCTCTTGAATTTAGGGTGGAATAGTGGCCTGTCATCACTCGCTGGCCATTGACAAGCATGGGGAAGACAGTGAGGCTATATTAACTGGTCAGCTGGACTTGCCATCGCTCCAGGAAAAACTATGCAACACCCACGGTCTGTTGATACTGTCATCATGGCAGAAGACAGATGGCCTTCTACGTTATCATTGTCACAGCTTCTGTCAGACTCGTTTCCCCAGCCTCTGGCTACAGGGACAGGTCAGGCTCCGGGGGGGGGGGGGGGGGGGACATGTAGAGAGTCTGAGGAGGGCCCACAATGCACTGGCAGGAAAAGGAGCACGGAGAGGAGCAGGAAGACCAGGAGACATGGTCCCTAACACAAGGCCTAGTGTGGCAAGCTTGTTCCTGATCTATGGGGAGTTTGACTTTCCAGTTTCTGACAATAAAAAAGTAAAATAAAAATATCCATTTAGCCAAGCATGGTGGTGCATGCCTGCAATACCAGCAACTTGGGAGGATGAGGCAGGAGGATTGTGAGTTCAAAGCCAGCCTCAGAAACTTAGTGAGGCCCTAAGCAACTCAACAAGACCCTGTCTGTAAATAAAATAGAAAAAAAGGCAGGGGAAGCGGCTCAATGATTAAGCACCCTGGGTTTAATCTCTGGTACCAAATAACAATAATAATAATAATATCTATTTATACCTATTCATGTAGTATGTTCAGGCAAGATAGCAACCACTCTGGTTATTCTTTGCACACCCTACCATCCCACATCTGTTCTCTATTCTTTTCTTTCTCTTTGGCTTCCTACTGTTTCACCAAGGTGGCTGGATAGTAATGAGAGGCTGAGAGGAAAGAAATTGGGGGGTATTTGTTATCCTGAACCATTTTTCATGGTCTTACAGAATGTCTCTTTCATTGACAGGGTATCCCTCACAACACCATCTTTCCCAGAGGAACTCATATGCCAAAGGAAGTATGGTGGAGATGGGCCTAAATGCCCAGCATTGTAACTAGAAAATGGAATTAATAGTCAAACCAAATCTAATTCTGAACTCCTTGCTATTTCCACTAAAATGGCTACATCTTCTAGTTTCATGGGAAAATACCCTGCATGGAACCTTAACTAATCTAATTTAAAATGTTACCAGGAAAGAGCACTAGCGAGTGGTGGAAAGGGCCCTGGGTTGAGTCAGGGCATCAAGGATTGAGAGCTGCCTCTTTCTACCTGAGCAGCCTTGGGTGTGTCACTTTACTTCTTCTGGCCTCAATAACTTCTCTTGCTAAAGTTGTCCCCAGAAGACATGGCAGAGAGCCAATGGAGTGTCTGAGCTAACTGGCTCAGGGCTACCTCCAGCTGCTTCTATCCCCATAGCCATTAACCAAAGCAATTCCACATGTAGTTGGGGTCCTCAAGCCTTCCTTTCTGCAATGCGTATGTTTCTCAATTATGTTCATCCCCATCTGAACGGCCCTGTGCTTAAGGGAAAGGCCCCACAGAAGGAATCTGTGTCGGTCTCCCTCAGTCCATGGATCTCATTTCCCTTGCCAAGAGATGGCGTAGGCCATGGAGGTATATAATGCAATTCTGGCTGAAAAGATGTAAGAGAAAGTTGCAGCCAGTGCTCCTAAGAAGTTACCCAAGTGAGGGTCTTTCTTTTTCCTCGCTTAAATAGTATGTCTGCACTGAGGGCTAAAATTGCAGAAGCCATGAGGAGAGCCATCCTAAGAAGACTCCACTCGAAGGAGGGGAAAACAGATGGATAGGAAGAGTCTGGGTGCTTGTTCTCAGCATTGACCTGTGACTTAAGTAACCCTCACTGCCCTGGTTCACCTGATTTCTTGTTTTATGAAAAAACAAGCATTCCTATAACATTGTGTAATATATCCAGTCTCCCATGGACCTTCCTGTTGTGTCTTCTATTACCTGTAGCCACCATGAAGATAGATGGACTGTAGTTCTCATATGCATTTCTGATAGCCAAGGATATTGTCTAAAGGAAATAATTCTGTGCTGGTCATTTTGGATCCTCTTATTCTGTTGTCTTTGTCCAAACTTCTAGGTAGTCCTTGTAAATGGTCACCCAGCCATGGTCATGTGTCATATAAAAAGAAATCCAGAAAAATGACACCCACCATCATTGTTCTGAATGTGCTGCTCGACTCCTCCCTAGCCTCACTTCTCCCACTGTGAACTTCTCTGTTTTCCAGTATTCAACTTTCTTTCCTCCTCAGGTTTGACGGAGGGTACTGCCTGCTCCAGTATGCTTTGACTTCTCATTGGTTAAGATTCAGAGTCTTGGGCTGGTGTTGTGGCTCAGTGGTAGAGCGGTGGCCTACCATGTATGAGGCACTGGATTCGAGTCTCAGCACGACATATAAATAAATTAAAAAGATAAAAAAAAAAAGGTTCAGGGTCTCCATCTAACTAAATTCACTTCATTTGACTTTGATAAATGTCCCTGGGATTTTTTTCTTCCCATCTTGTAGCTCAGTGCTGTACCCTTGATTCAAATTTGGGTCATCTCAGGATCTTTGCCTCCAATCCTCTTTTTGAGTTTTTTCTTCTGGGCTTTACTGCCAGCATGTATGTCTACTGAGGTCAGAGTTTTAGGCCAATTGCTGAGACTCCTTCGCTTTACCTGTATACCCTGGCTCAAAGTTCCTCGGCTTTAAATTCTGAGTTGTTTTCAACCGTTTCCAAGGAGGGTTGAGCCTCTGTGGTGTGGAATTTATGGAAAAAGCCAGCTGCAGCTGTAACCTGGGGAGTTTCTCACTCTGCATGGTTCTCTGCACAGTTGTCTCTCCCACTTCTCAGACACATAGGAATTTAGAACCTGCTCTGGATGTTTGTAATGGAAAGAGAAGCACTCAGACTGAACACAGATCTGGTTTGTGCTGCTGACTACCTTCTCATCCTGGCCCTAGCAGTTGGATTTCCTGTTCAATTTTTCAGGCCCACAATATGAGAGCTCTATATTAGGAGCTGAGAGGTAAGCAGAATGCACAGAAAGTCTCCAAGCCCTTATTTTAGTAAGAGATGCCTGCCTACCTCAAAGGTCCCTTCCAGCTCTTAAATTCCATGCTTCCAAATAAGACAGTAAAACATTCAACTTATGGATTGCTAACAGATTCTTGGACTGAAGCATGAGCTGCCCCCAGCATGCCTGATTGGATAACAATGCACAGTACAATGGCATAACATGTGCGATGCATTCTTTCCTTTTTAAAAACTCGTTTTATAAAACTCCTTAATTGAATCAGGCTTGAACTTCCTGTGGCATAAAACCAAATAGATTTACACTGATGCTAAAAATGTAAATGTATCCCAGATACCACCGACTGATGTATTCTCGGGAACATTTAAGCCTGAGGACTTGCTTGCGCACACTGTGATGATAAGGCAGAGCCCTGGGATCAGGCATTTGAGATATAAACATTCTTGGGTGAAAAAAAAAATTTTTTTTTCCAATTTCTTGCTTTCTTAGGATTGTAGAAGCAGTTTTGACTTTGTAATTCTAGAATGTCAGACCTGGGAAGACCTCTCCGAGATCATTAGTTCATTCTCCAGAGAATGTAAAGGATGCCTGGAGAGCTAAAGAGTCACAATTCAAAGACGATCAAAGTATAAATAGAGCTGGGGTCAGGTTCTGTTCAGGGCACCTGTATGAGCATCTACTTTGCATCGATCACTGCCTGGGGCATTGAGATCTAGAGGTAAAGAACAAATGACCATCGTTGTTGAGGGAGCCCAGAGAGTTCAGATGTCCAGATTTTTTTTGTTCTGATTTATTCTTCATCTGAATGGATATTTTGAGAAATAGGAAACTATATTTTAGCAGTGCAGCTTAGGAGACTGGGAAAAGATAAAAATGAAGAAGGTCTCCCTCTCTCCTCATCTTGAGTCCCAACCTGTACTGAGTCACAGAAGGTCAATTAGCTCTGCCTCTTGCAGCTTCTTCTTGTACCTCTCATAACATTGTAGAGGCTCAGTTCTTATTCATTCATAACAACACATCCATGGATACCATAGCCTGGTGACACTGCAGCTCATCACATCTTTTTGGGGGGCAAGTTAGGGGATAGCCTTTGAACATGCACATATTAAAAAAAAAAGAAAAAGTGTTTTAATGGGAGAGTAGTCAGCCCACCACAGAGGAATATTGTGCAAGGGGAGGCTGCTCTTGCAGTGTGCAGATTTTGACTCTGATATTGGGGCCTGGGATCTCTCTTCCCTAGTGCTGTTGCCAGGCAGACTTGTTACTGACACAAATTTCCTCCCTGATAAGTTGAACTCTTCCCCCTCCCAACTTCATTATGCCTGCAGCCGGAGCTCTGCTGTAGAGGAAGCCATGCCAGACACTCTGATTCACACGCCTAAAATATCAACCGGCCTGGGTATGCGAGTGATGCGATAAATCTGGAAAACATAAATCAGATCATCGGATGCTATATCTGTTTGTGTGCATAGGCTGCAGCAGGCATGGTGAAATGCCCTCCAAGTCTGCACCCAGGAGGACGTTAAAGGATGTAGCTTCCAATCTGGAAAAAGATGGGCAAGAAGGGTAGGTGCTGACGTGCAGATGAGGCCTTAAAACTATGGACATACATTGCAGACAGCAGGCAGGAGACTGCAGTGGAGCTCAGCCTCATAGACTGTAGGAAGAGATGGGAAAGGAAGCCTATAGAAGGCCTCAGTGTTAGAAAATCTAATGTAAAGAACCTGGGCCAAGGCATAATCCCTAGTTTGGACATCGGAGAGAAGTTGGGTTCAGTTTCACTAGGAACCCCATCAAAGTGGAAAGTAGAATATACAGAATCTGGCAGGTTTGGATCTTCTAGCCAATCAACAAGCTCTTCCTTTGGTGAATAGAGGATGAGCCATTTAACACTTTCAAAGCATAGAAATGTCTACATAGCTGAGTTCAGGCCATCAGATCCCAGGGGATCTCAGACTGGGTCTGGGATCCAGACAGCTGGCTTGGTCACAAATGACAGCTCTCCTTTGAGTATGATGTGCCAGAATTCCTGGTTCAAAAAGTAGCTTTAAGGCTGGGGTTGTGGCTCAGCGGTAGAGCGCTTGCCTAGCATGTGCGAGGCCCTGGGTTCAATCCTCAGCACCACATAAAATAAATAAATAAAGGAAGATATTGTATTCAACTACTACAACTAAAAATAAATAAATAAATAAATAAATAAATAAGGCTTTAGAATCATATGAAAGGAAGCGGGGTTCACACTTCAGATTTCCAGCCCTCAAGTATCACTTCTGCTTGGTTGTGCTGTGTCACTGAACTCTACCCTAAAATCAGATCAGACTCTTTAGACTTCTGTGCCTGGGAATTCAGGAAAATATCTAAGCGGGAAAAAGAAATTGGTGGGTAGGATGATGTGGAAGCTGCCATCAAGAATCAGTATTATAAGTACAAAGAAGTTAAGCAGCAATGAATGTTACACCCAAAAGTTCCCAGGAGTTACATCCTAGGCAGCCAAGAAGGACCCATAAACAGACTGAAAGGTGCTGAGGCCAATGGCTCCACCTGACGTCATGGTACCAGATGAGCAAAGCCAAGCACCCTTGTCTCCAGGCATCAGGGAGTGAGACCATCAATTGTAACAAGGTGAGGTATTGAGAAACTAATTGTAGCTTCACTTTTTGGCTACTCTGACTTATCAGAAAAAACAAAGGACAGATAATTTTCCCCCTTTTCCTTTCAAAACAGGCAGCCAGGGCTTTGTGTTCCCAGACCTGGGTGCCCTGACCCCAGGCAGGGAATTTCCAGCTCTTTGTGAATCAGGCCCACCTGGAAAAATTAAAGAGGCTTCCAAGAAGGGAAGAGGGTAGAAACTTCTGTGCTTTGTGAGTAAAAGCATGTCAGGGCCTGACCTTCGGGAGGTGGTTGGAGATTCTGGCAACTTGGAAAATGAGAAAGGACAGCTTTGTGGGATTCTCCACATAGGCTCTTCCTCATATTTTGTGCCCCAGACACAGCCAGATGAAGGATGGCTGTGGATGCTCATGGATCCTAGATACTGTTGTGGCTTTTAGTTAAAGATCCTCTTGGGGAGCCTGGAGATGGGAAAGGAGCCTCACGGGTTAGGAGCAGAGGTACCCAAAAGAAGACAGGGGACCAGCACACGGCAGAGGCTTCAAACACCAGAAAGAGCCATATGACAAGAATGACCCACACTGACTGGCAATAAGCAGCTGAATGCATTGAACTTGAGCTCTCCCAGGTCCAAGACACAGAAATTTATATGGCTTCTGTCTCCTTTTCATATGCTGACTCTCCCCGATTCCTGCCCTCATCTCACGACACAGAACAACCAATGCAGCACCCACAGATTTCCAGTTCACAAGCGCAGCCTGTTCTTTCTATCTGGACCAGAGTAGAAAGAACTTGAATGCTACCATCTAGAAATAAGTCCGTACATATGGGTATTGGGGTAAGACATGTGTTGCAGATTGTTTAATTCCAAAATGCTTATAAGAAACATTACATAAGCTTTGGATTTAATGAAAAAACAAAACAAAACCCTTCTATTCCCTCCATTGTGAGACTGCACAGGATCAGGCACCAACATGCAGGGGGCCAGTTCCCTGTTTGCACAGGAAGCTCCAGTGTGCTCTGTATTTATCTAGAATCACACCATTGAAATGGCTCAGGTCTCGATGTGGCTGTGATCAGTGGTTGGCTTTGACTTGACTTTTCAGCCCACTTCTGGGTCATCTCCCCAGTTAAGACAACTGTGCCACATCATAGCCTGAGGTTGGCTTCCTGCCAACATTCAGCTGGGCATGTTCAATGCTCAGCAATGCCCTCTTGCTGAGGGCCATTACCAAGTAGGAATGACGCATCGATTTCCTTGCCAGCGTACCCCATGTTAAATTTGCTGTGACCTTGCATGTGTGTTTGAGAAAGATGACCCTACTCAAGGACGAGGGTGGATCCAGGATTAGGGTGTATCCTGCAGTTTGAGGAAGTATAGTATCCCGGTCCTTGGGTTTAGGGCGTTCCCAGTTTAAGACCTTGGGTTTTAGGGAAGTTCCATGTTGAGGATTATTGCTGCTGGAAATAGGGCGTTCGTGCTACCTGAGCTCCCGTTGAGCTCTCGTGAGATTCAGAGAGCATTTTGGGAAAAAAGCCTCGTGGAGTAGGTGAATTGGGTGGCAGCAGAACTGGGATTGCCCCAGAGCGTGTGTGGAGGCCGGTGTGAGTTCAGGAATAAAGAATTGCTGTTTGAATCTACAAAGCTGTGTGGTGGCTCGTGATTCTGTGCCCAGCCAAGACTGCGGCACCCTCTGACTAGCCAGGGCCCTGAGTGAGGGGGACCTGTGGGTTGGCTGGCTTCCTCCTGTCCCAACACTCCCTTTCCACCTTCTAATGTGGCTCCATGTTCACCTATTCTTCTCCATTAGTAACCCCTAAATGTTCTTCAAGGATCAGCTCAAACACTTTCTCTAGGATCCTCCCCAGAAATCCTGTCAGAAGTCGTTGCTTGAACCCCTAATGCACCCATTATTTCATTTTATTGTAGGTTATAGTTACTTGCTTACATTTTTCTTATTAGATAACAAATCCCTAAAGGAACCATATTTATTAATTCCCTAAGCCTCTTATAAATACAGGTGTAATAAGTCTTTTTCCTATGTCACTTACAAATTCATTTTTAAAAGCAATACTCTGTAGATAAAGCTCAAACTGAAGATATACCTAGTTTCCAAGAGATCATAAGCTCTCCAAGTCAAAAATGCTGGTAAAATTGTCTATGGAAAGATACATTCCTTAAAAAATTGTGTTAAAATACACATAAACTAAAATTTGCCATTTTAACCACCATATTTCTTCCTGTCTGTGCAAATTTTACTACTCCGGGTATCTCATATAAGTAGAAACATACAATATCTGTCCTTCTGTGATTGGCTTGTTTCACTTAGCATAATGTCTTCCACGTTCATTCATGTTGTAGAATGTGTCAGAATTTCCTTCTGTTTAAAGTTGAATGATGTTCCATGTATGTGTATACCACATTTATTCATTTATCTGTCAACAGGAAAATGCGTTCATCTTTTTTTCGGTCATTGTGAATAATACTGCTACAAACATGTTCAAACAGTCCTCAAATTTCTCTTTTTAATTCTTTTGGGTATATACTCAGAAGTGGAATTGCTGGATAATTTAATATTTCTATTAAATGTTTTAAATTTCTATTAAATATCTCTATTAATTATGTTTAATTTTTACAGGATTCTCCATACTATTTTCCATGGTGATGGTACCATTATACTGTCCCACCAACAAGTGCTCTAACTTCTCCACATCCTCATTTCTACGGTTTAGATACAGTTTGAGCATGTACCCAAGAGGTCTTTGTGTTAGAACCTTGGTTCTCAATGTGGCAATGTCAGAATTGGTAGAGCCTAGTAGCGGGTGATTAAGGTCACTGGAGACGTGACTCTCAGAAGAGATAAGGTAGTTCTTTTGGAACCCTGGATAGCTCTCACAAAAGGATCATTATAAAACAACAGAACTGACCCCTCCTTACTCTCTGAATGCCTGTCTTGCCATTAATCCATCCCTTTTGCACAGGCTGTCATCATGATACCATCCACCATGATATTCTGCAATAAAGGGGACCCTCACCAGAGGTCAAACCGTCGGGGCTACAAAGTCTTGGAATTTCAGCCTCCTTGTGAGCTAAATAAGCCTCTTTTCTTGATAAAGTACCCATATTTTGGTATTTCTGTTATAGCAACAGAAAACGGACTAAATATACTAACGCTTGTTATTTTCCTTTTCTAAAAAAATTATAGCTATCCTAATGGTATGAAGTGGTATCTCATATTGGTTTTGATTTGCATTTCCCTAATGATTAGTGATGTTGATAAAAAGACAAATTTCTTCACTATATATATTCTAGATTATTAAAGAAATACATCATGTACTATCAAACATTGTAATACATGCTGTGCTATATATAGTACATGCTGTACAGAAACAAAAATTAAAGTATAGGGGAAAACACAAGAGGAAAAACATCTTTAATTCAATTACCTAGAAATAAATACTATTAATATTTTTGGGGATATCCTTTCAGTCTTTTTTCCCCATGTAAATAATTTTTTGGAAAACATTAATCTTCTTAGTAACTGCTTCACACCTAAACCTGCCTACAGAAGAGGATCTTTTTAAAAAATATTTTTTCCTAGTTGTCGATGGACTTTCATTTATTTGTGGTGCTGAGAATTGAACCCAGTGCCTCACACTTGGTAGGCAGGTGCTTTACCACTGAACTACAACCCCAGCCCAGGGATCTTTTTGGTTCAGTGAATTGCTTGCTAAGTTCCTTCAGGGATATGCTGAAGGAGAACTATCTCATTGGTATTTGGTTTATCATCAGGTTTTTGCAGAGTGGTCACGAAAGGGTAGGAGCCCAGTTGCTCAGGCCAATGAGACTTTTCAGGGCTGTTGATATTGGAAGGGAAGTGCTCAGCCAGAGAAGAGCAACAGGTGAGGTATGGTTGCTGGCAAGGGAAAAGAGCTTTGGAGGGAAGAACAGATGTCCATGGAAGAATTTGATTACATTTCTGTAATCACACAAGATCTTCAGTAAAATCTTTATTGCTCACTAGTGCATGGTGGAATGCATTTTCTTGCTGGGAACATTGAGAATTTGCCAGAAACGAAATAAGGTTGGAGAAGAACCGTACAAAGGCTTGCCACAGGGCTGAAACAGAAAGAGATGGAACTTGTGCCCTTATAGACATGTGCCCTTAGAAAACTGATTCTATACACACTGCCGTGATAGCATTTTTCCCTGTATAATTTAATAATCTCCAAAAGCATCCTATCTGTGGCTAAGACTGTGAACTAGTTATCCAAAATCCACTCTTTCTTCCTGTTGAAACTGGACGTACCCATGTTGCCTGAGTTCTAGCCAGAGAGAATGAATTTGGTCTGCATCATTTCTAGGGGAAGGTTTTTCAGAAGCAGGGGTGCCCCTTTATCTTCCTTCTCTCTGCCAGCTTAGTGTGGATGCTGACACTGTCCAAGGAGATGAGGGAGGCAAGAGATGGATGAAGGCTGCAGTCATATCAAAGAGATTCATCTGGGGCTGGGGTTGTGGCTCAGTGGCAGAGCGCTTGCCTGGCACATGTGAGGCACTGGGTTTGATCCTCAGCACCACATAAAAATGAATAAATGAAATAAAGATATTGTATCCATCTATAACTAAAAAAATATTTTTTTAAAAAAAGTTTCATCTGCTGACCAGGATCACTTGCTTCAGAATGTTATGTCAAAACAAATTTATGAAAAATGAGTTTCTATTGTTACAATGGTCTAGTCTGCCATAGCTAATATACCATCAATGGGTGCAATTTAATTGCCTGAATTGCTTTTGTTAAGACATTTAGAAAGAGAAACTGTATTTTGAGGTGTACTATTGTGTGTTTGGTTCAACTGTCTAGTAGTTGGGTGCACTACATAAAATGCTTTGGCTGTAATTAATGGACCATCTAATTGAAATTCATCAACAAGAAGGAATTTATTGGCTCGCTGGGAGTCCAAAGTTACAGTGGACTATGTTGATGGCTATAATGATTCTAGGACTCTTTCTACTTCTCATTTGCGCCAATGCTGCTTGCCCCCTCAGGCTTGTTCCCTAGTAATTATAGGACTGGCTACATCAGGCCTTATGTTCCCTTGTTCCATGCAACAGGAAAATGTGTTTCCCATAACTGACCAACAGCAGCCCAATGCTGTGCTCATCCTGGAACCAAACTCTGTGACCTCAAGGGTTGAACTGCCCAGCATGGTCCAGACTGGTGAGGGCTATCCACTGGAACCATACAAGTCTGGGTCCCCTATGAATACCCAGCTGCCAGTACTGATGCTTGTTCTATATAGGGATAGAGAAGCTGGGGTTTGCAGATGTAGAGAGGAGAAAGGCAGTTGATCTCAGCTTTCTCTGACACAGAAGTTCTTTGGGAGATGCTAAAGGAAAGTGAAGTAAGTGCCCTCTTCCATAGATTGAAATATGTCTTTGGAAAAATTACTTTCTGCAAAAAAAAAAAAAAAAGACAAGAGAATTGGAACTGTGAATGAGGTAAATGATTTAAAGACAAGGACACAGAGTCAACAACCTGGGGGAAATTAAATGCCTTGGAAAAAAAAGTTCAGGTATCAAAGAAATAATATTTTATAAGAAGCACTTTCATCATAGATGGAACAAAGCAAAATAAAAAAAGATGGTAGTATATCCTGATGTCATGTATGGAATATTTGAGTTCAAATTTGTTTCTCAGACTGCTACCTCAGTGTTATGGAAATACCTTGCACGCTTATCATGTGCATTAAGCCACATCTCTACGCTAAGTTGAAGCTACACATGCCGACCTTAGCTCTTTCTCCGAATGGAGTAAATTAATTTTCCTGGATATAATACCATGGGCTATAAATAAAAATGAGGTGCTTAGGTGAATGCTTTTCCTCCTATGCTGCATTACTCTTTCCCTTTAAGATAAGAATTAGATAGCTTTTACTCGTTCAGAGAATTGAGCCAATTATTTTAACGCACACTAAAATAATTTCTTTTTAGCACAGATGCTCTTTGATTGACTTAAAACCCCTGCCTGTAAAATATGCACAAACAAAAGAAATGTGAAAAGATCTGCTATAATAAGATTAAGCTCAACTGGCAAATCAGGTGTTGGATTTAAAATTAATTGGCAATGCCAACCACAAAATGGTCTAATTCACCTTTTCTGTGCTGAGAGAACAAAGCTCAGGAGCCTGCTCTGTTTGTTTTTCTGCCTTCCCTCCTCCCCAATGCAATCCTCGTTTTACCAAAGCCATCCTCAATATCTAGCTCAATTTCTTCTTCCATGGAAACGTTCTGAACTACTCCAGCCTTATCTCCCACTTCCTGGCACTAATTGAAAGAGCAGTTAAGAACAGGCATAAGAAGTGCAGATTGTGAAGCAGTCAGACTGCAATCAGCTCAGAAATCAGTGTGCTAGCTTCAAAATGGCGGCAGGTTAATGGTTCACCCTGAGCTTCAGTTTCCTCCTCTGAAAAACTGGACTGAGAGAGTAACTGGGAGAATGTGATGAGACAATGCAAGATAACTACCACTACAGTGCCTGGATAGAAGCAGTCAATTAATGCTAGCTATTATTAATATTCCTATGTAACTTCCCCCCCCCCCACTTGGAGCAGTACATCTTCCGATAGGTGGTCTAGTTGGACGGACACCACGCCTCCTCTTTCACTGAACTGAAGGAAAAATTAAAAATGCTTTTCAAAGTGGAGTGGTTGGGGGCCAAGTTAGGCCAGGAAGACCAATGGGTGCTGCGCGAGGTCACACAGGCTGAGTTGCTTAAGTCAGGGCCACAGTGAGTCCTTCATTAATGTGGCATGAAGCAACCACAGAACTCTAAGCAGCTCGAGTGACTGAGAAAACTTCTGGGGCTGCTGCTAGAGGAAGAACCTGAATAGGTCTGCAAATGTGGAGCTCCCTTCCCAAGGCCAGGCTAGTCAGAACTTTTTGTCTGATGCCTGTTCAGGCATTTGGATCACGCCAGAACTTAGAAATGGGCCACGCTCGTGCTAGGGCTGTAGCTCAGTGGCAGAGCACTTGCCCAGCATGCGTGAAGCCCTGGGTTCTATCCTAGCATCACATAAAAAAATAAATAAAATAAAGGTATTGTGTCCATCTACAACTTCCAAAAAAGAAAAAAAACAATTTTAAAAAATGGGCCAAGCTCATGTATAAAAATTTATTTCTTAGAGTCTGCCTTAGTCTATCTGCTATAACAAAATGCCATGATCAAGGTTGCTCATGGTCAACCAAAATTTATTTCTCACAGTCCCAGGAGCCAGGAAGTCCAAGATCAAGGTGTGAGTACATTGGGACGTCGGGTGAGGGCACACTTCTGCCTTCCACTGTGTCTTCACATGATGGAAGGGGCAAGGAAATGGTGGGGCACTAACCCATTCATGAGGGCTCTGCACTCACCACTAATTGCTTCCCAAAGCCCCATCACCTATAGCCTCACCTGGTGGGGGGGGGGCAGGAGGTAGTGGAATTTCAACATAAGAATTCAGGGAGGACACAAACATTCAGACCAAAGCTGAATCTAACTGGGTGGATGGAAGAGGCAACACCTGGCATTTATTAAGAGAACAGACATTTTCTGTCACCCTTAAAAAAGTCAGTTAATGAGCCTCTTAGAATCTTTATGAATTTGTTAATTCAAACAAGTCTGTTAAGCCCCAGATTGAGCCATGCAGGCTAAGTGGCATTTGCCTTTGGAGTGATGGAAGTTTGTTTATTTCTCAAATACAAATATCCATTGCCTCTTCATGGCCAGGGTAAGAGGTGGATCACAGAATTATGGGAACCAGCATCAAGTTCTGACCACTCCCTGTGAGGAATTCGATCTGGAGTTAGTTACAGATGCTCTCCAACTATGGACTTCCTCTTCTCTGAAACCAGAATGTGCAATGATGCTCCCCACCTAAAATGTTCTGCTCTGAGGATTAAATGAGCTAATCCACACAAAGAACTCAGATTACTACCTGCCATTGCTCACTCAGTAAATGTAAGCAATTTCGATAATGACTGTCCCACAATTCAGGTTTCTTATCACCTTTCTTGAGTATTATCTTTAAATGCTCGGATTGAAGTTTGTTTAACCACAGTGTTTGCACAAAATCTGGAGACAGCACTTCGCTGTTTTGAGGAACTGGCAATTTTTAAGCCAATAAATCTTCTAAATAGTGCTCTGTGGATATTAAGAATGATAAGGATAAAGATTGCAACTGAAAAAAAAATTTGTGTAGGAAATGAGAACACTACACCCAAAGGTGAGGGAAGTAGATATAACTTACAATTATGTACCTGAGAAATCAGCTCTTCTTCCATATTGAGTTATTTTCTGACCTCAGCAAAACATGCTTCAATTTCTTCTCTGACTCCCCAAGGCATCTACAAATCAAATACCTACCGAATCATCTACGCCCTTGAACTGAACCTTGGAAATGCTGTTATGATATTTTATGTACCTAATAGAGCAAGAATGATCTAAAAAAGTAATTCTCCTCAGAGAGCTTTGAAGAATAGGGTGTCCTTTGTATGCATTCTGAGGTGATGTCATTGTCTTGCTGTCACTGGGAGGGAAGGTGCCAGGAGTTGTGATAGGGCTTGGCCTGGCAATGATGGATTGCCCTCTCACCTGGACCCCTCATGAACAATAGCTCCTTTGTGAGGCCTCCGGCCAGGCCTTTCTGCTTGTGAAAGGAAGCATAGTCACATGATCTGCATGAGGACTGAAATTCCCAGGTCAGCCATATTTACAGAGGGTTCCACCATGAAGGGTAAACGCCTCAGCTTGGGACAGGCACTGGAGATGTAGAGGTGGCTGTAGGCATGGCTGCTGACTTCCTGGAGCATACAGTCTAGTGGGAGAGTCAGCAAGTAAACATGAGTTAATCTCCAGTGTAAGGCGTGCCCTGTAGCACAGAGTAGAATTGGGTTTTATTTGGGGACCTAATGGAGAGGGGAAGAGAGAGGTAGGCATGAAATTGCAAACACAGTGTTGATATTAAAGCAAGCACAGCCAGCTGGTCTCAGAGACTCAGGAGACTGAGGCAGGAAGATCACAAGATCTGGAGTTAGTTACAGATGCTCTGAGGCCAGCCTCAGCAACTTAGTGAGAAGCTGTCTCAAAATAAAATAAAATGGGATGGGGATACAGCTCAGCAGCAGAGCACCGCTGGGATCAGTTCCCAGTACTAGGGTTGGGTGGGGGACAACAAGAACAGACATTAGATAGAGAACACAAACTTTGCTTCAGGTTTAAGAAAAGTTGAGATACACTGGCTATGCCTCATCCTCTCCAGCCTTCCAGTTCCCAGGGGTAGCTGGCCAGGGACTGAGCACAGGGGCACAGAGGCTTGGAATGCAGAGGTGGCGTCCTCCAGTGATGCATCTCTGCTAAAGCAACAAGAAGGACACCTGCTGGACAGCGGGAGGGCAGCCCACGGGCAAGGAGGCAGGTTGGCCAGGTTGGCAGTCACCAGCACCCTTAGCTGCCATGACATTCTCCATGTCTTCAGAGCCATCTCAGCCCAGGCTGCGCCTCTTGTTTTATGTTGCCATCTTATCTCCCCTCAGGATGTTGGTGTTTGTCTTGGGACATAAAGGAGCTAGCGTGTACGTGTGTGTGTGTGTGTGTGTGTGTGTGTGTGTGTGTGTAGCATGTGTGCACAGAGGGGAGAGGAGAGAAGATATCCGACCCCTCTCCTTTCCTACTACACTGTTCATCTTTCTTTGGGGGCAATTGTCAACTCATCCGCAAGTTTATCTGTTTTTAACTCCACCCCCTTAGGACCATGTCATGACAGCCATCATTGGAACACTCCTCCCACTCTCCACCCCCAGCCCAGCCCCTCACACTTCTCTGCCTAGACTTTGCTGTGAGAGGCACTACTGAGGCATGGGGAAGGGGCAGCATGGGGATGGAATGAGAGATGGAGAGAGAGGGAAGGGGAGGTCCAGGGGGCAGCGGCCATGTGGCACAGTTGCAGGGGAATCAGGAAAGTGCGTGACACAATAGAGCTTGAGTGTGTCAGGGACTCACCCCAGGACTCATCCCAGAATTCTTGGACATTACCAAACCTAAAAAGCCCTTAGGTGAAACAGTAAAGGATAATAGAAAATTTTAAAGGATCCTTTCAAATCTTTACTAATTCTGTTGCCACAGGACTCTACTTGTTCCTAATGGTGTTTCACTGTGCAATGACGCTCCCCACCTAAAACATTCTGTCAAGATCCCTTGACATGCATCATTAGTGTTACCTTGCTGTCAGAATAGTTTGTTACAAACAAAATATTTTTACCTTTGTGAGAATAATTGCAGAGGGGCTGGGGTTGTAGCTCAGTGGTAGAGTGCTCTCCTAGCACATGCGAGGTCCTGGGTTTGATCCTCAGCACCACATATAAATAAATAAAGGTATTGTGTCCAACTCAGCTAAAAAATAAATATTAAAAAAAACATTTAAAAAATAGAATAATTATAGAGCAGAGAAAACTAGTGTTGATACATGGATGCTATTAGTTCATCTCATTTTCTCTAAGAAATGTGCTTCTATATGCTAGCTCCACTGTAAAATTTGATGCCTTAAGATTCTAAATACATATCTTTTTTAAAACCCAGAAAACTTATAGTATGCTATGGTTTGATTCATGAACTTGATGCCTAATGTGAGTGTTGGGGCTTAGGTCAGGAGGGATTTATCCTCCTGATTAGGTTAAAGCCATTATAGAAAGGGTTTGGAGAAGGGGTTCACACTCTAGTGCTTTTTCCCTTCCTCCTTCCACCATGTGGTGAGGCAGTGAGAAGACCCTTGCCAGGGTTGACACCTTGGACTTGCCAGCTTCCAGAAGTGTAAGAAAATAAATTTCTATTCATTATAAATTATCCAATCTTCGATATTCCATTCTGGTATCTCAAAATGAATTACAACATGGTACATTTCAAACCAGTTAGAGAAAGGATGAAATAGTCAATAAATGGTGCTGGGATGATCTGCTATTCATTTTGGCTCAGAGAAAAACTAGACTCCCCCACCCCACTTCACACTGTGCACAACTATTCAATACTCCTTACCATAAAAGAGATAAACGAAAAGCAAAACTAACAACTTTATATATAGAAGTACTTAAAAAAATAATTTTGAGATGAGTAAAGTCTCCTAAAGCAAGACTCCAAACCTAGAAACTATAAACAATATAACTGACAGATTTAATTACATGAAATAGCAAATTTTGCATCTAAAAAATGCTGTGAACAAAATTAAAACAAAATGAGCAGACTGGAAGCAGAGGTCTATTGCACAAGTTGCCTTCCCAGGTAATTTTTTTCTCAGCAGAACTTATCTTTAACACTCAGACTCCATAGAATGTACATATTTTTATTTATTTATTTATTTATTTATTTATTTATTTATTTATTTATTTATTTATTCTAATCAGTTATACATGATAGCAGAATTCTCTTCAATTCATTGTATGGAGCACAATTTTTTACTTCTCTGGTTGTACCCAAAGTAGGGTCACTCCATTCGTGCAATCATGCATGTACCTAAGGTAATGATATCTGTCTCATTCCACCATATTTCCTACCCCAAGCCCCTCCCTTCCTCCACTTTGTTCCATCCAAAGTTCCTCCACTCGTCCCATGCCCCCACCCCATTATGGATTAGCATCCACTTATCAGAGAAAACATTCAGCCTTTGGTTTTTTGGGATTGGCTTACTTGCTTAACATGTTATTCTCTAACTCCATCCACTTACCTGCAAATGCCATAATTTTATTCTCTTTTATTGCTGATTAATATTCCATTTTGTATATATACCACAGTTTCTTTATCCATTCATCTATTGAAGGGCATCTAGGTTGGTTTCAATTTTTTGGCTATTGTGAATTGTGCTGTGATGTACATTGATGTGACTGTGTCACTCTAGTATGCTGTTTTTAAGTCCTTGGGGTATAAACCAAGGAGTAGGATAGCTAGGTCAAATGGTAGTTCCATTCCAAGCTTTCTGAGGTATCTCCATACTGCTTTCCAGATTGTCTGAATCAATTTGTAGTCCCACCAGCAGTGTATAAGTGTGCTTTTCTCCCACATCCTTAACACTTTTGTTTGTATTCTTGATAATTTCTGACTGGAGTGAGATGAAACCATAGAGCAGTTTAGATTTGCATTTCTCTAATTACTAGAGATATTGGACATTTTTTCATATATTCGTTGATGAATTGCATTTCTTCTGAGAAGTGTCTGTTCAGCTCCTTAGCCTATTTATTGATAGGGTTTTTTTTTTTTTTTTGGTGTTAAGTTTTTTGAGTTCTTTATATATCCTGGAGATTAGTGCTCTATCTGATGTGCATGTGGCAAAAATTTGCTCCCAAAATGTAGGCTCTCTGTTCATCTCATTGGTTGTTTCTTTTTCTGAGAAAAAGCTTTTTAGTTTAAAACCATTCCATTAATTATTCTCGATTTTATTTCTTGCACTTTAGGAGTCTTGTTAAGGAAGTCGGGGCCTAATCCCACGTGATAAAGATTTGGGCCTACTTTTTCTTTTATTAGGCACAGGGTCTCTGGTCCAATTCCTAGGTCCTTAGAGTTGATTTTTGTAACATGGCGAGACATAGAGGTTTAGTTTCATTTTGCTACATATGGATTTCCAGTTCTCCCAGCACTATTTGTTAAAGAGTCTATCTTTTCTCCAATGTGTTTTTGGGGCATCTTTGTCTAGTATGAGTTAACTGTATTCATGAGGGATTGTCTCTGTCTCCTATTCTGTATTATTGGTCTGTATATCTATTTTGGTACCAATACCATGCTGCTTTTGTTACTGTAGCTTTGTAGTGTAGTTTAAGGTCTGGTGTTGTGATGCCTCCTGCTTCACTCTTTCTGCTAAGGATTTCTTTGGCTATTCTGGGTCTCTTATTTTTCCATGATTGCTTTTTCAATATCTATAAGGAATGACATTAGGATTTTTTTAAAGGTGTAGATGGACACAACACAATGCCTTTATTTTTATGTGGTGCTGAGGATCGAACCTGGGCCCCGCCCATGCTAGGCAAGCGCTCTACCGCTGAGCCACAATCCCAGCCCCAACATTAGGATTTTAATTGGAATCACATTGAATCTGTGTAGTGCTTTTGGAAGTATGGCCATTTTGACAGTATTAATTCTGCCTATCCAGGAGCATGGGAGATATTTCTATCACCTAAGGTCTTCTTCAATTTCTTTCTTTAGTATTCTGTAGTTTTCACTGTAGAGGTCTTTCACCTCTTTTGTTAGACTCCCAAGTTTGTTTATTTTGTTGGGGTTTTTATGTTTTTGTTTTTGAGGCTATTGTGAATAAGGTAGTTTTCCTAATTCTCTTTCAGAGGATTCGTCACTGATGTATAGAAATGCATTTGATTTGTGGGTATTGATTTTATATCCTGCTACTTTGGTGAATTCATTTATTAGTTCCAGAAGTTTTCTGGTAGAATTTTTTGGATGTTCTATGAGTAGAATCATGTTATCAGCAAATAATGATAGTTTAAGTTCTTCTTTTCCTGTGTATCCATTTCTTTCGTTTAATTGCTCTGGCTAGAGTGTCAAGAACTATGCTGAGTAGAAGTGGTGAAATGGAGCATCCCTGTCTTGTTCCCATTTTTAGTGGGAATGCTTCTAATTTTTCTCCATTTAGAATGATATTGGCCTTAGGTTTAGCATAGGTAGCTTTTACAATGTTGATATATGTTCCTACTATCCCTAGTTTTTCCAGTGTTTTGAACGTGAAAGGGTGCTGCATTTTGTCAAATGCTTTCTCTGCATCAATTGATATAATCATATGATTCTTTAAGTCTTTTGATGTGAATTATGCTTATTGATTTCCCCATGTTGAATCAATCTTGCACCCCTGGAATGAACTCCATTTGATCATGGTGCACACTTTTTAAAATGTGTTTTTGTGTTTGATTTTCCAGAATTTATTGAGAATAAATTGGAATTTTTCCATCTATGTTCATCAGGGATAGTGTTCTGAAATTTTCTTTCCTTAATGTGTCTCTGTCTGGTTTTGGTATCAGGATGATATTGCCTCATAGAATGAGTTTGGAAGGGTTCCTTCCCTTTCTATTTCATGAAATAATTTGAGGAGTATTGGTATTAATTCTTCTTTGTAGGTCTTGTAGAACTCAGCTGAGAATCCATCTGGTCCTGGGCTTTTCATGGTTGGTAGGCTTTTGATGACAACTTCTATTTCCTTGCTTGAAATTGATCTGCTTAAATTGTGAATGTCCTCCTGGTCAATTGATCTGCTTAAATTGTGAATGTCCTCCTAATGGCCAAGGTCTATATAGAAAATTTGGGAGTCCCCCAAATGCCATATAACATTTTAAAAAAAGTAGTATGTGCATGGAGGAGAGGGAAGGAATTTTCCAGTTTCTTTCCAAATATAATTGTAAAAAATGTCAGAATCACATGTAGATATTTTGAAAAGCATCAAGTGTCAACAAAGGGATGTGGGTGGGGATGTTGGTGGTCCTCAGAGGCTGCACCAAAGTCATTAACTGGTGATAGAAAGCAATGTTTTATGCATCTTACATATTAATTAATTTGTCACATTTATTGACTTTTTTTGTTTTAGGAAACTGGCTGAAAGTGTTGGGTGGACAGGAAAAGGGCTCCTGGCCAGCATTTTCACTCAGCATCTGATCTGAGGAATGATATCCTGATAGAATCAAGATATGCTTATATTCATAACAAGCAAAAGTTTAATATTAAAAAAGAAAAGATTAATATTAATAAAATAGGTAACATAACTCAAATCTGAAAGAAAAAGAAAAAATACAGAGAGGATAAGACAATCACTAGAAAATGGGTGAAGACTCCTTCACATAGGTATTGGCACCTACTTTTTGAACAAGACACCCAAAGCGCAAGAAATAAAACCAAGGATCAGTAAGTGGGATGCCATTAAACTAAAAACTTCAGTACAGAAAAGGAAATGAGTAAGAGCACGAAAAGAGCCTACAGAATGGGAGAAAATCTGGGCCAGCTACCCATCTTGGATAAGGGATTAATATCCAGAATCCACAAAGAATTCAAAAACTTAACACCCAAAAAGCAAAACACCCAATCAACTAGTGGGCAAAAGAACTAAGCAGATACTTCTCAAAAGAAGAAATACAAGTGACTAATAGGTATACGAAAAATGTTCAATACTTTTAGCAATCAGGGAAATGCAAATCATTTCATCTCAGTGTAGTCAGAGTAGCAATGATGAAAAACACAAATGACAATAAATGCTGGCAAAATTGAGGGGAAAAGGTTCACTTGTACCTTGTTGGTGGGACTGCAGACTAGTACATCCACTCTGGAAAGCAGGATGGAGATTCCTCAAAACACTAGGGCTGGAACCACCATATGACCCACTATCCCACTCCTTGGTATTTTCACAAAAGATCTAAAGTCGGCATATACTACAGTGACACGGCCACATCAATGGTTATAGCAGCACAATTCACAATGGCTAAATTATAGAATCAACCCAGATGCCCATCGATAGATGAACGGAAGAAACTGAGGCATATACGGACAATGGAGTATACTTTTGTACACTTATTAATCGATCTACTCAGCCATTAAAAAGAATGAAATCATGGCATTTGCTGGTAAATGGATGGTAATGGAGAATATCATGGTAAGTGGAATTAGCTGAACTCAGAAACTCAAAGGTCTAATTTTTTTCTCTCATATATAGAAGCTAAAATAAAATAAAAGGCAGAGGGAAAGGATAAGGTTACATAAAGAACCAATCAAATATAAATTAATAGACAAGTGAAAGGAAGTCTAGTAGGGGAAGGAGAATGGGAGGGGGGAGAGAAAAGGGGTGGATCATGAGCTGAAATCATTTTCTATGCGCATATGAGTTTGTCAGGATGAACCCAACTACTGTGTATAACAATAAAGCTCTAATAGCAAAAAAAAAAAAAAAAGAAAGAAAGAAAGAAAGAAGGAAAAGAAAAAGAAAAAAGAAAATGGGTGAAGAAAGGAAACAATTTATAAAAGAAGAAAATTTTTAGTTAAAAAATACTCAGTCTCACTGTAAGCAATGAAATGCATTCAATATATTAAAACAATGAACTACCTTTTCAAAAATCCATCAGATTGACAGAAAAGAAAAATATGGATAATATTAAGAGTTGTTGAGGATTTGGGAGGCCAATCACTTTTATATTTCTGGTGGCTATATACAGTGATGAAGGCATTTTTCAAGGTGACTTGGCAGAATCTATTAAAAACTATAATATATACAAACTTGATTATTTATTTCTAGAAAGCTATCATTCAGAAATATACACATATGCAGGGCATGGTGGCACATGCCAGTAATCCCAACAACTTGGGAGGCCAAGGCAGGAGGATCACAAGTTCCAGGCCAGCCTCTATGCAAGGCTATAAAGAATTTATACCCTGTCTCAAAATTAAAAATAAATAAATAAATAAAAAGGGTTGGCGTTGTGGCTCAGGGATAAAGTGCCTCTGGGTTCAATTCCCTAGTAGCCGCCCCCTAAAAAAAAAGAAAAAAGAGAGAAATACATACATGCATGAAGATATGTGTACATGGATAAATATCATTATATAATTTGTAATTGCCAAAACTATTGAAAAGATCAGGAATTTGTTTTTATACCGATACATAAAAGCATGTATTGTACATGTACGATATGTACATATTAGTGGAGTACCATGTACTGTTGCCAGAATTTAAATATATTGTGGTTTGAAGTACCATGTAATTGTTAGAGTTGGGTAGACTTTTACATAGTGGGGTGAAAAGTCCCAAAGGCACATTAACAGAGCACATTGCAGACTAATATGTACAATACGCCATATTTGTGTGCATGCATATACAAACACACATATATTACATACATGAGGGCAAATACCGAGGAGACCTCTGAAAGGCTGCACCCTGCACTTATGAGAGCAGAAGAGTTGTAGGGGTAGATGGTCTCATTCACCAAACATCCCAGTTTCTTGCCTGCAGTGCCTCTCTGTGCAGGAGGATGTACTGTCGCACTGGTAACTTCAGGAATGGCCATGTGACTTGCTTTGGCTAAATAAGTGATGCCAGTCACTTCATGCAAAGTTTTAGAAGTCAGGGTTAAAAAAAAAAAAAGAACAGGACAAATTTTTACAAGTAAGAAACACAACATCCTTCCAACTCAGAACATAAATAATGTGATGATGTTAAAACAAAGAAAAAAAAAGAAGTGGAGAAGTCTGGGCATCATTTGTCTCGTCTTTCTCCTTTACCAGGTGACTGGTGATGTTCAGGAAGAGGTTAAGTTTTGTATCCGTTCTGGAGTGAAGAGGGTAAGAGCAGAGCCAGAGCTGACTTATGAAAAATATATACAGTGTTAACAATGAACAATCATCTATTATTATAAAGCCTCTGAAATTTAGGGATATTTGTTCCTGTGGTACAATGTGGCCTACCCTGATACAAATAAAGGAAGACTTTACAGAGTTTTCTCTGCATATTTCTCTGTTTATGTGCATTTGTAATACATAGATACTTATGCATTACTAATAAACTAACTTAAAAAATTTACTTCTTTGCAAAATGACAAATTATTGCAAGCCAAGGACATCTAAGATTATTGACAAATAGAAACTGCAAAAGCCTGGAATTCCAAGGGCCATGTTGAAGTGTTTGCCTGATACCTACCCCACAGGCCAACCCACCATGGCTACATCCTGAAATGCTATGAAAAAATAAGAGGAAGCCTGGTGTGGAGGTGCACACCCAGCAACTCAGAAGGCTGAGGCAGGAGTATTGCAGGTTCGAGGCAAGCCTGAGCAACTTAGCAAAACACTGTCACCAAATAAAAAATAGAAAGGGCTGAAAATATATAGTTTCAGTGGTAAAGTGCCACTGAGTTCAACCTCCAGTACAAAAATTCTAAAAAAAAAAGAAAAAATGAGAGATATGTTGTATGTTGGCAGGTCATGTTTTACTAGGGGTAGTCAGGGCAGTAAACATTCCCACCTGACCACAGTGCTAAAGAGCATCCCAATAGATGGTGGACCGCAGGTTTTATTTTATTTATTTTTTTCTGTAGACATTGTGAGACCTCATTCTTCAGCAGTAGGAATTAGGATGCAATCACTGTTTATTTAGTATTGTGTGAATATGCCAGTCCCTGCAGATGTGCCCTGAACACAAAGACTTTGAGAACTGATGCAGGCCACATTGACTCTTATGTCCTGGTGGCTGCTGCCCCTGGCTCTAATCTAGACTCTCAACACTTACTTTCACTGGGCACCTCCTCTCTGTCAGGCACTGTAATTGCCATTAGCAAGAGAAATGTAACCCTTGCTCTCAAAGCCAGCACAGTGGAGATAATGCACAAGGAGAGGCCCTTGAGGGACAGTAGTAGCTAAGCATTTTTTTTTTTTTAAAGAGAGAGTGAGAGAGGGGGGAGAGAGAGAGAGAGAGAGAGAGAGAGAGAGAGAGAGGGATTTTTTTTTTTTAATATTTATTTTTTAGTTCTCGGCGGACACAACATTTCTGTTGGTATGTGGTGCTGAGGATCGAACCCGGGCCGCACGCATGCCAGGCGAGCGCGCTACCCCTTGAGCCACATCCTCAGCCCAAAGCATTTCTAATTCGTAGAACAAAACAAAAAACGCCTTACCACCACCACCACCACCACACACACACACACACACACACACACACACGCCCTGCATAATTAACCCTGCTTTTTTTCAGATGAGGAAACTGAGGTGGAGAGAAGTGAATTATCTTTCTGAAGTTCTGACAGCCCATCTGGAGAGCTTGCAAGTAAGCAAGTTCTTTCTGTCTCTATACCAAGTCACCTCCTGTGCAAAAGGGTGAAAGAATGAGGCCTCCCAGTGCAACAGAGGCCTAGGAGCCACAGCAGGGGCACAACTAAGCCTTGAATCAGAGCATTATCCTTCAGAACAGGATGCAAAGATCCAGTTTCTTATTCTCATTATCCCCCCCCCCCAGGGTGAGGCTGAGCCCAGATTCCAGGAGGCCTGGAAATCTGACTTAGGTTAGCTATGGTTTGCATTCCTTTCATTTCTGCCCACACCCTCCCCCTTCTAGCGCTGCAAGTAGAACTCTGACTTGCTCCAGGCTGGGGGTGGGGTGAGGAACACCCTCACAATAGCTCTGCGCCAAGAAGTCTAGAAGATCAGATCTAGGTGGCAGCAATTCTTGGGGCCCCTCTGAGGTCCAACAGGCTCAGTCCCTTCTGTAGCTAAGGCTGGGGAATTTTGGTCATGCATATCTGCCATCAGCTCATTGCTATTAACATTCTTGCTGGGTAAGCATTCAGCACCCAGAAATACCCAAGGTGATCTAACTCAGATCTGTTCCTGGTTACTGAAGAGAGTTTACTCCGAAAAAGGATATAGCAGGGCTGTTTTCTCATGGGGCCCATTCCATACTCCGCTGGGTGAGCTGAGAACAGCGAGTGTGGGAATTTTCACCAAAAGATCCAAGTTGAGGTGGTCTCCTTTCCAAGAGGCCTTGAAGTGGTCTACTTTAGGGCTAGGGTCCTGCAATTCAGCTGGTCTTTGCATCTGAGGATCAACAAGACACGGGGAACAGAGCCAGGGTCTTGCTGGACGGAGAAGAGCAATCCTGGACCAGCCATGGGAGGGTGAGTGAGGTCCTAGCTCTGCTCTGGAGCATGAGTGAAGTCAGGGGAGAATGATTCATGAAATTCTTTCCTTGGGGGCCTCAGCTGGTGCTAAAATGGCAAATAAATAGAGAAAACAGTGAAAAATGAGAGGCAGGTGAAAGACCCCCGGACCCTCAAATCCCCCGTCCAAAAGGACTAGCGTCACACTGGCTGCAAAAGCAAGAGGCAAGTTTATTAATACACAGGCGCCTGCGGGTGCACAGCAAAACCTCAGCCGAAGCTTTGGTGAACTGGCACACCGGGCTTTGGGGTACAGATCTTTTATAGGGAAAAAGGAGTTGTTTTCCACCTAGCACAATAACAGGT
The DNA here is from genome assembly GCF_964194105.1 of Spermophilus citellus. Lineage (NCBI taxonomy): Eukaryota > Metazoa > Chordata > Mammalia > Rodentia > Sciuridae > Spermophilus > Spermophilus citellus. The sequence goes on along the minus strand of NC_138185.1, from coordinate 196,404,346 downwards.
GTTTTTGAATCCAGCATACACGTCACTTAAAGGGTAAACTTGTTTTTCACTATGGTAAACTTGTTTTTCACTATAGGTTCCCGAAAAACTCATAAATCTCACAGGTTTACATTGTGTTTCCTCCCTGTTCCCGCTTATGATCCCAGTTTGCTCAAGCATGTCCTGTGATGTGGTCAGGGTGCCCTTTCTAACAGGTCATGTGGTGAGCTCACCTGTTTACTACATACTTTCTACTTTTCATAATCAGGCCTTAGGTTATGGGGCTGGGGTCTTTCATTCCCCCCTTTTTCTGTTACATGGATATAATCCTATATCCATTGTTCTGCCTGTTCAGATTCTTGGACTAAGTTTGTGGGTGACCCTGTCTGCTGTTGGAGTAGCTGATATTGTTGAGTGAGAACCATAGTTTGAATTATAGAAAGCCTTTCTTTCATGAACTGTACTAGTCTGTTAAGTATGCAGGGCCCAAACGTCAGAATTAACAGTAAAATAACTAAAGGACCCGCTAAGGGGGATAGCAAAGTAGTCAGCCATGGGGATTTATTAAACCATCGTTCAAACCATCCTTGTTGTGCTTCAAATTCTTTCTGCCTTTTTGCCAACCTTTCAGTAACCTTTTCCATAGTTTCGCGAACTACCCCCCCCCCCCCCGTATGGTCTGCGTAGAAGCAACATTGTTCTTTTAAAACCACACAAAGACCTCCTTCCCTACTTATTAACATTAGTGTCACCAAAGTTGGTATACAACCCCCCTAATTTGGGAACTCCTTACTGCTGTGAGGAAGGGGGACGAAGAGAATCTTTCTGGCTTCTTCAGGCTGAAAAGGGACGGCGTGGGGCAAGCAGTTTGGAGTCCCCCTTAAAAATATCAGGTCTATCGAATGGTCCATGATAAAAGTCCAATTGAGAAGTAATAGGCTGGAGGGCCATTCGAATGATAGGTGGTCTATAAGAGAAACAAGAACTCATTAGTACTGGAACCATATTGATGCAGTAATAAATGCCACAGCACAGGAATATGCCAATGAGTATAATGACCAAGACAAAGATTAACAATGTTTTCCATCAAGCAGTACCAGGAGCTAAGAGCTAAGATATTGTTTTCACGACAAAGTTGTTGAGGACATGGCTTCCATCTGATCATGTAAATATTTAAGGATATTTGTCACATTGTCAGAAATGTCAGGGATGTAAACACAACAACTAACATTTAGGGTTACAGATGTCCTTTTTTTTAAGATATAGTCTAATAATCTAATGCCATCTGATCCTGCAAAATCCTTTTACTAGTATGACCTGTGTCTAATAGAAATCTTTAATTCTGTTACCTAGTGCTGGATACTCATACTAGCAAACACCAAGCCTACCTGTGTAGGTTAGGAATATCTGTGGGCCTTAAACTAGAAACTACTCTGGCAGTTTCTTTTGATAGTTATCAGGCATTCCTGTCTGAGAATTTTTTTTGTAGCCTCCAGTTTACTTATTTACGGAAGTTTCATTTAAGTATCATTATTATTAAAATGTCCAGGAATAGCTCTATTTTGGCTTAGACTGTCTTTGCTAAGTGTTTAAGATGAAGCAAGTCAAACTGACTTTTGTTTCAATTTATTGTTAACAGTCAGTTGAGTTACGCTGGGAGTCCTCGGGAACTTCACAGCAGCCTCTCAGTTCTGCTAGTGCCATTTGCGCTAGGATGGGTCCAGGCCTTGCTTGACCATGTGGCTTCCTTCGGAAGCATCAGGGATGTCTCCCTTTTCTGATGACCCTCCTCTTCACAGCAAATGCACTGACTGGCTTCCTGTCCTCCACTGGTCTCATTAATCTCCCTGATCGGGAGGTTATGTGGCCTAGAGTTGCAGAGCCCTTTGAAGAAGTCCCCTATTCCCTGATTCAGACTGACTCAGAGGGCAAGAGCCAAATTTTTAATTTTAAAACTTAATCTTAAACATCTAGCAAATAAGTTAACAGCCTTATATTAAGAGTACTTGGCTTTAGTACCTATCTCTCTATCCTGTAAGTGATAACTCCTTGCAACACATTATCTTAAATTAAACCAGGTTGTGAGTTCTTAAAGCAGTACCTCTTTAAAATATTAACAGGCAATCCTTAGTCCATCTAAAAGCAAACTACAAAACAAGACTAACTAGGGTAAAAACATATTTAGTCTATGTAATAGCTACCTAGAATTTTGGCAGAGTACATCCCCTGTTTGATATCCTGGCAATCGTGACAAAAACCAACTTTTGGACACAATTTTAAATGTACTGAAATCTGGCCTACTTTTTATAGTCACTTTCACATGAGATGGGACATGGAGCCTTATCTCAAGTAAGGTGGGGCTCTTCATAAATCTTAAATACTATAGTTCTGAAGCTGATCTTTGCTGCTCTTTTTTTTTTGTTTTTTTTTTAACATCATTTTACAAAGCCTACATGAATTGTTGCTCAAGTTCACATGAATATTATCACATCTAAAACATTAATTAAAGAAAGGCTGAAAGCTTTTAACCTTTTGTAGAAAAGTAGCAAAGTACTTTTGTGTTTTGCAATAAAACCTTTACATAGATTAGGCTCTCATTAACTTAAAAATACATTTAAATTGTATCTCAGTGTAAAAAGTAACATGGAACTTTACATAACTTATTGATAATAAGTACAGTTATAGAACACAAATGATATAAATGAATTTCCAACACGTTTTTCTTTTAAGCCTAAAATTACCATACACTTTTAGAATACCAGCTTGATATAATGTTCTTTTTAAAGCTTCTACCTTACAGACTTGTATACCTGGAAGATATGAACACATTAATGGCACCAATTACATTGATGTTTTTATATTAACCAAATTTAGCTTTTAAAGAAATAACATAGCACAATTCTTTAAAACGACAGCACTTGTTTAACCAGCTGCTTAATGTCTTTAAGATTACTTGCTCAAAAACTTACACAGACCTTTTTATATCATTTACTTAAACTTTTTTAAATTACTTAATCATATAGACTTTTATCCAGAAATCTAGAACCTTTTAGTTTCTCTTTTTACCTGTTAATCTCCTTCTGTTCACATTTTGAAACAATGCTTGTAAATTTTTGAATTTAAGCAGATTTAACATTTTATTAAGGCCTTTTTGAACACCTAGAAAAACTTATAAGCTTAATTTTAAAGACATCTTTACTTTTATCTGTTTACCCAATTTAAATTGAACCATTTGAATCACGTGAATCAAAGATATTTGGATCCATTTTTAAATTTTCATGAGCGCTCCTCATCTGTTAATTGTCATATCACTGCAGGATATATGGACATACACACAGACATACGGACATACAACACGCAACACAAATGTAACACATAACACAAAAGGCAAAAGAACTCCAGTTGATCAAAAATAGAACTTATCAGAAAAACATTAGCTTGTCTGTAGAATAAAAATCATGAGCTCAAAAAAACATAGAATCTAAGAAAAGGCAAAAGTCCTAGAGAAAATTGACCGGCCAGTAATTAGTAAATGTTATACAATTTACTCTTTGTTTTAATCTGGTTTGAGTTCCCATAAAAAGACATTTTTACCTTTTTTTTTTCCTTGGGCTTCAGATCTGTCTCTTACTGAGTGTTCCAGGCTTCTTTTATTTGCATATCAATTTAAGTCCTGGCTGAGGTCTGGAAGGAACTGGGAAAACTGGAATTTTGAGCAGAAACTTCATGTCTAAGGCATTTTAACCATAAGTCACAATTTTCAGGTTTGGAAGTTGAAAACATGGTAAAAGTTTAAGATACATGAATTATCTGAAATTACAAACTAAACAATTAAACCTCAACTTTTAACTGCAAGATTATGTAAATGAAAGACCCATATTAGTTTCAGTCAGAAGGAGGAAATAAAGAGTTAAGACAGATACAGCAGAGTTTCAGTCAGAAGGAGGAAGTAAAGGGTTAAGACAGACACAACAGTTAAAAAGACTGAACGGAGAGGGAGAGAGAGAGAGCTGCGCGTTGCCGGCAGAAACCGAACCGAAACCGAAACCTGACAGTTCAAGGGGGAGCCGGCATTCCCCCCCTTGACTTACTTACGGAAACAGTGTTTCCCTCGGAAACACTGGGGTCCCAGAAAAGGAAAAAAAGAAAGAAAAAAAAAATGGACCCTACAGACCCCTGGGACGTCTCCCAGGGCGGCAGGCAGGGGAGAAGTCCGAGTTCGTCAACTCCTTCTCAAGCTGCCTCAGAATACAGAGCGATTACGCGTAATCGTACAGTCGCTGCGCAAACACAGACACAACACAACACAACACAACACAACACGACACGACACAATAGCTCGAGCTGGCCAGCTTACCTCCCAGTGATGCCAAGAGTTCCTCCGGACAGGGATCTGGAGGGGGGGAAAGCTGATCCCGGACGAGCCCCCAAATGAAAGACCCCCGGACCCTCAAATCCCCCGTCCAAAAGAACTAGCGTCACACTGGCTGCAAAAGCAAGAGGCAAGTTTATTAATACACAGGCGCCTGCGGGTGCACAGCAAAACCTCAGCCGAAGCTTTGGTGAACTGGCACACCGGGCTTTGGGGTACAGATCTTTTATAGGGAAAAAGGAGTTGTTTTCCACCTAGCACAATAACAGGTGTTTTTGAATCCAGCATACACGTCACTTAAAGGGTAAACTTGTTTTTCACTATGGTAAACTTGTTTTTCACTATAGGTTCCCGAAAAACTCATAAATCTCACAGGTTTACATTGTGTTTCCTCCCTGTTCCCGCTTATGATCCCAGTTTGCTCAAGCATGTCCTGTGATGTGGTCAGGGTGCCCTTTCTAACAGGTCATGTGGTGAGCTCACCTGTTTACTACATACTTTCTACTTTTCATAATCAGGCCTTAGGTTATGGGGCTGGGGTCTTTCACAGGTACCTTGTGGTGTGAAGATATGCCTGGGAAGGGCTTCTCCTTGGAAAGCAAGAAATCTGATGAAACAGGCAGCAAAGGTATCATCTGAGTTATGATTCAGTGAAATGTGGCATCGAATTTATATTCGTGTCAAGGTTTATTTTAATAGTGTTAGTAAGGACCTTAAGCCTTAAATCATTAGAGTCAGAAGGGTCACTTAGCTTTTCCAGTTGGATTCAACTGAACTTCTCAGGGGAAACTGAGCTTTGTGTTCCTATAAAGTTGGCAATTGGGGTTCTGAAAACTAGGGGTGTACTGGGTTTTGACTTACTAAGCTGTGTGTGTCTTAAGAAGGTGACTCCCCCACCCCCATCCTGGGGATTGAATCCAGGGGTGCTCTAACCCTGAGCTACATCCCCAGGCCTTTTAATTTTTTATTTTGAGACAAAGTCTCCCTAAGATGCCCAAACTTGCGTCAAACTTCTTATCCTCCTGTCTTAGCCTCCTGAGAAAGTGACTTCTTAAAAAAAAATTAATCTTTTGTTTCCTCTGTGCCTGGAAGGTGCCGAATGTCAGGGGGAATCAGTCTCAGGGGTGATGAGCTCCTCCTGAAATTCTGTGCTCTGGCCATCTTGCTAGCCTCAGCCTAGCCCTGGCCTTGAGGACAAGCCCAGCACAGAGAGGTCAGCAGGATAAAGGAATGAACAAATGAAGCGTTCAGGGAAGAACAGTCATTGGAAATCACCAGATACCTGGTGTGTTCACAACCTTCCCACAGCCTGTTTCACAGAAGTTCACCATGAGCAGATGAACGGGCCTCAGTACTGTGCTTGTCTTAGCTCAGGCTGCTACAGCAACAGAAGATAGGCCGGCAGCTTAAAGATGACTGATCCATAATATGCTGGGGGTGGGGAGGGGAGGATTAAATGAACTCTAGATAGGGCAAAGGGGAAAAGAGGAAAGAGGGGAAGGAGGGAGAACAGGGGTAGGAAAGATGGTGGAATGCGATGGTCATCATTACCCTGAGTACATGTAAGAAGGCACGAAGGATGTGACTCTACTTTGTGGACAACCAGAGAGATGAAAAATTGTGCTCTATACGTGTAATATGAATTGTAATGCATTCTGTTGTCATATATAAAATATCAAAAATTTAAAAAAAATCTGTAGCACCTAAAAATAAAAAATAAAACATTTTGATTTCTCACAATTTGGGAGGTTGGGAAGTTCAAGAATCAGGGTGCTGGTAGGTTTGGTTCCTGGTGACAGCCCTCTTCCTTGGCTTGCAAATGACCATCTTTTTATTGTGCCCTCACTTGATGGAGAGAGGAAGACACTGATCACTCTTTCTCTTCTTATAAGGACACTAATTTCGTCTTGGGGACCCCACCCTCATGACCTCACTGAAACCCCATTACTCACCCTCCCTGAATCCCCCTTCAAATACTGCTACATTTGGGGGGATAGGGCATCCGCATAAGGATTTGAGGGGGACACACACATCCAGTCAATAATGCAATATGTTAAAATTACATGCTTGGGGGTCCCTGTTTTTGTACAAAAGTTTGATCCCTGTTAGAATTCTAAGATGGCCCTGAAGATTCCTGCCCCTTGGTAGCTGAATATGGTGGTGCATGCCTATAATCCCAGTGACTTGGGAGGCTGAGGCAAGAGGTTTACACGTTGGAGGCCATCCTCAGCAGTTTAGAAAGGCCCTAAGCAACTTAGTGAGACCCTGTCTCAAAAATAAAAAGGGCTGAGGCCAGGTGCAGTGGTGCACGCCTGGAATCCCAGTAGCTCAAGAGGATCATGAGTCCAACACCAGCCTCAGCAACTTAGTGAGGCAATAAACAACTCAGCAAAACCCTGTCTCTAAAAAAATACATTAAAAAGGGCTGGGGATGTGGTCCAGTGGTTAAATGCATCTAGGTTTCATCCCTGATACCCCCCCCCCCCTTAAAAAAAAGATTCTGGCCCCTGGGTACATATGCCCTGTGCAATCTCATCCCTTGAGGTAGGTAGGCCTGACCTGATCAGTCAAACTCTTTAAAAGTAGGTGACAGATCAAAGAAGCCAAAGGGATTACATGCATGAGAGGCATTGGGTCTTACAGGAGCTCACAGCTGTGCTGTGAGAAAGCCACATAGTGAGGAAATGTTGGAATGGGGGTGACAGCCAGCAAGAAAGTGAGAACCTCAGTCCTACAACGGAAGCAACTAAATTCTGCTGGTAACCATGTGAACTTAGAAAAGACCCTGTATTTTGGATGAGACCCCAGCCTGGCTGACATTTGACTTCAGAGAACCCAGCCACACCACGCCAGCACTTCTGACCTACAGGACTGGGTGAGAATAAATGTGTGTTATTTTAAGCAGCTAAGTTTATGGTAATTTGTTATATAACATACAAAGCTAATAAAATCTCCTTTCTACAATAGATCAGTCCACATCTCCTGGGTCTCTTAAAAACAGCTCTTATCTGGTAGTTGATGACATTTTCCTCTCGCATTAATACATAACCTCCTTTCTTGCTCCTTTTCCATCTTCTCCCCTACTGTTTCCTCTGGGAATTTACATAGTGATTCAAATCTGCTCCACACATGACTCTTTGAACACTCCCAGAACGATACATTATCTTCTCCCCGCCCTCCACAAAGTGTTTCCAGGGCACTATCGTTTGCCTCCTTCCAACCAGCATTCAGGGCTCCCAGACCTCAACAGCATGTTTATTACATAACAGCAAGACATACACCAAAACAGCTTGCTGCTGGCCTTTAACTATAGCTGCAGCAGGAGCCGCTTTCCTGGGCTTGAAGATAAGGCATTTCACGTCTCTTAATTGCTATACATTTCTATAACATAGGAAAAAAAAAAAACTAAAAATGGCTCCAAAGGTATGAGGTTCTCAGAGGAGAAAGGAAGGGCCAGGAAGGGAGCCCTTTAAAGTCAGCACCAGTGACTCAGTGGCACAGAACTGTCTCTTCCTTGGGTCCCCTTTTCTAATGAGGGGGGAGGGATTATTAGCAAGTGTATTTATCTGGAGCCTCTTTTAGTTGTAAGCTTTCAAAAAAAAACAACTTGGGCTGAGGCTGTAGATCAATGGTAGAGCGCTTGCCTGGCAGGTGTGAGGCCCTGGGTTCAATCCTCAGCACCACATAAAAATAAGTAGAATAAGATCATTGTGGCCACCTAAAATAAAGAAAAACATTAAAAAAACAACACCTTGACCCAGCATAAAAACAGGTTTTTTTTTTTTTTTTTTTTTTTTTTGTGTGTGTGTGTGTGTGTGTGGTTCTGTTGGGGATTGAACCCAGGACCTTATATATACAAGGTAAGCACTCTACCAGCTGAGCTGTCTCCCCAGCCAAGTATAGGGGATTTCTTAGTCAACTAAATGAAGGTTGGCTGTTTCTCCCCTTCTCTTCCCACCTCATGTTGGTTTCATTCTCAGGTACCAACTCTCCATGTGGTGCCCCTCACTTCCCCAGGTGTCTGGCTCACCCTATGGGAAAAGGGTGCTTTTCTCCAGTCCAGTCACCTGTCCTAGACTGATCTATCCTCTCTTTAAATCAACACTGTGGCCAGGGAGATGGGACCCTATGTTTGCCCAATACAGGGGCATTTGTCCTCTTTTGGAGCAAGATTTAGGGTCCCAAGGACTTGGAATGGGGGAAGAATGGGTTCTCCAAGGAAAGCCAGGGTGCCGTAACCAGAAGAGGGTGGAACAGATGCTGGTGACCAGAACAGAAGATGTGCTTGGCAATAACACCCGTTCTCATGTGGAACAGAGTTGGGGACACTTGAGGTAATGGGGAGCAGAAGACTGTCCCTACCTGTGTGCTTGGGAAAAGGGTGCTTCTTTTCTCAGAATCCCCCATGTCCATCTCTGTGTGTTTGCCCTTCATGAAGGTCACCAGCTTGGAGGTACACTCAAGGTGGAAACAGCACAGTTTTTTCTCTTCCTTGGACCCTCTTGCTTCCTTCTTACAAAGTGGCTGGAATTTCTGTGCCCCCATCTCTGTGTTCCTTTTGGGAGTGAATGGCCTTCCCTCACTACACAGAAAGGCTGAGGGCCACGTGAGGACTTCCCATTGGAGACCTGGCCTATCGTGGGTGCAGCAAGAGGGGGTGGAAGGGGCTGGAGGACCCCTGGGTCTCAGGCTTTTGGGTTCAGACTACCCCTTGAGTTGCTGGATCTCCCCACAGACTCTCAGGGTCGCTCTGTTCCCACTCACAAGTCTAACAGCCCTGCTACCTGCAGGACTTTTCTGTATCCACTTCCTTTGCATTCTTTCCTGTTCATGATCGTGACCCCTGCTTTCTGATTGGGGTGGGTGGGTGAGGAGGGCTCTCTCAACTCTCTGGCCATTCCAGGTGTACCTTTCACTCCCTTGAACGGATTTCATTTCTGCTTCCCTATTCCATCAAAGGGTTAAACAATACTGGACAGGGAGGGCAGGACATTTTTTCTATATAGGGTACATATTTGGAAAGTGCTAGCAGTTGGATGTGTTGGAAAAGAAAAATGCCCATTAGCTTTGAGGAATTTTATTAACATTGGGGTGTTTTACAAAACCATTCAAATATATGGTGGTGCACCTTGAAATGTATCCTAGCAGGATTATCTATCTGATTTCAAGATGTTTAACTCATTAATTTTATATTTAATATAGAAGAGATAATTGAAGAATTCATTTATGTATCAAAATTGTATTTATTGAATATTTACTGAGTGTCAAGGTACTAAACCCAGGGATACAAAGATGCTTAGCACCCATTTCTTCCCCCTCAAGGGCTTACAATCTTCTAGATGAGGCAAACAAAAAAGCTAAATATAGTTCTATATTAGAATCTATTTTTAAAAAATAAATAAATAAATAAAAAGACAGCTTATTCTAGGTTTACCCAACTCCTAGCTTGAGCAATTTTTCTTAAGTTAGCTAAGGCTTGGCTCACGGGTCTGGTCTAAAAAGGGCCACTCTGAAACTTGAAACACCAGGAATCATTAAAAGGGATCCTTTGCTTCAAAATAAAGAATGACTGCTCTGAAAGAAGCTACGTGAAACCTAATGAAGAAAATCATTAAACTGTTCTTGATGTTTTGGGCTTTTAACAGAAAAAGATTTATATAGAAGCCGGGTACACACCTATAATCCCAATGGCTGGGGAGGCTGAGGCAGGAGGATCGTGAGTTCAAAGCCAGCCTCAGCAACAGTAAGGTGCTAAGCAATTCAGTGAGACCCTGTCTCTAAATAAAATACAAAATAGGGCTGGGGACGTGGCTCAGTGGTTGAGTGCCCCCAAGTTCAATCCATGGTCAAAAAAATATATATTTTTTAAATGGAAAAGCAGCCCGCACATCAGATTATCAATGGTACCTTA